>NC_086204.1:12701287-13004318 GCF_035770615.1 Melospiza melodia melodia | reverse complement strand
CTCAGTTTTACCAGTGATCTTGCTACACACTGTTGAGTTCTCAGCTGGAACAATATTACCTTTGCTGGGGTTTTTTTCCTCTTTCCATTGCATAATATAGAAGTCTCTGCTCTCAAAAGCATTTAAAATACTTCTTAATTTTGTTTTTTTTTTTTTTTTCTTTATCTCTTTTTCAGTTCTAAAATGGAATTATTTCATAAAACAACTACCAAAAATCCATCTAAGCTCCTCATTTTGTTGAAGGGAAAGAAAAATATCTATGCAGCCATGTCATAGAAACATTTAAATGTACTGATTTCTTTCACCTTATTAGTTACAACTGGAAAAATATTTTCAAACTTGATGGACTTCTGGAGAAAAACAGTTAACTGGTTTAGAAATTTATCTCTTTCAGTAAGACAGACCCTGCTGCCAGGTAAAGTTGAGAATATTTACATACCTGTATGAAGTCCTGATTCCAGAAGTGGCTCTTTGTATTCCCACTGAAGTTTACAATTGTTGCAATGTGCTCAGCTCCTCTGAAAGTGAGGATACATTTAAATTTTCTTGTCTTTTTTTTTTTTCCATCAGTTTTAAAACCTATGTAGATAAAGACAGCTTTAATTAGTAAAAATGAAATAGACTATTTAGAGTGGGTTGAGATAATATATAATATACTAAACTAAAATACTTTCTATATTAACCCTTAGTGCTTGCAGTGAGAAATGAATGTAATAGAATTAGTGATAGCCACCTTCACAGAGGAAAAGGTCAGTGTGATGGTGAACTAACTTCCTTTTAACACAGTTTGGTCAGTCAGCAAAAAAGAGTTTTTAAACTGTGCTTTTAGATAGATTTGTTTGCTTCCGTCTCATAGGATGGTGACCTCCAGGACAAGATTTATGTCCTCTGACTGCAGGCCAGATTCCTGTATCCTGTTTATTATTTAATATGTGCTCTGTAAAATAAGCACAATTCAAATGCTTTGCCATTCAGTCAAGAGTCAAGCTCAAACTCATATTTAGACAGAAAGTAGGTGTTTTATCCAATGATTATTTAATGATCCTGAAACAGAACCAATGAAACTTTCATATGAACACTGCAGTCATCCTGGTTATCCTGCAGGAGAAAAGGAGAGGCTCTGTCCCACAGCAAATGGGACAGCAGTGATTGTTGCACTTAGGAGGGAAAGGTAGTTAAATCTGTTCTGGAAGGAAGGAACAGAGGAAGAATTTAACATGAGGGTATTTTACTTCCTGGGAGATGCTTTAATGCACATATTGTGGAAGAAGGAAACCCTACCACCTCTTGTTCTGACTGTTATTGACTACTGTGGTGTTCTGCTCAAAAGGCTGCTGGTCCCCCACAATACAAGACCACAAATGAAAGGAATTATATTCCTGCAGGGTGAACTGAGGTTTGAACTTGCCCACATACCACTTGGGCTCAGTAGCAACCAAGGGTTTGGATGGTTCCCTGCTCCACTACTCATGGGCTGCACAGTGAGCCTGGGAGCACAAACCAAGGCTCCCACTGCCCAGGAAATTGTGTCAGAGTCAGCCACCACAATCTAACATTTTTTACTTAAAGCTTCTTCTCCCACATGTGAGAGCATGAAATTCAAGTTTCCAGTAAATCATAGGCAAGCTATTTCCAAGATCCACTACTTCCCTAGATGTGTAATACGGGTAAGAGAAATAAGGACAAAATTCAGCAGAAGAAAACAAGAAAACCTCAGCAAAACGTGCACAAGTTTCCATAGGATCTCATGACATATTACAACATTTCTGACACCCAGCAGGTTTAAATTACCCTTTAAATTTATCTAAGCTTCTCTTTCTTTCTTTCTTTCTTTCTTTCTTTCTTTCTTTCTTTCTTTCTTTCTTTCTTTCTTTCTTTCTTTCTTTCTTTCTTTCTTTCTTTCTTTCTTTCTTTCTTTCTTTCTTTCTTTCTTTCTTTCTTTCTTTCTTTCTTTCTTCTTTCTTTCTTTCTTTCTTTCTTTCTTTCTTTCTTTCTTTCTTTCTTTCTTTCTTTCTTTCTTTCTTTCTTTCTTTCTTTCTTTCTTTCTTTCTTTCTTTCTTTCTTTCTTTCTTTCTTTCTTTCTTTCTTTCTTTCTTTCTTTCTTTCTTTCTTTCATTCATCCATTATCTGCTGTAGCATGTGAGCCTGTGAAGAAGTGAGCAATGCCCATTTCCTGCACTGCAGGCTATCAGTGTCTCCATCTTGCAGACTCTGTTGCAGCTGAGCCAAGTGCTTATGACAAATAGAATCACTTTTTTTTTAAATTGTCTTTTTTACTTCTTTTTTTTTTAAATTTCCCTTTCTGCTTCTATTTTTATTTTCCATGTTCTGCTTTCAAGTTCACTTCTTTCCTGTTTTATGCACATTTCTCACCTTCTCTCCAGCTTTCCATTTCCCTCATTTCCCTTCCCCCCCTTCCTCTCACATTCACATCTACTTAGAGAAGCATTACAATATTAAAATATTGTTAAACTACAGAATTAGAATCACAGTCTGGCTCCAGCTAACCTTGGTCCTTGTGAAACCACTTTACTTCCTGAGAACCACATTTGGAGGTGCAGAAAACATCCAAGGACATGTCTGTGGAAGCCCCTCCTACAGTGTAAATGAGCAGAGGCTCAGTTCCCGTAAATGCAGCACAAGCCTCTGCCTGCAGAGACAGCTGCAGAAATGGCAGTTCATGACATCTTATGAAATGGAAGGAATGCTAGATTATGGGATTCACGTTTTTTCTGCATAAATAGAAGAGAGACACATCCTCCTACAGAGCTGGGTTGGGGTTTTCTGCATCAGACAATTTGTTATTTAAACCACATGAAACTGAGGAAATTAAGCTCGTGCATGTAGTGCTGTAGCTGAGCCTATGTTCATGGTCAAGTTCCTGGAGCCAGCTGCACCCACAGAGCCTAGAGGGATAGACTTTCATGGGAACCAGGCTATCCCCATGGCTGAGTCACTCCTCCTGGCAAGTTCTTGGCTCAAATCTTAGACAAAGTGAGATTTAATGTGTAGGCAGCATGAATTATCTGGGAGTTCTGGCTCAAGGAAGCTATGAAGTAAAGTCAGTCAAATACCATTCTAGCAAAAATGGATCCCCATTGTATACATGGACATTTTTGAGGGCTAGCAATTACCTTTCAGTCCTTAGCAAAATAAGTTACTGCCCATAGACAACAGACATTTTTGAAAGAAGTGTGTTTATCTTTTAGTACTCCTTGTTTAAGTGGCAGAATATTCTTCAGAGTATGACTAAGACGGCATCTAAACTGCTGGGAAGCTGGGATGGAAATTTCACAAAATTACTTGCATGAGATTCCTGAGGTTTCCCAACTTCATCCAGGAAAAGAACAAGACTGATTTTTCTCACATAAATGTAAGACTGACCTTCAGTTAAACCAAGATACGCAATAGTCACAAAAAGCCCAGAAAAAAGAGATTAAAGAAAATGTGTTCAAATTTCAGAATAGTCTCTTTCACAGCATTTTACTTCTATGTATGCTTTATCTAGCCTGCACTAAAATTACCACCATGTGAGGAAGAGCACTCTTCTTCCACAGCAGAAGTAATAAACAGAGAAAAACCTACTCTGGCACAGCTTTACAACTGCATGCAGATAGAGACATTATTTCCCCCTTTAATCTTAGAAGCAAAGAGTAGTAGTGTTTGTGGTGATGACAAACTCCCAAATTTAGGTCAGGGGATGAAATAGCTGCAAGGATGGCTGGTAGATCACACTGTAGTTATGCTCCTCTAAAAAGGAACTGCTGCTGGTTGCCATGAATGTTACACACATACATATATATATATATGTTACACATATATGTGTGTAAAGCAGCTGACTCTAGGCTATCATGGAAATTTATTTCCTAAGCAATTTCTTTATGACAAGAGATTAGGAATAAAAACAGCAACTATTTGCAGATTTATGTGCTCAACTCATGGATTTTGACATAAAGTTTTGGGGGTTTTGGCATTTTTTATTGTTGAGCAAGAGAGTGATAATACAAGACAACAGGAACAAAATGTGTTCTTAACCAACTTGCTGTTTCAAAACAATGCTGGGAAGATGCTGACATACCAATATGTATCATTTGTACAGCAAAACTGCTGAGAGCAACTCAGAGCACCCATTCACCTACAGCACAGTATGTGCTCCCTGGGTTCCTTAGCAAGAGGTCCTGGTTCCAGACTGCAGCTTTCTCCAGGGGCAGAGGACACCATGATGGATGGTGCACAAGCCCTGGGTTTGTGCTGGTGTCCTCTTGTTTCACCCAGCTGGACTCTTGGTTAATAGAGTTGATGAGGTGGAAGCCACTGAAGAGGTGTTACACCAATAACACAGGGAAGCACTGGAGTTCATGGGATGTGACTGAAATAGTCACACAACTTCAATCTAGAGCAGATGCACAAGTGAGAATTTTCAAACAGGAAAGGAGCAGAAGAGGTGCTTTCTGTAACTAATACTGAACAAGAAGTGAAAATTTCTCTTTTACTCAATGCTTATTTATTAAAACCATAATATTTTACCTTGCCTTACAGCAAAGCTTCTTAGAACTTTCCATGATGAGCAAATCTATGTTTTCATGGGCTTTTGATGATATTGGTGATTTATGCATGGCTGATTCTAAATTGCCATTTGCAACAAGGTGGAAAAGGATATGGCTGCAAAGCACTGCAGGGCAGTTGTAGCAGAGATATAGTCCATCATCACATCTTCCTTTGTAGAGGCTGAATTCTGTATCCTGTGTGATCTGATGGTCTCATTAACCTTTAGTACAGGTCTTTGCACTTAAAAGAATGTTAAGGCAATCTTAAACTCTTTCTGGGGATACAGATTTACTTGCATATGCTTTTCAATCAAGGATACTCTAAGGGAAGTCCTAAATGTGGTTATCAAATACACTGAAACTCCTCTGGGAAATGGAAAATATTTTTCAGTCAACTTACTTGGAAAATCCAGGTCAGGCTTTGTAAATACCAAAGACTTCCAGAGACCAGCCAACTGCTTTCCCCTTCCTTTCCACAGGAAATTTTTGCTGACATGTAGAACAATGACCATTTAGATGAAGTTATTAATAAACAGGCAATTAAAAATCACTGTTCTAGGTGCAGTAAAAGTCTCTGCTGAGTGTGCTTCTATGGTTAAAAAAAATCAGCTAGCAGGAGTCACAGACACTTTCAACTGATGCAAGAGCAGAAGAGATGGCTCTGTCTTCATCATGATAGTCACCACCTCTCCCTTGGCTGCACCAACCTAACTAAACACAAGGTGATATAGCAATTGGATCAATTCAGGATCTGATCCAATCAAAACTGACCCAAAAGAAAAGAAAAAAGGGAGGGCTGGATGAGAAATTAGTTTTCTGTAAGGAGTAGACCCCTTTTTTGGCTTACTATGGGTGATTGGGAGTGGAAACTATGGATATCAGCCAGACCATGTCAGCTTAAGACAACAATATCCCCAAAATATTGCAATGTGAGGAATGAGATGCAGAATAATCCAAGAAATATTATAGCTCCTTTAAGGTAAGTAAATGATGAAGCTTCCTTTGGAATAGAAAGTATCACACTGACGTGTTTATGAAAGGTGACACTGCACTAGAGGTTTTAGAAAGCATGACAGATTACTCAGAAACAAGAGGACAAAAAGGAGAAGCATTTTAAACCTATCAAAGGAAATACCCTTCACAAAGTGTCTTATTAAACTGTGCAACTCTTTTCCACAGGAAGTAATTGGGAGAGCACTTAAAAAGGAGTCATGAAATGACTGGACTTTTAGACTTATAACTATGCCATGATTTGGAGGACAGACTGAGTCCTATGCCTGCATTTAGGCAATATGTATCAGGTGAAAAAACCCCCACCTTAATACTATAGAAGCAGCTGGTCCTAAATCTGTCTTCAGGGATTTTTCTTACATCCTCCTGTGAAACTTTGGTTGCTGCTTATTGCTTATTAGCAGTGTCTGCTTGAATAGCTTTCATCTGACCTTGTATGGGAATTACACTGCTCCTTATCAAAAAACCAATGGTATCTCATGGAAGCCTCTGTCATGCATAGTTACAGAAAAATTTAGGCAGGGATGATCACAGGAGATCATCAAGTCCAGTGTTTCACTGAAAGCAGGGCAAACTTTACAGTTAGATTACACTGATCATGGTCTTTTTCACCTAAATTGTAAAAACCCCCAAGGGCAGAGGTCCTACATCTGCTGGGGTCCTGCTCTGGCTGCTGAACCACCCTCAGCATGCATTTGTTGCTCACATACAACTGGAACTTCCCTTGTCACATGTTTTGGCCATATCCCCTTGTCTTTTTACCGTTCACCTCTGAGAAGGAACTGGCTCTGTGTTCTCCCTAATCTCTGATGACTGCAGGAATATTGAAAGGCTTCTATCAGTCCAGAAACACACTTCTCGCTTCTAAGATGCATTTTTTTTAACCTAGCATCAGTACTTAGACATATCTGCATCTTAAAAACTTCAAACTGCAAAACAGATTAAATGGCACAGAAAAGTAGAACTGCATTTGCCACAAAATTTCTCATACTTTGTCTTTTAAACCTGTCATGAGTGTATTTTTTGAAAAAGTCTTGCTTTAACTCAGTCTAATTGTGACCTCTTGAATGTTTGGAAATCAAATTATCAAGAATTAGGTTGGCCAAGCAGATTAAATAAAATTTAAGATACTTCTTTGTACAATTTGTTTGGGCCATAATCTCAGGGTGACCTAGAAGGTGCACTGCACTACATTCCTTTAGACTGCAGACTTCTGTCTCTTTCCAGCCCCAGGATGGCTCTTTTAAGACACTCAAAAAACAGGCTTTCAAGATGTCTGTTCTTGACAGTTCAACTGCAGGAAAGATAAATGAAAAGAGGTATTCATCTTTTAAGTACAGGCAAGGATGTTAATCTGGTGGTTCAGAACTGACAGTTTTTCTTTTCAAGTGTCATAGACTTGAGCTCTGATTACACACTCTTCAGAGGCTCCAACAAAAGAATCTCTTGTTTCATCTGTGCTTCATGCTATTGGCCTATTGTTTCACATATTCATTTTGATAAATCATACAAAATGCTACCTTGAAATTAAATTTTTGTCATTAACAGTGGAAACAATACCTATGTAAACAATCTTTTACAAAATTCTAGAAGTTTTTTAAAATGTTCTACCAATTCAGTAAGATTGCACATATTTCTCTCTTACCTGTTTTAGTCTTTACCATGTTTTATTATTACTCTTATTTAAATAAGAGTAGGACAATTAACAATGCATCAGCAATTCATTAATACTCTCTGGTCTCCAGATTTCTACATACCAAAAACAGTAGTCTCTCCTCTAATCTCAGTAACTCACCACAAATTTTTTCCTAGAGTTTTTGTGGAAAGGATTGGAAAGGCTTTCATTTTGTTTGCAAAGAACAAGAGCAGGCTGGTCTTGCTCCTGCTAGTCCTGAACATAACTGTCACAGACATCCCCTGCTCCATTGTATTTGAATATTGAATATCTAAGTGACAGTTCTTCAAATATGAAATTAATTGATTACTCATCTGTACCATGTTAAATGCAGTAATTGGCAATATAAATTGTATGCAGAATTACCTCTTAATAGGTCTTGAACATTCAGCTCTCCAGCTAGGTTGTGGGATCCCTGCCAAATCCCTCTCTCCTGCTGTTGACAGCTTGTGGCAATGCTGTGCAGAGTTCTTCACACTACATTCTCTTGTGTCCCAGACATTATCTAGAAATCTAGATAGCTCAGTGTTGAAAGATGGCTCAAGCCTTCACTCACTTTCTTCCATTTTGGAAAGAACACAAACTAAAACAGTGTAATGCAGGAATTTCAAAAGCTCCCAAACATACCACCATAAGATCTCAAACTCAGCAAAGCAGTGCTTCTTCTCTTGAAAACAAAGATGTTGTGCATGCTATGGATTTACATAATTTCAAGTGACAAAAACCAACCCCCTTGCAAGTTGCTAAGTGCAGTGAAGAAATCTCTGACTCAGGAAACTCCTGAGCTTCAAAGGAGCTGGAGGCTGGGAGTGCATTTAGAGAGCATATTACCATGCTTGTTGATTTTACAGCATTTTTAGGCATTCCATTTTACCTGCTGCTAGTTAAAAGCCTCAGCTTGACATACTGTGGTCATTCTCATGCTCTGCATCATAATGAACATCATTTCCCTTTCACTGAGTCTTTCTACAATTATCTTGTTACTATCTTAATTTGGTCTCATTCAAAAATTATGCATATGCTTCCATAAAAGACTGCAGAAACCTTGTGGGTGATTCAGCAGTAATCTCACACAGAATTTATCTGCTCTTCCCTATTAAATCAAGCCCAAGGCTGAACAGGTGCCTTGATCATAACTCACATCTACTCACCTGTCTCTCATTTTTGCAGCAAGAGGACTCTGCTAATTAAAAAGTACAACAACTTTTATAAAGTAGATTTTCGTGTTTGAAGAAGAGAATATTGGAGGTTTATAGCTTCTCATTTTATTGAATTAACAGTGAGCTAGAGACAGGGAGGAAAACAGGAATAATCACACATTTAGTCTACAGATAAAGTGCAATCTTCAACTGCTTGCTATCACAGACACTACTAAAAAGAAAACAGAGGGAAGAATTAAGTTCTGATGAAAAGTTTATACATACAAAAAAATAAATGGGATATTTCAGTACATTTGTGTTTTGAACATGGAATTTTAGCCTAAGATATTACCTTTAGACGTGGAAATACATTCTCCTGCATTCTTTTAATTTCTTTATCTGCTTCTACAGATATACCATGCTTTCAGCTGTCAGACAAAGCAAGCAGAGCCTGATTCTGCCATGTTCCTGCTCTTTACTTCCCTTCAGGCAACTTGGGAAAAGTAACTTATGCCAACATTGTCATGATTTCCCAAAAGAGGTGATCTTTAATCAATACAAACAAAATCTTGCTATTTGCTCCATCCCTGCTCTGTTATCAGCACCAAGACAATTGTGATTATGAACTAGAACAAAAGCCTCAACACCAGTGTGGTGCTGGAACTTCATTTTCTTTGTAAGGAGGAAATTTTCTTTCCTTTTTCCCAGAGCTTATCTACAAAACCTAAATTAGCTCACTAAAATATTTATTTCTGCATGGTTTTGAGATACGAGTGCCTAAATGATTATTCAACAGTGAAGAGTCATGCTTTCTTATCTCACTCAACTGTTTAGATGCTTGGATATAAATGAAGGGACAGACTATCCAATTTTAGTTGAACAGGAAATCAACAGAAAAATGGCAGATATATTTTCAATGTAATTTTAAAAACTGCATGCAATTGTGTTTTAACTCTATTTTATATGTGTTCCTGATATTGAAACAAGCAAATGAATGCACCATTTGTGGTAATATTTTGTTGTTTGAGCACATTAGTTGAAAGCCAAGTAAATATCACAGCCCCATGCTCTGAAGTTCTATATTCAGCTGCATGTTAGCAGTGGTGCCAAAGGGTCAAGTGCTGTTTGCTTCCCTGTACACCAAGTGCCTGAAAATCTAAAATTTAGTTTAATCCACCAGGTCTGACTGGCAAAGAGGCTCTGTGGCTCAACTGGTAACAGTGTCTCAAAGTTACATCACTATAAAACTGATAGTCTCCATCACTGGAAATCTCCAATAAATATGAAAGAACAACATGAAGTATAACAGTTGGAAGTATGTGGGAGTGTTCAAGACATGACATCTGTGTTGGAACATCATATGCCACCATTTCTTTCAGCTGCTGAGAGCAGATGTCCCATATCTGCCTCTCATTCAAAAGGAAAGGAAAAATATTTAAGAGAAAAAAACAGCAGCATTAGGACAGAACATTTTAGTTTTTGCAATCACACACAGCAAAGAGGATTACAGTAAAATGATCTTACTTTGACTTTCTTCATATGCTCCTGTCTCTTTTAACACATGGATATAGCATTTATTACTGCAATTAAAAAATAAGTAATTATTGTCCTCCTTCGAGTCACATAAGCACCAAGTCCCAGACCCCCTATCACATCTATTTATAAAATACAATTTTTTGTTTTGAAAAAATAAATCTTCAGATTTAAATGTCCCAATTTCTTTTCATTGCAAAAAGTAATAGGTGCCCTCAAAGGGTAAATTTTCAACCTGTCAAAAAAATGTTTCTCTTGTTTAATTTGCAATGAACCTTAAACATAGCAGAACCACTAAGAGGAACCAAGGACCTCATAAACAAGGCGAACTTCCCAGCCCTGCATCTCATAGTCACATGTTTGGCCATTCTGTGCACTTCAGCAGCACCAGAAGGACCCCTCAGGTGAGAAGGGCAGAGGGAAGGCAGGAGATCCCCTGCTTTTGTACCTGGCAGGTACCCAGGTACTTGGAACATAACACTGCTATGCTGAGATGCCTGGCAGCTAACAGCAAAGCACATTACTCTTTTCAGAAGAATTTCCATATTTCTGGTAACATAACTTGCACCACTTTGGTGGCAGGATACGTAGCATGTGGATCCCAAAAGATTGCGAGGCTTAAAAACTGTTGAGCTTCACAACAGACAATGGAACATGAAAGTGAGTTCCCCTGATATAACAACTCCTCTCACTTCTTTCTTAAATGTGAAGTGGCCTTCAAACTGAGTATAATGTCAAAAATTCTGTCAGGTTTTGATTGCTAAACTGCATGGTCTAGGTAAAATTCAGACTGGTTGGTTTGACAAAGTTTTTTTGTCTAATGTTAAAAGATATGTGTAGTGCTAGAAGGGATTTAGAAAAAACTACAAGGATTATTTACTGCTGTAGAAAAGACCTGATAAATGTAGGCTTCCAACAATCCTCTGTGTTTATTTTATCAAAGAAACAAGAGCAATGATCATTTGGGTAGAACTGTGCAAAAGGACAGAAAAATTGGATTAGGAAGTAGGCCATGTATATATCACAGGCAGGGCACCACTGATAACCAAGGACATTTGCAAACCCTCTGTGAGGAATTTCCAGATCAGATCCCTTACAGGGGAACATACCTCCTTAAAGAAGTTATGTGGTCCAGCACAGCAGCAAGTCCATGGAGCTGAATGGCCTGCCCTGTTCATAGATACCAGATCATCACTTGGCCTTAAATAAATATCCTGATCAGCCTGCTAGTCCCTGAAAACAGGAGGAGCCTGCCCCTTCAAATACCAGCCACCAGTGTTATCTCCAGCCTATAACAGCACCTCTCTCATGGGATATTAACTGTCCCCCTCAGTATACTTTAAAA
The DNA here is from genome assembly GCF_035770615.1 of Melospiza melodia melodia. Classification (NCBI taxonomy): domain Eukaryota; kingdom Metazoa; phylum Chordata; class Aves; order Passeriformes; family Passerellidae; genus Melospiza; species Melospiza melodia. Next base: position 12,993,068 of record NC_086204.1, on the reverse strand, counting down.
ATTATTTGAAAGCATTCTTGGAGACATTTAAAATATGTATCTTTTCCGGTTTGAGCCTTTCATGAAAGAATATATCCTGAATTGACTTCAGGGAGTGAGAATTTGCAATCACTCCTAAAAATCCAGACTCATACAAGTATTGCCCAGTGGTATTTTTGGGCTAGACTCCTGAAGACGAAAAGACAAAGCTATGCTTGAGCAAAGATCAAACTGGGGAAAATGCAAATCTATAACTTGTGAAGTGACTTTATAGAGAAAACCTGAGAGGATCTGTCAGCTCTTTGCTTTACAGACCACTTTCTTGATCATAAAGGCAGGCCCTGTGACAGGGATTTTTACCTAGACCTCCAGCCTTAGACTTGCTGGGCTGGAGCTGCTGTTCATGGCTTTTTGCCAGGGCAGAAGCTCTGCAAGTTGCTTGATGAGAAACTGTGTAAGGAGAAGCAATATTCCTTCTGTAGTTTTAAATAAAAAGAGAAGTTATTTGACTGTGAACTTTAAACCTTCATAAGACAAGCTTGTACTGATAGCATTAAGTTCCCTGGAAAACACCGAGACAGCAGGACAGGAAATCCCCTGGCAAGACCCTTCTTTGTGATTTCACTGCTAGGAACTCACTGCCAACACAAGAGCAACCTCTCCTAAAATGGACACTAGAAATTCTTTCTATTCACTTAACGTTTCTGGGAGGAAAGCTGGCCCTGTTGAAGTCCAGGGGCAACTTCTATTGACTTAAGTCACTTAGTACCTCAATTGAGGTCCTGAGAGGGCAGACAAGCCACGAGGACGTATCTGTATCAGAAATACTGACAAAACCAACAGCTGAAAGAATTCTGGAAACTAGTGGAGGAATTTCCAGTAAAGACTACTCAAGCACTAAAGCACTGTTGTAAGATGGCTCCTATTTCTCTCCCACCCATCTTTCATCTTTTCAGTCCACAGGAGGGGGAAAAACAGCACAGGAACTTTTATGCCCCTTCTGCAAGGTCTGGCCCAAGGCTGCTCAGAGGAGGAGTAAGAAGGCAAGGCATACCTTGGTGAGTCTCACCAGTAACCCCCGAACCCCAGGATCTCTACAGCAGTGAAAGACACTATTTCAGGATGTCATACACTGGCCCCTTTCTCTGGTATGTATCCTGAGGATTGCTCAGCATCAATGGCCACTGAATAAGGGACGTTGTACAGTACATTTCTGTCTACTCCCTTTTGGGTTTTTTATGGACTTTTAGCCCATTATTTTTTCCATTCTGCTTTTGAACCAATTGATACTGTTATCCCCCTGACCCTTCTGCAGCAGCTTCCAGTAGATTGACATTCACCCTGGGAAAAAATAATGTTCTATTATTTTTGTTAAAACACTTCCTCAGTGTGCATATCCTGTAGTTCCAGAATTGCATGATTTAGCAAATAGTTTTGCATCTGTTGTTTGCTATCAACTGCTTTCACAATTTGGAAAACATCAATCAGAACGCCTCCTCCTTCAGCATTCTCTCTCCAGACTGGAAAGTCCCAGGCATTTTTATTTGCCCTGTTTTCCAGTCCTCCTTCTCTGTCTCTTTCCTAGCTATCCTTCCTGCAATACAGACACCAGAACCTCACTGATTAGGCAAATGTGTGTGCACCAAAGTTTTGCACAGAGCAAAAAATCATGCTTTCTGGTTTATTCACAAGACAGCACTGAGACAGGCCTGACATTATTCTGAATAAATATGCCTGGCACCACCTCCAAGAAATTTATGTCATGGGCCTGTCAAAGCTCTCCTCCTCCTCTGTCTTCAATCTTTTCTTCACCCTCCTACTGCATGCTCACATTCCTCCAAGCCAAGTCCACACTGCTCTCCCATTTTTCTGGTACACCCCCACTTTCCAAGCCTCCCTTTCCAATGTAGATAGACATCCTGCATGAACTGATTTTCTGTGCACAAAACACTGCTGAACACACTATGAAAAAACATGGGAGATGTGCACCACTGCCACATGCCAGACCCAGCACCCACATTTGCATTGCTGTTGGCAGCAGTTGTCACCATGTGTATAATGTAGACATATTCTTTTCACATATCTCTGCTTGAGCTTCTTGTGTGCAAGTTTGGAGGTGCCAGGCCCCCAAACCTTCCCTGCCTAGCACAGTGGATCAGGCCACAGTGCATCAGGATGCATTTCAACCTCTCAGCCACAGCACCTGCACCTCCCACAGCTTTGCCTTTGGTGCTGAACATCAGCACCCAGATCAGTCAAAGCACCACTGCTAGTCAGGAGAAGGGAGGAAAGGAGGAATGCTATCAAATTCCACCTCTCCTTCCCTCCATCTTTGCCTCTGCACTGGAAGTTCACCATTTTCACAGCCATTTTGCCTGCTCTGGAAAGTGTGTGGTGAAAGAGGCGCCAACCCGAGGGAAGCATGCAGACAGTTCTCTGTTAAAAGGGAAATTGTCAAGCATGTGGTTTAGATTTTCACAGTGAGGAGCTTGGGAAAGGCATTTCTTCAGGCAACAACTCACCCACCATTGCTGAGGTGCACAGATTTTGCCTGTGCCCCTGCCTATGCCTCGAGGCTTCCGGCCTTGTTTGTGTCTTTCCCATGACATCCACAACTGCTGCTGCCAGGGACAATTTCCTTCCACAGTAATGTGTGTTCTGGCATAATCTTAAACAAGCATCACTAGGGGGATTTAGACAAAGAAATCTGCTGGTAGTTTTATTTTGCAGTGGAAATCTGTAAAGCATATTTACAGTGCCCTTATATTTTACAAGAAAGGTCTGATATGGCTCATCACAAAATAACGGAATTCTGACATTGATCTGAGAATGATTGAAGCCAGCAAGAATACCTTAGCATTGCTAGAACTTACAGGATTATAACCCCAGATTTTGAATAATATTTAAAATAAAATGTTTTGCAAATGACCCTCAAAGGCTAAAATTAGTTTAAATTTGTTAGAAATGCATAGCCCAGCGATTGTGTAATGTCATTGAAGGTATAGTTTATGGCAATATCAGTGAAAAGAGAATATTTTCCAAACATTACCACAACCAGACAAATTATATTAAAAAACATTCATGCTGCAGAGTAATACAAAATAAAAATCACCTGATCAGCTCAAGCAATATTGATTTATGTCTTTGAATTAACAAAATTTCTCTGTACAGTTGCAATAAGAAAAGTTTTACAAACTGATATTTAGTTGAACATATTTATAACACAAATTATACACTATGTACAAACCTAGTTCTTCACAGAACTCTTTGTTCAGAATGCTTCAACACAGAAATGATTTACCAATTTCTAGGTCAGGATTCTAGCTCTTCCTTTAATTTAAATACCAAAACACTTATGAGAACATGAAAATAAGCCCATTTGCTATCACATGGCGCTGTTCTCAAGTCACTCGTTTGTTACTGAAGGGTAGAACCAGTCACAGCAATAAATAAAAGTGCTTATTATCAACTAAACACTTATATTCACATGATCAAACTTTCAACCTGAGTGCTTTTACAAGACTGTAGGATCCATTGATCTTTGCTTGTCTTGACACGTAGATCAAAATGGCAGCTGCAGGAACTGCTACTGCTGCTACAGATGAGAATGCAATAATGAATGGGATCATCTGATCTGGTTCTTCCAATCTTGCTGAAAATGGAGACAAAAGGAGAAAAAAAAGTGTAAATATTGTTTGAAACAGATGCATGTGTATCACTGTAAAAGCAGTCTTATTAATTACTTTCATTTGGAACATATTTCTGTTTTCATGCACAAAGCATACTTTTTGAGTTTTCCTTAATTATTTTTTTCTTTCTTCATATTACATACTTTAATTCCTAGCCACTATCTTGGTCTTGAATTTGCTATGCAAGTTCAAACCTATCTCTGATATCATCTATAATGAAGAATACCATGAAATTCACAAAGAACACAAGAGGAATACCACATATTTTACCCAGGAAACATTTGGGTACATTTCAACCTCCTGAAATTCATTCTTTAAGGGGAAGACCATGTTTTAAAAGCTCAATATTTAGATTTTCTGTGAAACACAGTCTTCTCTGGATTAGTCTCATTGTCCAAGCATGTGGACAGAAATGCAGACAGGAATCACCTTTTTGTGGCCCTATCCTTAAAGCTACCACACCCACTCAACTAAGCAAGACAATGACAGCCACACTGAAAGGAGGTTAAAATACAGCTTGTTCTGACTAGGCTGTTTGGTGTGATTTTGGGTGAGGGTTTTTTTTCAGGTTAACCACAGAACTGCCATGCAAGGATCAGCTATGAACTAGTTGTGCCCACCTTGATACAAATTTCACCAAAACATACAAAAATATAGGTTGAAGGCAATAGACCCAGCTACCTACAACAGCTATCTCAATTTCTGTAATGTTGTTCCAACCTTACTGAAAATATGGAGGAGTATATGCTTGTATAATTTTTGATGACACTGCAGAGTATAAAGTTTCCACTCACTGATGGCAGAATAATTTCTCCTGATGGGCTTTTTTTCAGGACTGTCTCTGAGGCTATATGTGCTACATGTAACAGTGATATTTTCTACTTTTTTAACATTTTCTGATGGATATACTAACACATTAATATTTTGGAGAGGAACTGAAAAGAAATTCAAGGTAGGATTTAGCAACAAACAGAAGCAGAACTGATGAGGCATCAGCAACTTTTACATGCAAAATACGAATCCAGTTAATGGAGCCACTGTAGTAGTTGAGTCCATAGCTTTAGACACTGCTCTGACACCAGCTATCCTTCCCCACTGAAGCCAACAGCAGCTGGCAAAAAGAACATTATATCAACAGACAGAGTATGTTGCATAACTTTTACATTATATGGAGCCTCTTGTTCTCTTATTTCAAATTCAATGTTTATTTGTTTGAGTTCATGAAAGGGCACAGACCAACAAACCCAGAGGCTAATGCCCTCTTTCAACAGAAGAGAAATAGAAAAGGCAAAGGAAGGAGTCCTAGAACTGTATTTGTATTTTTTTTTTTTTCACAAGGCTCTGCAATTTTATATCCTGTTTTCAAAAGATGAAGTGGAAATACAGAAAAATTTGAAGCCGCAATTATTTTATGCATCTGCTATTTTGGCAGAAGTTTTCATTAGCATTAAGACCCCATCACTTATGACAAGAACCTGTGCAACTCATGTCAGATTTTTTAAAGACAATTCATTCTTAATGAAACTGAAGATGTCACTCTGTGTAAAACAAATCCTAGTATGAACTCTGCACAGCAGTTATATTAACTAACCTTTGACACAAGTACTATGTGCTGAGACTGCTCCCCCAGTTCATTAACTGTATGCATGTGTATTTTCCTGCATCCCTTAGCTGAGCCTTGTCTGTGGTATATTTGCTATCTACTGTTTCAAGGGTTGTGAACCCATCACCAACTTTCTTTTACAGACTAGTCCTAAGAGATGTAGCATCTGCAGATGTGCAAGGAATAGTAACACTTTGTCCTTGTTTCGCTTTGCTTGAAGGAGAAATCAAAAGTGTATTTTTTTGTGCAGCTATAAAAATAGTAAAGAACAGGGAAGAGAGCTGAATTGGTGGCAGAAGTGATCCCTAAGCAAGACACTGTTGCTATGCAATAGGCAGAAGCAGCAGAGCTAAAGCAGAGAAGTCTGATTATTATTGAAAATGAAACTTCGCTATCATTCCAACTAAGTTGAGGAATCAGCATTTCTTGTAGCTTAAATGCAGCTTAGGGAAGAAGCAAAGAGCTGGAATACAGTGCTTCCATAGAGCAGCTTCAGCATGTAGTCTCCTTGAGTCTTTGTTATGCAAAAATCCACTGATAGGCCTGCTTGGAAGGATATTTCCTTGCAGGCACTGCATATCCTCTTTACTTCATGCTTACACTTGGCAGTTGGGAGGACTGATGGATGCCCCACTGACTTAAGAACTTTTCATAATCTATCTCTATTAAGGCAGACTTCACACTTCATTGTTTAAAGCTTCCTAAATCACTTAGTGATATTAGGACCATCTTTTAACTCCACTGACATCAAAGACACAATTACTTCATTCTTCAAGAAGATCTGAACCTAAAATACATAAACCAAAAAAACTTGTTTTCCATCTTGTTCTACAAACCTTGAACATATAATTCCACAGCTTTTTCTTCCTTGCCAAATTGATTATAAGCTTCACATTCATAAAGCCCCAGATCTTGACTTTTCAAGTTGTGTATAGTTATAGTTGCATTTTTAGAAATTTCCTCAGACTCCCCGGTGGCCTTCTTTTTCTTCCAGGAGATCACAGGAGCTGGATTACCAGAACTAGTACATTTCATTGTCACAGTTTCCCCTTCTTTAAGAGCAGCAGGGAAAACAGTGATCATTGTATTCTTTGGTCCATCTGAAAGGAAGAGGCCTACAGTTAATCATCACTGGATTATTTAGAGATGGATCCAACATGTCCTATTGGACACTAGACTGTCACCCTCCCAAAGCTAATTTCTTTTTCATTCCCAAAACAAAAGGACATGGTATCAGAGTTTCTGTACAAACCCTCCATAGCCCAGACATTCTAACCAAATACCTCTAACCATGTAGATCAGTTTCTCACTCATTCAGATCTCTACTAAACACTGTCATCACATTAATGATTTCATGACTTTGTTTTGTTCATCAGCACTGCTCCTTTCTCAGGGAAAAGCAGAGGAATGTGATGATTCTTTGCTCTCTCTTCATTTAATTTGATGACTATATTTATCACTGAAGAACTAACTATTTTTAAATGACTGGGAAAACTTTACACATACTTACATTTCACATTAAGTGTGATTTCACTTTTACTGTTCCCATACTTATTTTCTGCTACACATTCATAGTCTCCTCCATTTTGGAACATCACAGATGGAAGAAAAATACTTCTGGCACTAGAAGTCCCTATGTCTGCATTGTCAGATTTTCTCCTTAGAATTATCTTGGGAGGAGGGTTGCTTTCAGCAGAACATTGTATGGAGACATTTTGTCCTTCCTGAACTGTTGTAGAAGGTTCAATGGAGAGTTCTGTGATGACTGGAGCACCTGCATGACAAAAGAAAAAGCTGTTAGAGTAATGCAAATGTTCTAAAGATGGAGAAGATTTTAAGAAAGCATTAATTGCTTGCTCAAGAATATGTTTATTTTGGTTTTGACCCCAGACTCAATCTAAGACTTTTAGCTCTGTCAAAACAGTAGCAGTCAATCAATCAATCAATCAATCAATCACAAAATATCACAACAATATTATTAAGTCCAAAACAGTTTTACCATTACATGCCTATTAAATTTAATGCTAATGACTAAAACTACTAGTTCAAAGAAGGAGACTGTGATGTCCCTGTGAAACTGGTATGCACATTAAATTTCACAGAAATAAGTGTGTGTGTCCCCATCACTTTCTCAGACTCTTTTGTGACTTATAGTGTTGCATTGTGGGAAATGTACTGAACTGTGCATGCACAACAGCAGTACTGAGAGAATTAGCTGAAAATTAAATATAGAAAGAAAAACTACAGCACATGAGAACCAGCCTTAAATTGAAGCTGAGTCCTGAATATGTAAAAAGGAAAGCCCCGTATTTCCCTAATTTTCAGTGTTTCAGCATCCTGCAAGCTAACAGAGATCACCCAGTTAGGTACTGGATAATACAAGTGAAACTCAAACAGACTTGTACCTTGTATAACAAGGTTCACAGTTGCTTCCTCTGTTTTATTAGTTACCAGATTAATTACTTCACAGATGTACCGTCCTGAATCATTGAAACGGACACGGGGAATAAAAAGAACATTGTTTTTTATCAGATGCTGAATGTTTTCTTCAGCCAAATATTTACTCCAAACTATTTGTGCTGGTGGGTTACTCTGAGTCACACAAGTGAGGTTCAGAGAGTCTCCTTCCATTGGTGAGTTGCTTGGAGATGCAGTAATGACAGTATTTTGTGGACCAACTGTAATAAAGCAAAAGGAAGACAAGATCAGTGGTAAATGAAGAATGATATGCACATCTCTAACACTAGCTTTTCTAGAGGTACATGTCACAGAATACCAAGAAAAAAAAAAAAGTATCCCAGTAGCACAGTGGGATCATTTTTCCAGAATTAGTAAGATGTTTTACTTGCAGCTTTGAAAGCTGAACTAGCCAAAGCCCTTGTACAAAAATACTTACAATTTACATTAAGTTTCTGAGAAGATGTTCTTTCTTTGGGTTCAAAATCCATATCAGCAATTGGTAACCTGGCCACACAGGTAATCTCTTTCCCAGCATCTTCAGCCATGGGATGAAATGTATATGTCACAGTTTTGGTCTCTGTATTTGTGCTGTCATCGTACAAAAAATATTCCTCATGAAGAACCTGTCCATCTTTCTTTAGGAGAACTTCCAGGTGATGAGAAGGATATACATCCGGAATTTTACAGATGACAGGGGCTGGTTCTCCAGCAACTAAGGATGGGCTGATGTCAATGATAGGATCACTGGGGAAAGCTAAAAGAACAAAATCAATTTTTTTAGACTAGCAGAGGAGAACAGTAGGGTCAACATAAGAGCAAGATCCAGACACCAAATATCTTGATTTTATAGGTGCTCAGAACATGACATTCTATCAACATTATTACGAGACATAACTTGATCTGAAGACCTACAGGTCCTTTATCAGCAGTACATATACTAACAGGAAGTTTATTTGTACAACTGTTGAAACATGATCACAAAAGATTAGTAAGATTCAGCATGGCACCTAGGCAGTGATACAGCTGCTTAACTATAGGCATTGAGAGCAATCCATGCACTAGTGCGATCCTGTTTTCTGTGCTGGTAGGTTTGGACATCTGAATTATTCTCCTGCAAACTACAAAGGCATTGATTTTTATTTTCCCAGCTCTAGGAATGCATTCAAGCAGTGCACATTTTGGCTTTTAAGAATTACCAGAAACAAGACTAAATAACATTAGTACATACAATCTTCAATGCAGAAAGCAGAAAAGGGCTAAGAAAGTGTCCTGAACAGACATATAAAGGAATCTCAGAAGGAAGTATATGTTGAGCTATAACACTCATTATCCTAGAATTAAAAGTTAACTGGTAACCACAATATCTAAAACAATTATTGAGTTTTCTATCAACATGTACTATTTAAAGAGAATTTTACATTTTTACTTACAGTAAAGTTCAACTTTGACACTCTTCTCCTTTTTCCCTCTCTCACCACATATGACAGTACAAAGATAAGAATGAGAATTCACAACACCAACTGGATTCATAGTCAATGTAGAATATGTCCTGTGGTTTCTGACTTTTCCTCCAAGGGGGCTGTCCATCAGGGTTCTCCAGGAAAAACTTGGTGATGCACAGCCAGTAGTATTGCATGTGAGTATGAGTGTGCCTCCAATCTGTGCCACAATTCTCTCAGCAGGTATAATTTCCATTTCAAAAGCTTTAACTACAAAAGGGAAAACATACATCAATTCAGCAGATTTCTCAGCTTTTATTTCCCTATTTCTTCTCATGTTCTACTGTTACATGAGGTCTTTATGCTTCATTTCTTTACTTTATGGTTGTGTGGAAGTTAAACTAATAAAGCTCATACAGTGGTTTACATATTCAAAACATCCCATAAACATTGCTATTTTTGTCAAAGACAATACAGACTCAGATGACTGACAGTTCTCATGTATAAAATGGCATCAACCAAATTTAAATAAATGCATTGGCACAACTTATCTTTTTTGTCAGGTGGATCTGATTCTAAAACTTTATAACAATTGAGGAGAGAGGTAGCAGGTAGAGAGCAAAGACAACAGCAGAAACACTTTCAACAGGACATTTAGTACCAAAGTTGCTTGCTACTGTCAGGAATGACAATAAAAAGTCAAGCATCCAGTGATGTACTGCAGTTGTCTCCTAGACTATCTTTTAGCAAACTCAATAGGAAAACGACTGAGTCATTGCAGAGCACAGAAAAGCTCAAAGTAAATGTCAAAAAAGCTTCCTGACATTTTGACAGGACTACTTAATTGACAGTTGTATTCACTGAAATGAAAAGGTAACTGGAGAAAAGAGAAATAAAGATCAAACAGCAAATTTTAGGTCACTTTAGACTTAACAAAGTTTAAAAAAATGAAACCACCACCAACCCTCACCTTCCCCAACTTACCAGTCCTTAACACGCACAAAATTAATAGCACAGCCTGGCTTGCTCTTCCCATCTCCTTAAACATTTGTAATTGCTGTTGCTGGATAAAGAAAGTAAATTCAAAAGTTTGCTTTCTGTTTTCTGTGAAGAAGCACAGTGAGATCTTGCTGCTGCGCAACGGTTTGTTACAAGAGTTCCAGCTGGCTCTTTATAAAGGCTCTCCCTCCTTGGGGCAGAGTTGGGAAATCCCTGGACGGGAAAATCCAGAGCAGGGAGGAAGAGAACCAATCGGGTGGTGTCCATTGGCTCAGCGCCCTCTGCTGCTTTTGTGGCAGCCCAGGAAAATAAATAGTAAAGCTTGTAAATACAGTGCCTCCTACATTTGGAAAAATCTGTTTCAGATCTGATCTTGCAAACGACAGAGAAAGTGAAAGAATGTGCGTAAGTCAAAGTAATTGAATGCAACTATATCTCAGATAAAAAGCTATTCAAATTTGTTTTTAATGAAAATATTTTTGTGGGTTTGAGTTTTCAGAACAGTTCTAACAATGCTCAGCTCTGTAAACAACATTACATGACTCAGTATTTCCCTTGAAAACTGTGCTACCAGTTTCAAAGGTGTTGTTACTTATGTTCCTAAGTATTTTTGATCTCTAAAAATAAAGAAATACATCAGATAGCAGAAGTCTGGAGATCTGACTTAATCAGCTTGAATCAGGCTTATACTCTTCAAACTAATGCAATTAATTAATATACCCAATGCCACTTTGCAGTGGATATTCAAATCCAGTTTGGAATATTTCTGAGGACAACACTTACTGGCTAATATGGCAGCAATGTTAGGAAAAAAAGTAAAATAATACTTTTGGTGTTTAATTTTCAGTTGGAAATGCTGTGAATGCAAAGAATGGATAAAGGTTACTAAATCTCAGTTGTTTATTTATTCAACTGCTTAGGTAATTGAGGTACTACAGAGGGATCTGGACAGGCTGGATAAATTGGCTGAGGCCAATTGGATGAGGTTCAATACAGTGAAGAGCCAGGTCCTGCTCTTAGCTCACAACAACCCCATACAGCACTACAGGCTTGGGGAAGAGAGGCTGGAAAGCTGCCCAGGGCAGAAGGACCTGGGGGTGCTGACTGACAGCAGCTGAACATGAGCCAGGTGTGCCCAGGGGCATCCTGGCCTCTCTCAGGAGCAGTGTGGCAGCAGGAGCAGGGATTGTGCCCCTGTACTGGGCACTGGTGAGGGCACAGCTGGAGAGCCGTGCCCAGCTGTGGGCCCATCACCTCAGGGGAGACACTCAGGGGCTGGGGCCAGCCTGGAGAGGGGCAGCAGGGCTGGGAAAGGGGCTGGAGCACAGGGCTGAGGAGGAGCAGCTGAGGGAGCTGGGAATAATAATAATAATAATAATAATAATAATAATAATAATAATAATAATAATAATAATAATAATAACAAAAGAAAAATCCACTCCAAGACAATCCAAGAATTACCCAGAAGGCAATAAAACAGGGAAATCTGAAGCATCTGGAAATGCCTAACCAAAAGTCACTAAAACTAAAATTCAATGAAATTGCTACAGTGGATTCTACCATAATATTTTATTTTTATTATCACCATCTTTTTTTTTTGTTGTTAGAGGAGGACGAGGAGGAGGACGAGGAGGAGGACGAGGAGAAGGCAGAGAAGGAGGTGGAGAAGAAGGAGGAAGAATAAAACACTCCTAAGTGTCACAAAATGCAAGCAGTGTACTGTTCTACAAGTACTACTATCAAATCCAAAAATCCAAGAGCTATCAAGGACAGGAAATAACACTTCTACACAGTGTGATTTTACTGCAGAGAAAGGGGTCTTGTTGAAGGAGAGTTCACTCTCTCAGTTAAGTTGCAAATAATTACTTTAAAATCATAGTCAGAGAAAAGCAAGAAATGAAACTGTTCTGCTTGGACTGCTTAAATAATCATCAGAAGCTAAGCTGAAAGAGAAAGGGCAATACTTCCTTGTTTCTGGGAAATCAGTTTCTAGACGGAAAAAAAAAAAATTAAACATAGGAGGACATAGCTGCATACTGGAAAGGTCTTAATCAAGTCCTTCATCAGATGACATGAAATAGGAAATAACTCTGATCCTGGTCTCAGTAAATTAAACTGTACAGCTGCCATAAACTTTACTGGAGCTGGATCCTTACCAGAGGGACTACTATCCTGATTATTCAGACATATTCAACTCAGACAGTTTAGGTAAGAGCACAGTTAGCCAACAAATATTACTAGAGGAACTACAAATCTGCCAAAATTTTAAAAAGTTTTAAAAAACTTTCTCTTTACACAACTTCAAATGTAAACCTTCTATGTATTTAAAATATGTACATTACTGTTGCTCCTATTACCCACAGCATCAACCTCAAAATAGGAAGATGGGCATCAAGTTGGGTTATTTTCAGAACTCTCTGTTCTGGCTGTAAACAAACAGAGATTAGCTGACAAGTTTTAGCACTTGACCTTGAGAGTTCAAATAATCTAGTTTTTTATTCAAACAGCACAGAGGAGGATGCTGGGGGTAAAATAGAGGATGCATCTATATCCACAGTGAGATAAGTATTATAGTACCAATTGGAAGAAATCTCAACACATGCGGAGTGTAATGAGGACTGGAATGAAACAAGAATTACAAGAATATTACTAAAGGCAAAAAAGATTAAAAGAATTAAGCACTGGGATGCAACTACATGTTTTTCATACATCTAGTAATCAAAACAGACTTCTAAGGCTTTGAGGGACAAACTAAGATAAACAATTATGTGTTGCAAAACAGAGTTTGGAAACACTGAACACAATTTTTGGCCCGGCATAAGAAAACACAAGTGTCCTTCAGGAAACTAAAATTCACATCAGATTTATCTGAAATTTAAGAAAAGAAACCATTTCAGAACTGTGCTAATCATTTCCTTTAACTCCTACTTCTGCAATTCTATTAAATACCTATATGATGCATTTATTAGCTTCCTCTAAGCAAAAGAGATAACAAGTTCTTGAAATCTCAATGAATTATTTGAACAAAATGCACATTATCCAACATGTTAGTTATCCAATGTTTATACACCTTTTCCAGCATTTTTCCTCCTGCCTTATGGAGGCTATTAGGGGAAAACTGAAAAGCCAACCTTTTGCAGAATCTGGACTCTTAAAACCTTCACCAGTGCTTTTGTGATTTATGGACAAGGACCCATGGTGAAGAGAGAGAGAAATTTCCTCTGTCCTTTTGACAGAGGAAATTTAAGAAAAAAGAAGGTAGAAGGAAACTCATCTGACCTGACATTCTGGTGAAAGGATGCAGAAAAGTCTGACTCAACAGTTCTTTAGCCCCATATCAAAGAGATGTTACAGCAACTCCATGGCTAGGTCCCCTGTTCAAACTGCAGCCCTCACACATCTCAGGAAATATTCTTGGGATGTGCACTAGGGGTCTGAGTAAAGAAAGCCTCAGAGCTTCAGATGCTTTACAGAAGCAGCTGGGATGAAAAGCTTCCACCCCACGCACAGAGTGTCTGATACCTCTGCAGGATGATTGTGCCTGAAGAAAAAGAGCCAGAGGACTGTGCTGTAACTCAAATGAGAACTAACCTCAGAGACAAAACTCACATCAGCAAAGAAGGAATGCCCTTCAGGCACCACATGCAAGGCAGTACCTTTAATATGGTCATATCTTGATAAAGTAACTGAAAAAACATGAAGCTGGAGGACATGTATGAAGACTGCTGATTACATGGCTAATAGAGCAGGAAATGATCTGCCAGTCTCAAGATTTTCAGTTCTCAGTAACTTCAATAGCCTGCTCTATGGGTTATACACTGTCTCCTTCCTCGGCACCCGGACTTTTGGTTCCCAAAGCTGCCCCAAACTTTGCTTCTCCTGACTCTCTCCACCTGCTTTCTCAACACCTGACAATAATACAATCTCTGTATAGCCCCAAGAGGGGGAGGAGAGCATCACTGACTCCCTATAATTTTCATCTCCGGATGGGAAGGATGAGATCTACATGCATATCTATTTAAAGGGTTGTGTCTGTTTCAGGAATTGTAACTTTGTACCTAACTACAAAAAGAACACCAACGCATTACCCTGTAACCCACATCACACCTCACAATTGTACTCTACATCTAACTTGTCATCTATTGCAAGAAGAAAAAGAAAAAGAAAATCTTAAGAAAGTTTTATTATCTGCTTCTTTCCCTTTTCTGGAATTTCTTAAATACCATATGTAAAAATAAATGCATCTACTTCCTCCATTATCTTTCTCAGGCACCTGTTTCTCAGTTAGGACACTTCCTGTCTAGTTAGTCTGAAGGCAACCAGAATCCACAAAGGTGCCAAATAAAATAATACAGAAGAATGATAAGATGCATAGACTACAGATTAGCTAATTTCATATTTTCTTCTATTCAGAGGCATTGTCCACTTCACGGAAAGAACAAAAATTTCATCTAATAATAAATAAAAGCCACTAGAGAAAAAAAGTCCCTATTTTTTATCCTAGTCTTCTGTTACTGGAAAAAAATACATGCTTTGGAAATTCCAAACTTTATTTCTAAAAAACTGAAAGTATGATTTTAGTGGTGCTGGATCTAAAAATGAAACTGTTGGATAGTGTTGAAATCCACATACTTTAAGTGCCAAATGCTGTAATCCAAGCCAAACTTCATTAGTTTGGATAGCTGTGCTCCTGTTGTCTTCACAGTGGCATAGTTAAAAATAAGTTTCCCTCCTGAAATATTACCTAGGCTATAACAAGAATTAAATTCAACTATGACCCTTGGAGTATTCAAAATCTCTTTGGGAATTCTGAAGTAAGACTTCAGATTCACTTTTATTTTGATCTGAATATAGCAAGGCATATAAAAATAATTTGTTCTCACTGGAGAAAACTACAAAAAAAAAAAAAAAAAAAAAACTCCGACAAAACTCGTTCAAAATGGACAGAGTGAAAAAATAGAGTGGGCTTTGGGTCAACATGCAGATGGCAGCCAGAACTTAGGATATGGCAAGGTAAAGTCAGATGAAAACATTTAAGAAGGAATATGAGCAAGTTTCTTAATTCACCCAACATTCCACAGGAAATTCAAATACCATTAAATCTTGTTGTGTACTTTATTAAGGCCAGTGTTTCATAAGGTCAGAAGAATTTTTTCAAGACAGTGATGGAGAACTTTTTGACCAAGCTTTCTTATTACTCACCAGCAGCAGCTCCGCAGTACCCTTGTTCATGAGTCACTTCCCTGTTTGCCACATCCTTCCTGCTCTTCAGTCATGAAGTACATGCATGTCCCTATGGACCAAGAAAGAAAAGGGGGAATAATGACAGCAAGATCTATAACAGACCATTCCACCTGCAAGAAATGCAGAACTTGGATTCTCCTACACAGGCTACTGAAAAGTGCACTGCTACTAATGGATTATCCTTCAACTTATCTTCCAGAATATATTCTTTTTTATTCTCTTACAATGGTTCATATTCTGAAGTACTGTGCTTGGCTGGGTATTTTTGCTGCCTTGTGTTATAGAAATGTTATCTTTGTTGTCCCACAGTGGACTGGCTCACTAACAGGTAGAAATACTACACAGATGTCAGAAAGTAATTAAATTACTTAACTTTGCAGAATTCAAGATTCATAATTTTTAAATCTTCCATATTAGTAAGAATTACAGAGATTTCTCAGTTTATTTTATTGATTTTTTTTTTTTAAAGATACACAGAAATTAAATCTCTTTTTTACCTAGATTTTGTTACCCTCCCCTCTCTGGAAATGGACTGAAAGTCTTGAAGAAACTGACCTTCCAAATAGAAGCAACTGGGAATGAATCAATTTTTACTTCCATCAAGCCAAAATGACAAGTATTCAAGAGAAAGGATTTTGCAGTAGCAAAATATGTATGTTTGTGTGTCTGTACACATACTGATAAATCAAATAATGCTTGAAACCAGCTGCAACTCTATTAAAGGACTGGCACCCTGCTTTTGTCTCTGGAATGTGCTCTACCCTAAATAAAAAACATGCTGTTTTGTCACTTGGACTATTTCTCTCTCTCCTTTCTTTCCCCCAGACAGTTAGGTATCATCTTATCTGCTTTGTTTGTTAACACTTCCACAAAAGGAATATAGCAAAGTAGGAGTGGCTAAGTGATAAAAACCATAAGCAGCTGAATTTTTCTCGACAGACAAGGGTAAGAAAGATGAGATTCCCAGACAATTATCCCAGAAAGATAATTCCCAGACAATTACTTGGCTAGGCATCAAAGTCCCAGCCCTTGTAGTCTGATATAGACAACTGAGCAAGAATGACTTTCATAGTTGTGTCACCTTTTATCACAGACCATGTTACACTCTAGTGATAAGAGAGGCAACTTGAGAAATGTGTCACATGTTTGAAATTGCTCTCAGGCAGGATGAAACTCTGTACTGAATTAGTATGAGAAAAACTTGACTTCCAACATTCTGATACCTCTTAGCCAAGGATCTCTCCTGAAATTTCCCAAGAACTGCATGTGAATATCAAATAATAAGTAACAGATGGTTTAATGACCCTCTTGGTTGAAAAAATTTTGCATTGTTTGACTTAATTTCTTACTATAGTTAGCTCCACACCATGAGGAATGGATATTGGCAGCCCTCTTTCAACAGCTCAGCTCCAGGCAAACCTACAAGGTTCACTTGCAGCTGAATGAAATAACCATTGACTAAGTGAGATGACCATGCACCTACTGCCAGGGCTTTCACTTAGATACTGGGACATCCTAATGGGAAAGGGAACAATTCTGTGCAACCCACGGTTTACAACAGATAAAGAAGACATAAATGTTTCATAAGCAGCGTTGAATCCTTTTGTGGATCAAGGATCAACCACTTAAGTTCTCATAGGCTCATAGGCCTGAGATGAATCTTACCTCAGGAGTGCCTTTCAGTACCCAGGATATCAGCAGCATGGTGACTTGGATCTGCAACACCATCAGGCTCCAGGCACAGGAACTTCCCGAGATGTATGAGGGTGAATTCATTAAGATGTTGAGCAAATCATCTAACACCGAGTCTCCAAGATTATTTGAATGAATGTAATACAAACATCTCACACTAAAAAGAAATGCATTCTAGGAATTCTCTATTACTGATTTAAAGTGTTTGATATAAACCCATCAGCCTATAAGTGATTTATTATTACATTCTATGATACTGATTCACCTGCTATGGCACTAAGATCCAGCTGCTGACTTTTGCTTTTCTTGCACTCTCGGGTGTCTTGTGCCTTGACTATTGAATTTTTGTGGCATGAAGAGATTTTCATTCTACCTCTAAGGTCAGCACATGGATCCTAGTGTACATTTCACAAAATGCGCTGTTACATAGCAAATACAGTCTATCAGCAATTTAGGATCTCAGACAATTTAAGAAAAATTGTTTCACTTTATCCCACATGTTGTATTTATTAATGGGAATATTTATTTTAAATTTATTTTTCTAATTCATTAATTGCAAAGTTAATAAATAAAAATTATATTTAAAGGTTATTACAAGATTTGCACATTTAACTTAAAGGAGGACAAATTTTCAGGTCAAGTCTATAGTACAGAATGATTACAAGAATGAAGAGAAATTTATCACAAGATTGAAAAGTAAGCAGTGTATATGTTCAAAACTCCATATCTACCCAGGAATAAAGCAATTACTAAATTAATCTGCACTCTTTACTAGTTCCTACTAGCTCACCACATTCCTTTTTTAATAAAAGAAACAACTGTTTTCTAATTTTTAAGGGATTAAACAGTTGATAAATGCTACTAATTTAGTCTAAAGCTGCAGATGGTTATAAAGATAAATAAATGAGAAGATGACAATCCTGCACAACATTCCTTGTGAAGTTAGTTTTGGGTCTGTGAATCACCTGTAAACTTACCTTGACCTTTTATTTTCTTACTCTTTCTAACAAAATCTAATGTTTCAAATAATGCATTTCATATCATGGCACTAAGCCATTTTTATAAGGATTTCTATAATGTGCCATTTAAGATTCAGTTTATCCTTCCAAGGCTGTTTTAGACAGAAAATTAAAGCAAAAACTCAGACAACTACATTAATGTTTTGACTGGCAAACACAATTACCTATGGGACTTGAGTACTAATAGCACTTTTCTGGCACATAGCTGTAAAGCAAACCATTGTGAATAACTGGAAATCCTGTCAGGATCTAATTAGAAGAAATAGGGCAAAAAAACAAGTGAGAAGTTGTCTGTGACTTCTTGGTAATCTCATGATTATGGAGTGACATCACTTGCAACAATTTCATAGTAACTCCTTAAAGTCACTGAGGGTTAAACACAGTGCAAGCCTAACTTGAAATGTGCTTGGAACTTCAGGTTCACCTTGGCTGTAATTGCTGGCTGTGTCTCAAAGCAAGGCCTCTGAATCATGATTCAGAGAGCTCTCTGGAGCTCATGGAATGTCAAGAGCCTGCAGGGAAAGTGAGTGTGGTCTGGATTGTCACAACTGGCTTTACAACACACACAAGTGTTCAGAAAGAAAAATCCTATGAGCAAACGAAATTTGAGAAATATCTAAGAGATTTGGAAATACAAGTTTACAGATGTATTTCTAATGCTTGCACCCTTTTAAAACTTATCCCAAACAGAATAGAAAAATAGAAATCAATAGTATTAACTAACACTATTGCAATTAGAACCTGCTCTGTTCAGCCACTCTTAAACCAGCTCTGCTGCTTTACTCTCCTCTTGCACTACTGCAAAACCTTTTTCTCCTGCAACTTTAAAATAACCTCTGCCTTTTTCGAATCTAGAATGCCACTGAACTTTATCAACTGAGCTCTTCTTAGCATCCCAGCATTGCACAGAGCCTCTGTCAAAGTTTTGAGCTGTCCTACAGCTGTTGCTGCCTGCCAGTGCACTGCTCTGAGGCTGTCTCAGCCCTGTTAGCACAGTTTGCCTGTGTCACCATCTGCTGACTTTGCACTACAAGTGTCACAGAGCAGCCCGTGGACACCCACATGTGAACATAAGATTCTCCCAAATTAACCACATCACCTCTTACTTAGGTTTGCATTCTGGCTTAGTCTAAAGCCCAAGGGACTCAAACAGAGATTCTTCAAGATACACTTTCAGACTTTGCATTGTCCTCTTCAGCTGTCTAATGACTTACCAAATGATTTTTTAAACCCACATTTACTAACACTGCAAACTGGAATGACTGAAAGGCTAGGGAGCTGCTCTGCTTCTTTGCAAGCCCAGATTGGTATAACTGAAGTCACAAGGAACATGATAATTTATAGAGCTCCTGCTATGCTGGGCTGCTCAGGCAAGGGCTCAAGGGCAAAACATGGATGTAGTTCAGAAGGCTGTCTTTGCCACAGCAAAAAAATTTGCAAATTTTATCACAAGAATACATATTTTACTTGAAGAGTGGAAGTTGGCTTTATACAACAGCTTGAAAATCATGTCAAAACTGATCTCAAAGTGCAAAGTTGTTTCAAATGAAATATATTAAATAGTAAATCTCTAATAAATATAATAAAAATCACTTTTCTTTCTGTGGTGTCTCTCCTCTTAGGAGGAAGTTGGCATTTTTCATTGCAACAGCATCTATTATCTCTCTTTAAACATTTCCCAATTTTAGCAGAGAAGACTCCACCTTCTCCCAATACACAATAAACAAAACCTTTCGAAGGCTTCAGCCCTTTTCAAAATCCCAAAGTTGCACATGGGATAAAGAAAGAAACAGGATGTTAAAGTAAATGACACAAAAATAGGAAGAAGGTTGTTTATGAAATGGCAACCAGAGTCCTGACATATACAGTATTCTCACTGTTTTTTCCTTTGCCATAAGTTTTCTGACCCTTCTGGTTTTTTGTTTTATTTTGTTTTTTTTCTGGCTGATTTATTCATCAGCTTTTTCTATCACTATGGCAAAGGCAAATATCCTCTGGAAGGAAGACATTTTCCCTCCTCCCCACTTCCTCTGGTACACAGAAGAAAGAACATCGATTTATTATCCTGCCAAAGTTGGCCACCTGGACAGACACCCATCATTCTCAGAACAGAAATGCAAGAATGCTAGAATGTGCTCTGGCAAAATCTGTCTGAGGAACAGATAATTTCCCCCATTTGCCTTTACTGTAGGTCCAATGTCTAACTTACAGCAATAGTCAACAGCAGTGGCTTCAGCAGAAGATGAAGGCTGCTCATAACTGGCAAAGTTCACTGCACAGTTCTTTAAATAATGTCCTTATTTGCTGAGATTATGTCTCCTTATTTGAGGTATGACTTCCTTCTTTAGCTTGTCTCACTTTATTGCAATTATTCCTTCAACAGCAAAAAAACCACAAAATTGTTTTAAAAGTCAAATCCCATTCAGAATGAACAATGCATACAAACACTGGTAAATACTGGTGCATATAAATTTGTCTAATTTGAACATTTTGTCTCTGAAGACAGGAAGAAATTTCCCAAAAGTTTCCCACCTACAAATTATCATGTAATCAGATAATATCAGTTTCAGGAATCACAACATACTTAAATCAAGGAAATACAAAACATTAACTGGAAATGAGAAGAATTCTCTCTTATTAAATCACAGTTGATGCTAATCTTTGGATTAAAAAATTAATCTTCCTCATTTCATCCATGCTGTGATATTTATAACATTCGAACAGCCTATATTTAGTCTGTGACCTTTACATTTGACCTTTAATTGAAAGAAGTTATAGAAAGGCAGATAAAAAGACATTTTTTAAAAAAATTAGTTTTAAGGTTTATTTAGTGATTTATATATATACTGCAGATTAGTAATGAAAATGTCTTCTGTATGCTACCTTTATTAAAAGTACATAAACACGAATTTGTTTTCTGGTGCCACAAAAATGCTGTATCTGCATCTATTTCGTCAGGATTAAGACTCATTTTAACAATGAATTTATTAGTCCTATTCTCTACACAACAGGGAATTTATAGCTTAAATCATGTCAGATATATTTAAATCTCAGTTAATTTAAAAATGTTTTTCTCAATTTGCGGGTGAATACCAATATCACCTAGTTGTCTGCATGCATAAAAGTAGAGGTCAAGGATTACTCTTTCTGATGGAAACTTTCATTTGACTTGTTTAATAAGCTCAAAGGAAATGGAAAACCTGTGAATGGACCACACAGGAAAGTTTAAGGCTTATCTGTAGTAGCAAAAGGAGAGAAGACTTAACTGCATTAGCAAAATGCCTCTGTATTCCAAGTTCTATTGGACTCCTAGGCAACTCAAATGTTGAACCAATGTATCTATATGCTGAATTACATCAATCTTCAAAAGTACTGTATTCCCCACAGGGCACATAAAATCCATATACAAGCAATTAGGAAAGTCATTCTCAATTTCAGTCTCTTTAAAAAATGGCTGAAAGACATTTTAAATTGAAAACCAATAAATATTCACCCATCTCTTCTTTTGATTTTGATGTAACTGTCATGTGTGCTCTCCAACAGAACACAGAATTCATCTCCCTGAGGCAGGTACTCAATTGCTTTCAGTACCCTGGCTGACTTCTTCTTGTGTAAAACATTCTATTTCTTATCATATTATTATAGTTGGGGGTTTTTAGTTTATATTCTAGTCATATTTTTATAAATGTCTATCACCACTGTCATGTAGTAAAGCATCAAAGATAATAATAATAATAATAATAATAATAATAATAATAATAATAATAATAATAATAATAATAATAGTAGTAGTAGTAGTAGTAGTAGTAGTAGTAGTAATAATGTGGGGGGGAAATCAAGGCAGTTGAGAGGCAGGAAAATTTTTATGTTTCTCTATGGAGAAATAAGTGACCAGAATGATTTGGTGACATAAACATCCATGAGTCTTTCCTAATGAGGGCCCTGTAAATTGTACCACCAATGAGGTATTGAAAGTTCATAATTTGCAATCACTTCAGAAAATTGTTGGCAAGGATTAGCACTAGCCATTGAATTTTGATTCTTTTGGACCAATTCAGTGAGCCTTGTCTTCCTTTGGAAGGACTTCAAAATTATGAATGACTGCCGAGAAAAGCAGCCTTTGCTAGGAAGAAACAATACAATGCAATTGGTCAGTGGAAGTTCCCTGCTGAATTTTTTTACCTGCAGCCTTTTAGGGAGCAAAGGGAGGGAGGGCCTTCCATCTGAAATAATGAACCCCAACTATGTTACAGAAACCTGGTTACCGAAACACAGGCATTCACACAATTATGTTAAAGAACATTAGGTGCTTTTAAGTTCAGCAGTATCCACCCTGAAATGGTTTCCTGTTTTTTAAAACCTAGCTACTGATGCTAAATGCTAAAAGACTTTCTATAATGCAGCTCATCTCATTACTGCCCCTACATCCTGTTTGTAAATCTGTCACTGAAATTAAGCTTTCATCCAGCTGTGAAGTCTGTCCAAACTGACCACTGTTACATGCCAAACTAGAACCTGGTGACAACTTTCTTGAGATAAGAGCCTGTCTTCTCATTTTCACTGTGGGACACCTCATGTGTCTGAGATCCTACGGGAATAATTAAAAGCCTTAAAAGTACACACAAAAAAAGGAAAACTGAACCACTGAACTAAACTCATCTTCTAGTTTTTGAAGAATTTGTTCATACAGCTATAGGGTTAGTTATAGACTTTAGAAACACTCATTAAAACCATAAAGATACATTTACAGAAACACAGCTTCACAGGATAAAAGCAATTAGTCACGGATCAAATACTGTTAATAAAATGGAAGTGCTTTGTACTTCCAAACTTGTTCTAGTGAAGATGACTATTGATCAAAACACTTTCTTAGAAACTCCCACATCAATAGCTATATGTAGAAACAAAAAAAAATTACATAGTCAAATCTGTATTGACATCATTTGATTAAACAAAATCCTTCTCAGGGTCCCTTCCAAGGCATATCTCTGTTCTAGCCCATTTCTCTCTTGGATAAAAAGAGACTGAATTAAGAAATTCATTTCTAAAGTCATTCAGACTTAATTCTAAGAAACCTGGAGAACAGGTGTTTAGGAAGTGCTGCCCTTCCAGGTCATGCCAAAAAATCTTAGAAGACTTTCAGATTACCTCAGATTTTTTTATCTTGTAAAATATGAATTCTCTAAATAAAGATGTAAAATAAGAATTTCTCAAGAATCTCCTAATTTGCTTAGCATATTGTTTTTCCTTGACATCTCAAGCAATAGTTTTCAAAGTCCAGGCTGCAACAGCATGAAATCCACTCAGACCTGCACTCCTGCATTACTGCACTGATCTGATTTTCAGACTTTCATGAAACCTCCACATTCCTTAAAAAAAAAAAAAAAAAAAAAAAAAATTGATCAGAAAATACAAAGCCTCACCAGTCTTCACTCATTATCCTTACAGTTCAGGAGATAAAGCACATTGATGGGAATTACTGTATTTTTCCTATAAATGCTTTTTGGCTTTGAGATAACATCTGGAAATTTAGATTATTTTGAAATTGTCTACACTCTTAACCCCACTTGATTGTGTAAATTTTCTATACTACCAACATCCTTAAAAATCACTACAGAATCATGTCCTAGATAAAATCTGCAAATACTTGATGTCCCTTTTGATATTTTTAATTTTTTTCTATCTGTTAAGCTTTGAATCATGATCATTTACTACACACATTAATGCCTGTGTACATCCATATTTTACAAATGCAGCAGAAAATGTGTTTTACAGTTCTTGTTCATTTAACCATAACGGAGTTCAAAACTATTTCACCAGTATTTTAGCAAATCTCATGGAAAACAGACTAGTCACAGCAAAGTCCCCAGCAGGTGTCATGGTATAAATGCTACCCTTACAAAATAATTTTTAATATCTTGCATCCAAAAACATATAGTTGACAGGCCTTATTTTAAGAAGTTCCTTAAAACACAACTCTGTGAATTTTTACTTTTAATTCTTGTTTTTTACCAAAAACTTCAGTTATTTCCAAATGGAATTATTATCCAAGTATGGTGCATATACCATACACACCCCCCATGAATCCTTTAGAGCAAATAAACCTCAGTCTCAGCTCCTGCTTGCACATGCCCAGGATAGTCCTAAATGCACCTGCATTAGCACAGCTGGGCTGCTGGAGCTGCACTCCCATGGTCTCTGGCAGTATGACATGCTATGAAGGAATTTTTGCAATGAGATATTTTATTTAAAATTGCTATTAAGGTTGCAAATCCACATTCTACAAAATGGGAAAGAAGATAATTGAAGTTTGTATGTTCCCACATATGTTTTTTCCCTCCAGGAAACTTTCTGTTTCTATATTAGAAGAGAGTAATGGATTGTGGTAACAAGTGAGGGGTTGGACTATAAAGCAGACTCTTTGTTCCTGCATTTGTCTCATTTAGCCACAATTAAAGTTACTGAACACTGTCATTTGCCTAATTAAACTAGTAAGGAATGTTCATTACTCTGAAAATTCAGGTGCTTAACTTAGGCAGTCTAAGTTAATAGAGTTGAAGTGCTCCAGAGAAGTGGGTAGAAAACGTCAATAAATTAATCAGTGGCAGTTGTCTTTCATGTTTTGGTGATCAAGCATGTTGGCCTAGGTACAATATAAACACACACATTGATTTCAGTACATCTATTATATTCTGAATAAACTGCAAGGGAGGAGAAGGTTTTTAAATCCTGTTACTAATAGGAATTGCTGTAATAGCCTCATGATTATGAGGAAATGCTTTGAGATTACAGACTAAAAAAAGAAGACATAATAACAGGGCTACAGAAAAAAAACAGCTTTAGGCCATATCCAGCTCCTAACCTTTTTTACATGAGAAGTAACACTCATTTTGTCCCATTTCCTACATCCATAACCACTTCTACAAGGCAGACCTAGATCCTCACAGCAATTTCCCTTGACAGTAGTTCCCATGTTTTGCTATATTAAGTGAACCTAAATTCCAGACAGCTCAAGGGAAATGACACCCCTGAGCAGAGACTGTGACTGGAACAGCACCTGGGGAGTCCTTTGGCTACACAAAGAAAGCACTTATTTTTTAGAAATGGGCCTGATAAAGAACTCTTCTGTTACAGACCATTTTATAAACCAATAAATCTGAGATGAATGAAGATTGGATGAGGAGGGACTCACAGATAACAGCCCAGCACCTGTGGAGAACCCAGCAGTGCCTGCTGTGAGCCACTCCACAGCACAGGTTCCTCTGGGCTCCATCAGTTGGACTATGGAGAGAAAAAGCTCGTGTAGAATTTAGATGTAACAGTGATTCCTAGCTGTGGAGGATTTGGTGTGATGTAACACTTGTAGTATGGAGTTACAACAGGGAAAAAGTACTGAAATTTGGCCTGTTTAATATCAGATAACTTTATATTTTTTACCATAAAAGGATTACAATAAATACACAAAAGTATATGCTCTGGAGGTTTCAAAAACTTCAGAATATTCAAAGGTTAGATTTCATCTTGGAGATATTTTCCAACCTTAATGATTCTGTGGCTACTATTATCTCCATGTTCAACCCCAGATGAACCTATGCTATGAGGCATAACTTTACTCACATTAGACTGTCTGCAACTAGTGGTACAAGTCATTGCCAGCCAGGCATCCCATAAAGAATAGGTTATGTTATACAAAGGCAAAGATAAGAGCTTGCCTTTTAAAATGTTTACAACATGCACAATTTTATGGACAATAATTTCCTTTTGTTCTTCTCCTTTTTGGATAATCTGATGTTGTGCAAATGCCTTCCAAGTATGGCAGTGGTCTCCGCTGATGCAGTGGAGAACAGGAAGTCACAGTATAAATACCTAATGAGCACAAACATGTAAAAACCCTGTACCTTATGAGAAGATAGCTACAAAGAGAAAAGCACCCTTGGGAAGCTCCCTCACTGCCAAGAAGTTTTGCAGTACTGCAAATGCCCCAAATTACTTTGGTGAGCTCAAAACTGGAGAAGCCCAGCTGTGCAAACGCTGAAACAATTTACATGCTACTGTTTGAAAAGAATCTGCACAATGCTCTAGGTCTCCAGATGGGCAAAATTTTTCTCAGACTCAAAGGAACTTAAAATATTTCCTCCCTCACTATCACATGTCTATACTTCCTTCTTGTCTATTAAGGGCCCAGCATTCTCTGGTTCTCTGCAACTGTTGGGCACTTTTGTCCATGCAAACAACAATAACCCAGAACGATGAAGACAGTGTGCTGAATAAGGTAACTCGTTCTGACATTCTGTCTTTACAAATATGTAAAATATGAAACACTGGTTACTCTCCCATGATAGAACAATTACAAGTGCTAGCATTTAAAGTCACAGCAGGTATGTAAAACTTCTGAACCTTTCTTGCAGTATCATCTCATAAGTACCTGTGCTCTCCTCTTTCAACTTCCTTTCAGCTATCAGCCAATTAGGAGTTATTTTGAAATTCTTCTTTCTGGTAATTGGTTTTTCATCTTATTTTCAGTAGTTCGGTTTGACTATCTTTCTTCTTAATGATGAAATCACCTGCACCTGTATATACTAGTTTCAGCACACTCATTTTTCCTTTGCATATTTATTTTGTCTTCCCAGTCAGTCAGAGGGTAACTTTAAAACTGCTTTTATTTTCTATAAAGACTTTCTTCTACGCTGACAGGTCTCACATTTCCTATCACCATAATTGCTCTTGGGACTTTTTCCAGTCCTCTCAAAATCACATGATAAATGTTCTCATTTCCTTTGCAATATGCCTTTCCAAAAGTCAGTTTCTTACACTTTGAATTACAGCCAATCTCCCATTCAGTATGCTGAACACCTCTCTTATGCCTTTGCAAATATTTCCTCACCAGCATCTGGAAAAAGTTAGCAGATCACCCAGTGACTACATTTTCACAAGCCATTAATGCTTCCAGGAACTACTGAGTGTAGTCTGCAGTTGCCCTGATAATTAAAACGAGCAGAACTGTAAGATATTTTATAGCAGGCATATTTGCAGGCATGTCCTATGGCTTCCAATAGTAGCTAAATTCTCAAACTCCTTGCTTCCAAATACTTTGTATTGTGTGCTCATACTATTGTTCTTTTCCCACCTAGTTCCTGCTGCGTCACTCAGTTACTTCATTTGTACAAAATCAGTACAATTAATTAAGATTTCCTACTATTCTTTCTTTCTTTCAGTTATCTGTTGGAATGCCCCCACCTACTTAGTACTTGGAAAAAATTTTCTGAACTATCAAAACTGAAACCTATTCCAGGGGAATAAACGAAAAAAAAAAAAGAAATGGACAAAACGTAGTATTTGTGAAACGAAATAAAACAAGATAGGATTTAATACTCTTGATACTAAGTTCAGTGCAGGCCCTCAGAACATCTCACAATATCAAAACTGAAAAAAAAAAGATGTTATTTCATAGGTATGTATTTCTGATTATTAGTTGTGCAAAATACTGAAATATATACATACCATCAGTAGAGGGTATTAGTCCCAGTTAACTATGTAAAAGAAGCCTCATATATGCTTAAATGTTTTGCTAAAAGAATCCTTACTGTCATTAAATAAGAATGAAGGTATAAAAAATGCAAGAAACCATCCTTGCAGTTGGCAGATCATTCAGCAATGAACCCAGAGGCTCACAGGTTTTGTGTAAAAAATCTCTAACAAACTTTTACTACAGCAATCACATCTGTTCAACAATCACATCTGAACATGTTTTGTTCACATGTACTAGAGCAAACACTGTTTCATGAGGGTTTGAATCTGTGGAAATACCCTTATAAAAAGGAAGGAATGGAAATCCCCTTCACATCCATTATTACTTCAAAATATTTTATATAAAATTATTATCATAGTCATGGATGGAGTTCAGTGCTTATGAATATGGAAAAATCTTGCATTCTGGATATCTTGGGAGGATCTGTAGGGGCCCTTATGGTACCAGAATTTCCTGCTTATAACTATTCTTTCTCAGCAAAAACTTAATCTCTGATAGATATTAGTCCTTTCTTTCTTTAACTTATGCTGGAATAACTCTTGTATTTCGCAAGACTTAACTAGAACTGAAGGAAAAAGGAAAGGAATGTATGTGGTCAAACTAACTCGTGCTTCAAGCAAATGCTGCAGCCAGAGCAGGCACAGAGAGGCGAGGCTCTTTCCTCTGGCTTGTTACACCAGTTATGAACGTTCTCATCTTCTTCTTCTTTGTCCTCTCCTGTGCTGCAGTGTGGCCACATTTCTCTTCACAGAGAAAAGCAAGGCACGACTTCCCAGGAATATTTCTGAGATCACATTCTCTGAACCTCAGAGAAAGGAAAAACAATTCTTATCTCATTTCTGTGCCTGTGTTGTGCCAAAGCAGAATGCAATATGGAGATTGTTTACCCAAAGTGGTGGTGTTTTGTTTCCTTGGCCTGTGTGTGTCGGGACTGTTGGCTGACAGTCACAAGATTCTGTGCAGCTCGGTGCAGTTGAGTGCTTGGCAGATTCAGTTTAGATGTAATGTAACATAGTGTAATATAGTATAGAATAATATAGTATAATAAAGTAATTAATTAGCCTTCTGATAAGATGGAGTCCTCCTCTTCATTCCTCTCCTTTGTTGGGAGCAAAAATATCTACTATACTGGAGCAAGTGGCTTTTAGACATTGCTGCTGATAACAAAAACACTGCAGCTTAGAACTTCAGTACTACTCAGAGAGAAAGCAGAGAGAAAAAAAGCAAAAAAAGGGTGAGGGGCAAGTGGGAATCTCTGTCCTTCCCCCCACCCCTGGGTTCCAGAAGGAAGGCTGCAGCTCGTGGGTGAGGAACTTTGGGGAAGCTGCATTCAGTCCCTGGGTGGGCAGGCAGACAGGGCCACCCCACATAAAGTATCACAGCAATATCAACAGCTGCAACAGGAGATGAGAAGGAGGATGTGTGTCTTTCCACAGGCTGACTCTGCAAATGCAGTCACAGGTTTGGGTCTGAATCCCAAACTGAGGCAAGCAGAAAAATGGTCTTTCAGGCTCAGCTCTTACTCTGTGCTCCAGCTGCCTTCCTCAGCAGACAGCCTGGGAGACACTGTGTACCTGAATCAGGGCAGCTGACTCTGGGTGTCTCTGAACACTGAGCCAGCACTGGGAATTTCTCCTGTGATTTGCAATGGAATACAGCAGCATATATTTACAGATGATTGAAATAAACATAATTCATTTGGGACCTTCCAAGGATGTTAAACACACTAATTTACCAGAAACTAATTTTTATGACAGAAGAGTGATTTTCAAGCGACTATTGCAGTAAAAACATATTCATAATAATCATCTGAACTTCTGATCTTCTCTTCAAATTAGTACACTGTAAAATGCCATGTCAATGAAGAGCCTATACAACACCCCATTAGAGGGCTGTATATTTCTAATGCACTCCTGGTATTTCCAAGAAATTATCTTTATTGTAATAAATAATTGTTGATTTATTCTGAGCAACTAACAACTTCAAGAAATGTTAATGCTTTCATGTACTGTCTGTCTTCTGCTAGAAGACTCACAAGGCTTTAGACCTATTTCAAAAACCCTGCTTGGACTCCCTGTCAACAGTCACCAGCCAAAATTTAACTCTCATGGTACTTTTAGTATTTTATAAACATATGGCCCTTAAAATACACTGCTTTGATGAACTATCTTGTGAATAAATTAATACAAGGATAGTGAAAATAAGCAGTTTCAATGTGTGATAAGAGGCTTAACAATATTAATGTTTAGAACATCTTTTTAAACAAATTCACAGATTCAAAGTACATTAAACTTATCAACCCATGCTATCTTCAGTTAACCTATGACACTAAATCCAAAACCATTCATGCTGGATTTCTTGCTGAGTGTGCCTATTTAGTGGCTGTTGCTGCAATCCAAAATTAGTACTTTATTTAGTATCAGCACTTTCTTGAAAACAAATACAAAGTTGACAGTTATTTTTAAGAATGTGCTGTATCACACATTTAGAAAACACAAATAATGCCAGCAAACATGAAGGAGATGTACCTTATAGAAAGTCACAGGAAACAGAAATCTCACAGAACAAAAAGATCTTCCTATCACCAATAACTAGAATTTGGACCTGCTATTGTTTATTTAAAACATAGGGAAAACTCTGCTTCCTGTCACTATAGATGTATTTTGCTCCATATACAACATGACCCTTGACTTATAATAGACATCAGAGAACTCCTTGGCTTCCATTCAGTTTAGCCACTATAGACTGAACCTGCAGAAGGTTCAGCCAACATCCACACTACTTTAAAAGGTTTTGACACATCATCAGAAAAAACAAAACATGAGTTTCCTTGAATTCTAGGAGGAAAGCACTTGGATGGCAAAAACCACAAAAAAAAGAAAAGGACAGAAACATTGCCAGGTCAGACAGTCCTGCTCCTTGTTGCTGAAGCAGCACAAAGCAGAACTCCAGCTGTACAAGTACTACATCAGCCCTCCTGTATTTCTCAGCTTTTTTGAATATTGAAACCTGCAGTGAGTACTCCAAACTCCAGGACCAAATGGCAAACTGCATGGTACAGTCCCCACTAAGGAAAAAATGTGTGATTCCTAAAGACATTATAAATTAAGGCCAGTTTTTAATGCAGCAGTAGAAATGCATGGTTAACTAAGGACAAGGCTCATGATCTGCCACGTCTGAATACAAGTTGGAGGAATGGTAGCACTCACTGGATGGTGTTCCCCTTCCTGGGTAATTTACAGCACCTCTGTTTTCAATACAAATGGGCAGAGCAGCAAGAAAGCGTTGTCTCTAAAAGGTGTTAACAGAAATAAGAATTTTTCACATGTTGCTGATAGAAGGGAAAGACTTGGTTATAATTTCCTGTGAATTCTATTCCTAAATCCCACCTCTTTACCACTTTGTTGATGGAGGCCCTTAATGTTTCCCATCTCTTGGGAAGCATCATTTTCCCATTTAAACTTCAAATACATCCTTCCAGTATACTGGTACTTACTACAGGAGTTAAAAAGGACCCTGGAATCACCAAATACACAATAAAGCAGGAGTTGGCAACTTCAGTGTAGCTTGAAATGGGAGGAAGATGTAAAAAAATTGCTGCGAAATGAATTTCTTTTTTTTTTTTTTCCATATTTTTAAATAGATTGCCATGTTAGAAGTAACTGTTTTTTTGCTATTTGCTAAGCTAAAGGACATTTTTTTGCCACTAGAGGTTGTTCCAATAGCCTTCTACTAGGTTCTTCAAATTTGCAATCCCACTTCCCAAATGAATATGCACCTACCTCTCTGCACACTTTCTACAAACTTTTGAACTTCCTCCACTGTGCCTTCTGCCCACAGATGATTCCTTCTCTTCTAGTCTCTCCTGAAGCTTCTTCAATAAACTTCCTGTTTTCCTGACAGTGTTGACTATGTCCATTATCACATTTTCACTTCCAAGGAGGTGTCTTGTTCTCCCATTCCTTCCGATCCCATTTTCTCCTCTTTGTTCCAACTTTGCTCTGTTTGTTTTCCTGCTTGTTCCTTAACACTGTCCTTGTAGGCTTGCAGTTCTACGAATTTGCTTTCACATGCTGTCTTGCAAATTTGTGAGCATTATAATTCTGGAATTATATTAAGCTTTAAAGTCATCTTGCTCATGCTTTTTTTGCTGGATTTGCAGAAGTTCTGCAAGAGTTTTCCTAGCAACTACTAACCTTGAAGCTTTCCTAGCATTTCCAAATTATTTTCATGCTCACCCATACCTCTTCCTGTCACATTAATAATATATTGAACTCTGTAGGAACAATATGGTATTTTTTGCTACCTTCTGCCATGATAAAATCCTACTAAATCAGTTTATTTTTTGCATCTCTTCATGACAGATGCACATTTGTGTAATCTGTACAGCACTACCTCACCTCAACTATTGAACTCCTCTAAAAAAAAGGACTATTTCTTTAGCAAAAGATCTTGGTTCAAATATAGCATGCTGCAGCGCAGACCCCTTCCCTGCATAAGCAAGATACAACTGAAAAGGCCTAGAGGCTGGCTTTACTACAAATGCAAAGTTGCTTCTCTGACAGGGTTCTATTTACTTTAAATGTTGAGGTTTTAAAGTAATTACAAATTAAGACCTCCCCAGACTTCCAAAGCTCCCAGATGTTTTTGTTCATTTGTTTTGTGTTTTTAACAACTTTGACATTCTCTTAAGCAATTCTTTAGCTTAAACTGTCTGCTTGCGCAGACTTCCAGAGCTTCCAGATGTTTTTTGTTTGTTTTGTGTTTTAATAACTTTGACATTTTTCTAAGGAGTTCTTAAGCTTAAACTGCATATTTTTGCTCTTAAATAGTAATTACTGGTTAGGTAAAGGCTTTAGTTTGCCTTGCAGTTTTAATAAAAACTACATTAATATATTCTTGTCTGACTTCCATTTCAAATGGATGAATTACATATATTTGTTAACTAAAAAATAGTAAAAAATAGAGATTATAGAAACTGACATATCATAATGAAAATAAATGCATATAAAGACAACTTAATGAGTGTCTTACAATAACTACCCCAGATATTTGCTTGAATGAAATGTATACTTTGGCAGTGTAAGCCCTTTAACTCTACTCTTAAAGTCATTAAAGGAAGCTTTAATGAGTGCTTCAGGGTGGATTATTTTTCCCCTCTAGGTTGCTGGACCAAATCAGATGAGTGTGTTGATTTTCTCTAATTGCACACACATGGTACATAGCTTATCTACTTCCATAAACAATAATGTATATAAACAGAAATATCTGAGCATATGTTTAAAAATCACAAATATGTTTAAGTTATGTTAAGGCAATGATGCATAAACTATTTCTCACAGTTTTATCTGTGTAGGCAATCTTAAAGCCATTTTACATCTGCTTTCTTTTTCATGTTTATATGCTTAAGTCTGTTTGTGTTATAAAACACAAAAGGTAAGTAATTGTATAAGCCTGTTCTCTCCCTAATTCCACTCTAAAAATTCTGACCCTGTTTTTGCTGATATTTATTGAATTCCAGAGGCTTTCTAGACCAGAGGCTTTCTTAACTCACACAGCTTCACCCTGCTCACCAGCAGCAGGTGATCCCTTTGGACCATAGTGCCATCTAGCTTCTCTTTTCCTGACCTCAGTGATTCCATGTGTGGAACACAGCTGAGTGATGAAGCAAAAGAAGGGCCAGGGAGAAATCATTAATAGAATTGTCAAGTTAGTTGGTTGTTTATCTAGACATACAGCTGAATTATGGGAGCCTGACAATAATCCCCTCTTTGATAATCCAAAAATGAGACAAAAGCATGTATTTTCCTTTGGAATAGGTCTTATTGCTACCCTTCAAAATGGGAAAATCAAGATCCTTACTGATGCTCTAGGCAAGCTACCAATGCATTTGGAAAAGCTCTGGCACCATACCAATACTAATACACACCTCACAGGAGAGCAAAGACAACATGGCTAAATCCTTGCACATTGCTGAAGGCATTTGTTTCCTACAGAGAAATCTCTGCTTTCAAAGGAGCAAAATTTGAAGAGACTTGGAACATTCCTTGAGATGCCTAGAAAGGAAAAAGGCTGTAAAAAGTATCTTTGCCTTCACATGACATGGTGGGAGGGTAATGGACTTCCTTGCATACACATGGAATCTGAGATCCACTCAAAGATGCCTGGGTTCCATTTGCCTTTACAATATATGCAGGACCTAACTCTATGCAAGCATCAAACAAATCCAGTTCCTTTAATGAGGGTATAATTTCAGAACAAGAGCTGCAATGGTAGAACAGAAAAAGTCTCTTCCATGTCTGGGTCTGACTCATATCCTTGGCAGTTTCTGTTGGGCTACACAAGATCCAATCTAGTTTGCTGAATCTTTCTTTCTAATTCACTGCTGTGCTCGTTACTATGAGGAGGGATAGATATTTCCTGCTGTGTCCCATGAGCATGGTTTGCTCCTCCAGTGGCACCATTACATGAACTTCTTACTATTGGAAAGCCAAGTGTTTAATGCTGTTAATGCCTAAGGGGAAAACAGCTGAATCTTCAAACATTAATTTCAGAATGAACATCAAGATAAAAATTTTCCATTAAATCCTAGTAATCAACTAAAGTTCTTAAATGATCAGGGTATATTAAGGCCTTAATCCCTAAATAATTAACAAATTAATTGAGATTCCATTGGTCTTATTCCTTTCTGCATAAACCACCCTAAGGCTGTGAAGAGATGAGGATAAAGAGTTACTGAGTGTAAAGGTGGCACAAATGTGCAGTTCTTAGAGAGATGCAGGAGCTGGGGCCTTTTGCAATGGCCTTGTATGAGGGAGAACAACTCAGATCGTTGGCTGGCCCCTGTAAAAGAGCAGCTGGAGCTCAGCTGCCTCCTTGTTCCCAAAGAGCTGACAGACACAGCTGCCTGCACTGGGACAGCTTCCACCAGCATCACACACCCTTGGTTAACAGCTACAGACAACCTTGGCACCCCTGAATGTTTTTATGGACATTCTTGCCAAAAGCCTGTCCATAGACTATCTGAATAAAACTATTTCTACAATAGGTACCTATGCCAGCCCGAGAATGGCTGGTACAAAAACAGCTTTATACACTTCTGTTTGAAATCAAATATTGATGTAAAAATATTACCAAATATTTATATGACAGCAGTTCACCAACTTAGCTCCCAAAATCAATTAATAGAAAACAGTATTTCAATATAGTACTGTGTAAGTGATGAAAATAAGAAATAAAAGAACACTTCAGTATTTCTATAGGTATCTCATTTACAGATATAAACTTGTATGGGCCATTCAACCCTGATTAAGCTGATCATAATTGATTTCAGGTTACAGATAAGAAAAACATATAATCAACTATTTTATTCATTAGGTTAACATAAGATTTATAGTGTTAGATGGCACTAAATGAGATAATGGCTACAATACCCTTAGTTTGACATGTAGTGGGTTTTTATTCTGAGTTATTTGCTGCACAGGTTGCATTCACACAGATTCCTCAATATGCTTTTCCTAGAACCTTTTTTACATTTGGGAAGAGATTGTTTATACATTTGTATACTTATGAAACATTACTTTTTCTTTATAATTAAATGAAAATTGTCTCTGAAATCTAAAAGAAAATAAGCTACCAGATAATGACTTAATTTTTTTTCTCAGAGTTCTGCCCTAAATTCTACAGACCTATTTTATCCCCTGGGAAGCCACACTCTCTCTGCCACCCACAACCTTGTGGAGTCTTGTAAACATGTGTCTCCCAGGGTCCTGATCTCCAGATCAGCTTCTGGGCATTAGGGCTCACCAGCTCCTGACATGACAGGGACCTTGGGAGGAGCAGCCAGGACACTTGGGACACCACGTGCTCTGCTGCAAAAGGGTATGGGCCCATCTGCCACTCTGACACATGCTGCCAAACAAAGATTATTTCTCTGAGCAATAACTACATTTTAAAAATATTCCTAAATTCCCAAACTCAGCCAAAGGAATGCTCTTCAAGGGATATGAAGCTCTGACAAGTTTTGTCTATCTCAAATGAAATAAAGCCATAGTTCAAAAGGCTGCATATTTTGTGATTAAATACACATGTATGTACATGTATGTACATAATTCTTGCATGTTGATAACTTAGTAACAAAATATCTTCCTCTCAACAGTCTCAAAATGTATTTGTGTTTGGGCTGATACCAAGCATGGGACACTATCATCTCAAGGATTTTTTTAGCATAGTATGACTACATTGCAGAAGGGACTATAATTATAATCTTGACATTACCATAACGACCGTGGTTGCTATCAGGTGACAGGTATTATATAGATAATCAGTAGACAGCAATATTTAATGATGCATGAGATAAAAGAAAATTAATTCATGCCTTTAATTCAGTTCAGAGCCATCATTTCTTAAATCTGCATGTGACTGTCCTAATCCTATTCATATGTACATACCAATTACATTAAACATCAAAGAGCCAAGCAGATATCTGCTGTGAAATTCAGAGAGCTTATATTTACTCTTTCTGTACAATGAATATCTTTTTTACGTTTCTATTTATCTCTATTTTTAACACAATACAGTTCTACCGCCTTGATTTGATTAGCATACAAAAAAAAAAAGCTAGTAGCCACTAGCTACCAGTGGAAGGTATAAAAATGTCTTTATTGAAATCAGATGGAAGCAGTAGTAAGGCTGACTATTTTTTCCCCCTGTTGCAACCTACCAACTCTTTCATTTAATCTGTCCTAGAGAAATAATGCTACAAACTGAGAGAAACTAATCTAGAGTAAGGGGAGATGCTCTGTTGAATGAAAGAGGGACAATTATGCTCACTGGAGGAGTGAATATGACTGAACATTTCAAATCCTGCAAGATTTTATCACTACCTTTATAAAACAGGATTAATTGAAAGAGATGTTTTTGTGGAAAAGGACAGTCCTGAAATGAAGTTTTTCATTTGTGTAGATGGCCATGTATGAAATGCAACAGAAGACACAGGAGGAATACTCAAACATAGATATGAAGCAGCACTACTCACATATCTTCACAATATTTCTGGTTACTAACTCTGTGCAAACCTTGGTGCTCCTGTCTCCACAGTGACAACACTGCTACAGCCATCTCACTGAACCTTAGAATAGAAGATGCAAAGTTTATAGAGAATCACAAGAACAGTGTTTAATGAAATTATATCAAACTCAGTGTCAGAGACTCCAGGCTGAGAAGAAACTGGATATATCAGCACTGTGGTGCACAGAGGTAAGGGAGACAAAGGGGTCAGAAGCAACCATAGAGGATATGGAATACACATGAAGCAAAGTTTGCAATGTTTTATAAAACTGACTATTTTTCAATTCATCATCTTTGTCTCCCAAGCTCTCCCTTTCACAGTTTTCCTCTGTTGCTAATGCTCACTTCGTTGCTTTGTGACTAACATTACACCTCCATCACATCATCAGCTTCAGAACAGATCAGGAGGGATGCAGCTCTTGCCTGAAGCATAGCTGGGTTTTTAATTCTGCCCTCAGACTGCCCCACAGCAGGTGAAGACAGCCTGAACCCAAGGCATCTTTGGTCTTAAGTGAAGCTTTTCAATAACAGCAGCTCTGTTCTTGTTCTGTGTGCCCTGGCTCTTGAGCCACCAGAGCTGATTCTGTCCAGTAAGGATGAGATTTATTTTTCCTTCCTTTGTGTTTCTCTGGTAATTAATACTAATTATGTTTTTCATCGGCTTTCAATTCTAGAGCAGCAGGAAAACCTTGGAAGCAGGAGTGAATCTCACAGTACGGAAAAAAGAGACATTTAAAGGATGCTGAAAAATTTTGGCAGAGGCACATTTTTATTATTCATTATTTCAACCCATTGTCTTACAAGAGGAAAAGTTCAGCATGGTGAAGTCTAAGGTGCTACACAGCTCCCTTGATTGGCTTGAGCTCCCCTTCCAACTGGCAGTTTGCTTTCCCTCTGAACAA
Organism: Melospiza melodia melodia; assembly: GCF_035770615.1. NCBI lineage: Eukaryota > Metazoa > Chordata > Aves > Passeriformes > Passerellidae > Melospiza > Melospiza melodia. Next base: position 12,955,444 of record NC_086204.1, on the reverse strand, counting down.
CTCAAAAGCTTGGCTCTACACTGATGACAAGCCTGATGCATAGGGTTGCAGGTTAGACATCCTGCAGTTTTCCCTGAACTCCAAACAGCTAACCTTCCTGCAGTGGTTATTTTGCCTCTTCAGAGACCCACAGCTTCAGGCAAGAAAGCAGCCACAAATGTTTTTTCTCGGGATTGTTTCCAGTTTTTATTTTCAGGAATATCCATGCAGACTGGGTGTAGGGCAGACTGCACAGGGACCTTTACCATACTGAACTCCTTGACAACAAACAGGCAAGGTGGCCCACGCTCTTCAAGCAGAGCTATTTTCCTGTAAGGTCGTGTTTTCCACACCAGAAGAGATCAATAGATCACCATGTATGGTAACAGATTGGTTTGAATGTCTGCATAAATGTGCTTATTCTGTAATGTCACTTTTAAGTTACTATGATTGAACTCTTCAGCCAAAAAGATTTCTTCTCCAGCCTTCAAACTATTTTTAAATTTTTCTTTCACATTATCCTTTTTTTACACAATCTTATTCAAATGCAAATATCTGTAAATATAGACAAAAAAATTTGTCCACTGCTCTGCACATTAAAAGCCCAACTTCAATACCTACTCACTCTAAATAGAAATTTAAGTATGTGGGATTTGTTCATCACTTCTTTAGTTTAAGTTTACAACTGTCTCCCAAAACTTACCCAGCTCAAGGAGTTGTGCCCTGATCAGCAGAATCAAGAACTTTTCCCTTAGTGAAGAAAATTACAGAAGATACTGAAGAAAGGGGAAGAGAAGGAAAGAAAATAGACTATTACCCTGGTAAAATGATGACAGTGCATGGGAAGGATTGACATAAAAGAGCAAAAAAAAGTAGCTTTCTTAGAAGTTAAACAGTCACGAGAAAAGCTATTTTCGCTGCCATTTGAGAAAGGGACTTCTGAATTTAAAGAATATTGCAACAATCTAGTTATGTGATTTAAGATTAAATAGAAAGCTAAAGTATATGTTGTCACTTTTTTCTTTAATGAAATGCTACACTTAAATGTCTTCATTTGAAAATAATCTGTATGTGGGTTTTTTTAAAAATAGCATCTACTTGGTAGTTAGGAAAAAAAGGTTCACAATGTGCTTATGGCTGAGTGAATCTGGAGGTTAGCTAAGACGTTATCTCCTGTCAGTGCCTGTCAGTCCAGCACTGCTGTTGAATGCAGTCTCCACAAGACTGCTGATGCAACTCATACCTTTTTTGATTTAAGAGTTTAAAGAAAATTTGCTGGTCTATGGAATGCTTTGTTAAAGGAAGAAATTGAAAATACAAGTGCATGTTTTTTATTTATTAAGAAAAGTATAGAATTTTATTTCCTCACATACAAAGAATCAAAGAATCTGAGATGGTTACTTTTATCATAATCCCAGGCCTCTTCTGGCCTTCAGATTTTTTCTGTGCTGTTTCTCAGGATCAAACTGTTAGTGCCCTTGTCCTGCCTTCTTCATCTCCCCTTCATAATTCCCCAGCTTCACATTGCTGCCTGTACTTTTTACACACCTATTTTGGAGGCAGTTTTGGTGGAGACTCATATTGCTGTGGGTACCTAATGCCACAAAGCAGCTCTAGGACTTTTTATAACTATTTTGAATTAAGGGTGACTTCAAAAGATTGAATCCAAACTCTAACTTCAGGAACACCCACTGCAAGCTATTTTCACAAATAACCCATGCCTCAGGGTGTTGTTTTGAAGCATCACAATTTTACTTTCAAAAAGCAGGTCCCACATGAATTTCTGCACGGGCAATTCACAAACTGAGTGGCAGATTTCTTTGGGCCAAAATACACCAAATGGCACTTCTCAAGCACATCAGTGCAACTGCCCACAATCCATCCAGGCTGTTACTACTCCTACCTGCTCTTGTTTCCAGAAGCCCTGAGAAAAGAGCAAAGGAAGAGGCAACTATTGCACGTGTACATCGTGGCTGATCTGCACTACTGTAACACTACTGCATCATAAACTCAATGCTTTAATGAGCTCTCACCTCCCATCTAAAGCACATGAAGGCAGCTAATACATGTCAATGCCAGCCAGTCTAGGAAGGGCAGCTTCAGGCCATGCTCACACAACTTGCTTGGCACAACACCAGAGGAAAGGAGCAACTCAGTTCAAGCAAACCTCATTTGAATTGCTGACAGGATTTTCCATCATCTTCATTTACACCTCTTGAAAGAGTGTTTGGTTGAGACATTTTAAAGGACATATCCCTTGTGTCTGTAAATTGGCAACACATCCCTTGTGTCTGTAAATCAGTTGTTTGAGCATGACAGAAATTCACGTTGAAGAAAAGTCACCATTAAACTAGCAGAGGACATATAAATCTGTAAATTAAAGCATAGAATGACAGAAAGTGAGAATGAAATCCATTTCCTTAACCGAGAAGCAGTGCCACAGAACCAGGAGAACTTGAGCCAAGCCGAGCTTCCACTGCAATTTACCACGGAGTATTTACAAGGTGGAAATACAAAGATTATGGCTGTAGAACAAGGCATACAGGACTTTTCAGAGCAGAGAAACTGATCTTGAGACAAATACTCTTTCTTAATTACTTTAAATTCATTTTTTTCTGCACAATGTTATTTAGGTCACCTGAGTATATTAAAACAGTCAAATATTTACAGTCAGATGTAATTACATCAAACTTTCCAAGGGATTTCCAGGTGTTTCTGGAATTGATGCATAGCATAAGGATAGCTGTCTAGAGTTTTGTACATCATAGCATTTTTATACATGTTTGCATTTTAAAGGTGGTCTATATAAAATACAGGCATTTCAGATTTAACTTGCATGCTATCTCACAAGGGAAGAAGCCCAGAAGTTCCAGTTATTTGATGGTTTGGACATTGAATTTGGAAAAATGTTATTGCTTTCATTCCAGACTAATGTGTTCCATAGCCAAAAACAGGGGAGAGTCATTGTCTAATTTTTTTATCTTAGAGTTTGATTTTTTTTTTTTTTGCTTATGGGCCCAGTAATGAGCTTTACCAAGTGTCTCGAGTTCCTTTAGCCATGGTAGGAGATGCAATATGCATTCTTCTGTGGGTTCCAGCCTAAGGATTATTTTGTAGTTGAACAGGGTCTTACCCTGGGGTGGCCCTTGGTTGAACTTTATTTTGGAAGTGCACCAGCATATTTTCCAGGATTGGGATAGATGAAGTCGAAGCAGTTTTCCTTCTCCATTTGCTCCACAAAGACAGCTAAAGCAGAGCCACTGAGATTAGGATGAGATATTACAACAAGGATATAGGGGCTCCTTCACTCTCCAAGATATGTGCATAGTGTTAATAAAATCAATCTTGCATATCTTATATGTTCAATATTTCCTTGCTGGCCCTCTGCATCTTTCTGGTGCCATCACTCAAAGGAACACTGTCTCCAATATGAAAGAAGAAGCTTTCTGTAAAACTCAGACTCAAGGAAACTTATTTTACTTTCCCACAGGTGCCTGAAAGTGGCTAAAGCTGTTTTCGAGATGTTCATACATTTTCTGGATGTCAATTAAAGAAAAAAAGAATCATTTTGAGGTCTTCATTCTTTGTGTTTTTCAAATCCTGATCTTAACAAGTATCTCTTCTGTGATTATGGAGATTTTTTTATGCCAGGAAACAAAATATTGGTATGGGACTTTCAGATACATCATTGTATCACAGATACCTAACAGGTCTTAGTCTTGGGGAAAAAATTAAATTATTCCCTTCTCTTAAAGCATTTTCTGTGAAAACTCAAACTCATCAGGTAAAGCAAGCAAAGTGTGTGGGCCATTATAAAATATGGCCAAAAGGCCTTTTATATTATTACCTATCATGTGTCTTTTCCTTGTTATTATCCCATCATTAAACTACCCTCAGGAGAGCTCTAAGTTTGTGTCACCCAATGCAACAAACTCTTGTGACAAAGTTTCCTACGTTCCCATGGGTCCATTCTTCTCGAGACAGCACAGCTTAGGTGACACTGCTTGTGGATGCCCACGGATTCAGAACACAACCACCTTCTTGGAGACGCTTGTGCCAGAAGGCAAACACAGCACTAAGTATCATCACCATGAGAACAGCAGCAACTGCGTTGGAAAAGAGGAAGGAGGAAGTCAAGCAACAGAGAAGGAAATAGAAGGATTTTAAGATCATTCCTGGGAGGAATGGGCCTGCAGCACTCACCACTACAGCTTCCGTGTGAGGAGCTGTCTCCTTTCCAAATGCCACACAGAATCTGTTATTTTGTATCTGGCAGAGGCTGTGAAATCATACTTCTGCAATAATATATTTAAGAGAAATACAACGAACTGGTAACTGAACAGGTGACAAGGTTAGATGGACAACACCAGCTTTCATATTGCATTGTATTTTATCGAGTGCCCATGGGCAGAGACCTTTGTTAAAACAGGCCTTAAAAAGCTTTCAAAACAAAATATCCAAACCAGATCACCACAAAGGTGTGTATGTTTTTGTTTTTAACAGTTTCCACAGACAGCATCATCCTGGAGTTTGCCAGAGAAAGCTGAAGGAGGGTCTTGCACGGAGCACAGAAATCAGGTATGCTGGGGAAAGGAAGCAGCTCCCGGTGTCTGTGTGCGTGCGTGTGCAATGAGACACCTGCCAGTCCTTCACAAACGAACCTTGTGTTCAGGGAGCTCACTTCAAAGAACTACTTTAAATGCTGAAAGAATTATATCGATTTTATAAAAACAAACTTGCATATGTCTCAGAAAGAGCTGTCTAGGTGCCTGTCTCATACTGAAATCTTTAGAGCATAACAAGAGTTACGTGCGTTGCCATATTTACCGGTTATCTCAGATTCCTAAATCCAGAGCTTTGGCTGGAGTCCTGGCCGGCTCCTGGGGGCGGACAGCTCCGTGCCGGGAGCGGGGCTGAGGGGGTGGCCGGGAGATCCCGCCCCAGTGTCCGTCCCGGTGCCTCGGGGAGCCACCCGCCGCTGCCGGGCCGTGCGGTGGAAGGGGGAGCGGGCAATAAGTGTTTGGGGTCACAAAGGAGCAACAGGAGGGGAAGAAGCGCTACCGGGGGCCGGGCGGCTCGGCTGCCCGACGGGCGGTGCCGCCGGCGGGGGTGGCGGAGCGGCCTGAGGGGCCGCGCCCGTTCCCGCGCGCGCGGCCCCGGGCTCCCGGCGCTGCCCCGGGCCCTCAGCGCGGCGCGGCCGCGGCGCTGGCGCTGCTCCCCGTGCCCCGGCGCCGCGGCAGCTGCGGGCAGGGCGGGGCACCGGCGGGGCCCGCGGCGGCGGCCGAGGGGCGCGGGGCGGCGGCCGGGCCCTCGCCGCGGGGCAGGACGGAGCGGGCCGCCCGGCGGAACTCCTCGCTGCGCCACGTGTAGAGCAGCGGGTTGAGGGCCGAGAGCGAGCAGAGCAGCAGCCAGCTGGCGGCCTGCAGCGCCGGCGGCGCCGGGCGCAGGAAGAAGCCCAGGAGGCTCACCCAGACCAGGGGCTGGGTGCCCAGCAGGAACACGCAGCAGAGCAGCAGGACGGAGACGCTGCTGAGGCGGCGCTGGGCGCGGCGAGGCGGCGGCGGCGCGGCGGGGAAGGGCAGCTGGTGCAGCAGGTGGAAGTTGAGGACGCTGACCCGCTTGGCGCTGCCCCGCACCCGCCGCACGATGCCGAGGTAGCAGTGGAGCAGCAGCGCGGTCTGGCCCAGCACGGCCAGGGCGAGGAGCAGGGCGGTGTAGCGAGAGCTGCCGTCCGACTGGGCTGAGCCCAGGGTCCAGAGCCCGGGCAGCAGCGGGACCGGGAGCAGGGCGAGGGCCCAGGAGAGCCCGATCATGCAGCCCGTGTGTCTCCGCTGGTAGAGGGCCTGGTACACGCTGGGCAGCTTGGTGATGAGCACGTACCTGTTGAAAGCCACCAGCAGGTGCGAGGCCAGGGAGACGGTGAGGCCGAGGCCCAGGAGCCCCCCTCGGAGTAGCCGGTACTCCGCCGAGCGAAGGGAGGAGGAATTGGGGGGCAGCAGCCCCAGCACAGCCTCCTGGGGCATCCACAGGGCGCACACGCTCAGGTCTGCCGCACAGCCGTTCACGATGAAGGCATTGCTGGTTGTCTGCAGCTTCTTGAAGGAGAAGACTAAATAGATGACCATCACATTGGATAAAGTCCCTGAGATAGCTAAGACTGCGTAGAGCAGCGACAGAAAGATGCGGGTCCCGGAGGAGTCCTCCCAGAGCAGCAGCAGAGGCGAGCTAGCACTCCAGGAAGAGGCGTTGGGCATCTCGCTGAATGCAGCTCAGTTTTGACTTCGCCCTGTAAATCCCATCCTTGTCTGGGTCAGAAGTTCTGCTGCAGGAGTCACCGAGCACACGGGAGACTGTGCAGCTGAAGGACTCGAAGGCAGGTTTCAGTCATACAAGCTGTAAGGTCCAGAAAATGCTGTTTGCAATAAGGATCCAAAAACCAGCAGTGTCCAAGGCAGGTAGGCAGCAAGAGTGTCCACAGATTGTAGCTGGTGAAGGTGGGTCCATAGGGAGGCAAATGGCTGTTGGCAGACCAGAGCACGACTGAGGTTTCCGTAGCTGTGAAAACAGCAAAGCAGCAGCACCTTGCAGTCGGCAGCAGAAACGGCAGCAACTGATACAAAGCTTTGCAGTTTCTCCTGTGCCACAGTACGTACACTGTATATCATTCCAGGAAGATTCAGCCCTTCCACTCTTCATGAATTATTCAGCAGATTTTCAACTTGTTAAATCAAGAAGGAAAAAAAAAAAAAAAAAGCCAAACGCGATCATGCTCCAGAAATACTCCAACTACACAGTCTGACTCTTTTCTCTCTGCCTTACCAGTCTTCTGGGTCTAACCCATTTACACAACTTTCATTTGAAGCAAGGTTTTAAACCAGTATCAGTCACTCCTGTCTGAAATACAGTCCATAAACTGTAGAATTTTTTCTGCTTCATACTCACTTTTTAACAGATTTTTTCCTGATCTTTTTTTGGTTAAGAGTAAGCTCAGTATGCTTCTGCAATTTTAGTTAATTTTAGAACTGGTCTATAATAACAATATGCTTTCCAAATGAAATCTTTCTAACACAATAAATAGACCAATCCTTGTAAGACGGTACTTATTTGAGGAAGCTGGTTCTCAATCTATCTGAACATTTTACATCTCTTCATAAACCTCAGCCTCTCAACCCACAGGAAAGCCTGCATTGCCACCCTGCCAGAGGTGAACACTGGTGTTGCTGAGCACACAGATAACACAGGATCTGTGTAGTATTTGAAACCGGCTCACTCCAGTATTAGTTCCTGGAGAGGTGAATAACAGCTCCTGAGGTGGACTAAAAACTGATTGAAGAGTAGGCATTAACAGTCCATTCCCAGATGGAGAATAATGCATGGGATTCTCCCAGGAACTCTACCCTGCTTTACTCAAACAGGGACAGAATAGTAACTGTCCTTAACCTGGACAAGACTTAATAAGAAAATCAGTAAGAGAACTTAGATTTGCTTTGAAAAGCTTTCCAGATACAGAATGCTGGTTAATTTTGTGATGAGCTTAAGAAAAAAACTGCTTTTGCAGGTAGGTTAGGTATAGGCTGCAGAAGCAAGCAATCACAGCTGGTAAGGTATTATCTGTACCAGAGACCTTCATAAGGCATTTTTAGACATTGTTCAACTCCTGAAGCTAATAGCAATACCAAAATAATGTATTAGGAGGTAGTTATAGTTGCAATGTACATTTTTTCAAGTTAAAAAAGTTACATTGTGTGGGTTAATTGATGTTGCAATACAGCATATCTTTTATTTGATAAAAAAGGCTCATGTTAACAATTGACAGAAATATTGATCCAAAGGTGGATTCGTTACAAACATGAATATCTATGTTCACTTTTAATTAATTAGATGGCTCATGTGCTTAAGGTTAAAGACATGCCTCAGTGATTTACTTGATCAGGCCCTTAATTACCATATTTTTTGCCTGCTGCACTTTACAGTGTAGATCTAATCAAGTGTCAAACCTTTTGAGGCCTTTCATTGTTTAGTTGTCAGTAAAGAACAGTTATTATAGAAACTAAAATCCTCCTCTTTCTGCAGTACTGTAATTGAAAAATAGTCTCTGAATTTGTAACAAGAAATACCTCCCTAACTGAAAAGCTTCATAAAGCATACTTTAAAAAGATATTATGATGATTAACTGTTTCATAAGATGTTAGCCACAGAATATTATGCCCTGTAGAGACCTTTAGATTTATTTGATCCATTCATTCAGGTTTTGAGAGATCTTGTGCACTACAACTTGTTCTCCCAGAACCAGATATATTCATATTTGAAGGAACAGAAATGGTAAAGTTCAAGGACAAGTGAACATAGGATATAAAATAAATTTCAGGCTATTTCTTAAAAGCTACAAGGTTCTAAAAGGCCTTCCTGACCTTTTACTGTTTCAGATGTTTTTGTTGTTGTTAAGAAGTTGATTGTTGCAGAATACTGACTTATTTATGAATTTAAAAAAAGTTGTACATAAGCTGGTGTTTATGTATTTCATCTAATAAATCAATAAAAGTCTAGAAAAAGACCAAAGGAGAGGTTGATTCCTATGTACTAGAAACCTCTTAATTAGCTGTACTTCCTGTATATTATTTAATTTGCACATCCAAATCACCATCCATTATTCATCCATATTCAGTTGCAGAAGCCTTTTGTTGTTTTTTTTTTAGATCAGACTGTCACCAGAATTTGGGCAACTTGGAAAGCATCCACTTTATTCCCAGCTTTCCCATTCCTTTAGAGTGGCTGTGTAACAGTTACACACTGTCCACAGCTACTGCAAGAGAGACTGACAGGCTAATAAATAATAAATAATCATGCAATGCAACAATTTGCTGAAAATCAGCAACAGAGTTAAACAAATGTTAGAACCATTTGTGATTAGTTTTAAATTGAAGAAAGGCCAAAAAGCTAAAGAAAGCTAAATTGTTTATATTCTTATGGACAAAGAACCTCCTGTTGGTGGGACTAAGAGACTTGTTGCATATGCAAAAAAGTCAAGGTATATTACACCTGTAACAAGGGGCCTCAGCCAGAAAGGACTCCTCAGTTCAGACACAGCTTTGAAATCACTGTATTTTGAAATATAATGCCATCATCATAATATCAACATGTTGATCAAATACCTGGCATTATACAAAGCATAAACATAACCAACAAAGTTTAGAGAGATTGTTAAAAGAGGTATCTGTCTTGCTAATGGCCTTTTGCAGTGTTATCCTACTTTTAAGTACATTACATGGTTTACAGGGAAGAAGGTGACTTTGAAAAGTTATCTTCAGTTAGAGATCAAATCATCAAAAGATCTAGGAAAAAACCAAGAAACAAGGAAGCTGGCTTATACAGGCATTTTATTATCAATTAGCTGTATATATATATATATATCTACATTTCAAAATTAATCAGTATTTTATTAAGGAAAACTATTTATAACAAAGTAAATGAGAAAATTCTTTATGAGAGGTAGAATTACCTTATTAATCTAGAATTCATATACAATATATTGTATATATACACACACATGCTACTTTGTGTGTATATGTTACATATACACAGTTGCAAAAATGTACAGTATTGCATGTTAAATTTACTCAGTGATTTTGATTTTTATAGCTGCTCTTGGTATTGCTTTTGAACACTTTCAGTACAACTTTCCATAGCAATTTGTGATCTCATCTTTTAAAAACTGATGTAGCACTTAACTTCATTTGTAAAGCAAATGCAGGGTATTCACATGTCTTCAGGAACAGAGACTGACAACTCAACTAAGTTTTAAGTTTCTGCTGCTATTGGAAAAACAAACAGGTAACAAATCTGTTTTGGTTTTGTCTTGTACATGAGGGGAAAATAAAATCCTCACAGTTGCTTAAATTCTTTTCCTTACAATGCACTTGTGAGTTCTGAAAATTTTACACATGATCTTTAGTACCTCCCTGTAACACCATTTCATCCTAAGCCTCATTCCTAATCACAGCTGACTTACCTGTATGTTCTACAGAGTAAAGAGCATCTTTACTATGACAAAAACCTTCCATGAAAGGAGGCTATCTCAGCTTAACAACAAATGTACAGGTACAAAGCATCCGGTTGCTAGATAAAAATTGAACATATGACCAACATATACTGTGTGCTGCTAAGGAAATGGTACACATACTGCCAAATACAGGTTAAAATCATGCAAGTATGCAGTGCTACCTAATTCATTGTACATTTTTACCAACTCCAGTTTGGTCTGCCTTCATTTTTGCAGCATATATTGCATAGCAAAAGTTAACACTCCACATTGAAAACAAAACATAAATCCTTTAAGAAATTGAAAGAGCATTAATTGTACAATTCAGTCATCACATAAATTACTTCTGTGTTGCAGTAGAAGATGTAATTACATCACATATCAACAAATATTTTCCCTTTATTTTTCTTTCATTGTGTTTCCTTAAGAAACATTAGCAGCCGGAAGTGGAAAGCACACTATGTATCAATTACTTGATATTGTAATAACAAATCTCTCACTAGTTAGACTTCCATCCAATTACCCGAAGACCAATTAGTAAAAAAGTAAATTACATTAGGCTCTAAGAAATAATGACGGACCCATAAAACAAGAAAAATCTCTTGTTCATAGAAAAAATTATATCTTTGATAAACATGTACAAATTCTTTAAAACACACAATTTTGTAGCAAAGTAGACCCTAAATTAAAATATATTCTAGTTTTTACATAATTTTTATATATAGTTTACCAAAATATTCTCTTAATACATATTTTAACACTGTACACAAGTTAATAAATGCCATAATGAAACTCATTAGAAATATATTCAAGCTGTCTCAACATAAAAAATTTAAATTTGTATATAACATGGGTAGTAATTTCCATAAATTCAACTTCAGTGCATCTGCAGTAGTCATTAACAATAAATTTCTGCCCGTTAAGAAGTCTCCTCTTGGTGTTAAGGGATTAATACATCTTGTATTGAAGGTTCCTCCTTTTAATGAGCAGCTGCTTCAGTTCTTTTCCATCATGAAGGACATTGATTTGAAGAGCTCAGCAGGTTTCACCAAAGCAGCAAGGCCTTAGTACTGAACATACCCAGACTGAAGGGACTGTGCAGAGAAGAAAAACTGATTAAAACTTACTGGAGAGGTTTTATTTATATATATAAAACATATATTAATCGCTTAAGGAGTGGAGGAAGGACAGAAAGGAGGAAAATAAATGAACAGAGTTGGGGGGGAAGACCTGAATCCCTACATAGGTAAACATGAATAAAATAAAAGAAACTAAAAGCTGAGTAAAGTCCATCAACTTTGCTGTATCTACACTTACTTTTCCAAACCAGTTTCTTGAGAATCTTAACAAAAGTGTAACAAGTCCTTTAAAATATCACTGCTACTGTAGTTGCATTGTTTCCATTTATCCTGAATGAGAACCCAACTGCTACTGTAAAAGTCAGCTTACTTTAGATGTTGATTCAGATAATGACACAGGAAACACATGATGTAGCTCATTAGTGAGGAAAAAAGCTACATCAGTAATTACACAGATGCATAAGTTTATGTATCACTACCAAAACCAGGTGAAAATGAAGCACTGCAAATGGTTCATCTGGATTAGTAAGAAGTCAGTATAATTAAGACAAAATCATAACCTGCTCTACTGTATTTATTTACATTTCTGTTTCTACTGAAGTCTAAAGTTTTATTAAAAATTTAATCAGCTTAGACAGTATCCAGTTGTTTTATTAGCTCCTATACAGATGTGTTTAAGAAGTCATTCTGATGAATATAAGCCTTGTACAGTGATGAGCTGTCCCAGATTAGTATGGTTATAAATAAAGAGCAAATAAAACCCCCAAAAGTATTTTAAAACAGCATCTGTTCTTCAGCATTAGAGAGAATTACTGGAGACCAACATGACTCCTAAGACAGACTAGACCCTCACAGTCTTCCCTTCCATTTTCCTACTATTCCTAACTAGCCATTACAGAAAATGCTCTTTGGCACCCATAATGAAACCCATTAGTACAAGTGCATAACACATTTCTATATAGCTTTATAGCTCTAACTAATATCATACAACTACTTTCCCCCTATATTTTAAGTCTCAGTGTATATTTTCAAAGTTGTCTTTTAAATGCATTTCCACATCTTGAAGATTTGAGACCTTTGAGATCTGGATAGTCTTTCCTAGGCAGAAAAGTGCTGTCAGCATATAGATTTGAATATCACTGACTTAAGGTCTAGTTTTAGTAAGAGCAAGGCAGAAGGAATAGCCCTTCGTTAATGAGCACTTGAAACTTCTCCTCTCTTAATGATCCTCAAAGGCTTCTCATTTTCAGAAGTGCATTTTAACAACTGGAAAGATTGTTACACTTAATTAGTGCAGTATTTTAAATGGATCCATCAAAACAGAATCCCAAGTAAAGCTGATTAACAAACATTTTTAAAAGGCATGAAGTGTGGTTATATACTCTCATATGTTGTACAGTAATAATTACTTTAAGCTTGGACAGATGAAAGATGACCAGAAAGCACTTTACACTCTTCAAACCAGCAAGTGTCAGTTACAAAGAACTGAGAACACCAGCCCTTCACTCAGCAGACAGCAGTAACCAGCAATTCCACATCATGATTTCAATGAAAGAAGCAAACCATAAATTAAAGATTCTGAAGTTTAAACCGCAATTCTTAAAAATGTTAGCCATCCTAGTTACAAAAAAAAAGGGGGGAAAAACCATCAAGAAAACACATTAAAACCCCCCAAATATCCAGCAGCACATGTTGTATGGAAAGAGGATAGCATGTTTTGGTAATTTTCATTACAGAGGGGTAGGCACAGTTTATTTACTTTCAAATGGAGATATATGTTTTTCAGAGTGTTCCCACTCCCATCATAACTCTACTTCACATCCATATGATTTCTTCCTAATGTCTCAAAATCTTTTCTGAATACAGGGAAATAATTAAACAGCATTTTTCTTCAGATTAATCTATGTGACTTCACATAAATTTCTATCACTAAAAACATGGTGATACCTGTAACAACTGAGCTATTATAAAGTATACATACTCACATTTGAGTTTGAAAAATTTAAATATAGCAGGAGAGGCTTGCTGTTTTGATTTTTTTTTTTTGCATTTTTAAAAAAGTCATTTGTGTTCAAATCTCTTCACATGTCTAAAGAGATTGACTGTAAAGCTTCAAAGCCTGTAATTGTGGTTTTTTTTCTCGTTTTTCTTTTAAATCTTTTGAGGAGTTTTCTATTTTAAACTTTACATTTGCCATGACTCAAAGTATGGCCTATGCTTCTGAAAGTTTCATTAAAAACAAAAAAAACCCCAGTCCATTTTTACAAGTAATTTGCTGGATTTAATAAAATCTTATCTGAAATCGAGTTAAAAATAGAAGGGAAAAAACCCCAAAGCAAATTGACTGCTGAATTGCCAAGACAAGAGTATAAAATCAGTTGATGGAGAAGAAATCTCCATGTATATTCCTACAGTGGTCCCATGCCATGTCAAACTTGCCATTTTATACCCAAGTAACAGACATTTAAACAAAGAACTAAGAATTAGATGGTTTCACTACAGTTAAGCATATCTAATGAAGTTTATGCTGAATTAACTGGTTAGATTACTTTCATTTTTCTTCAAAAGGAGGCACAGAAAGCTTCCTGGGAGAGAAAATCAGCACCAAATCCACTGAGGCACTAGAACTGTATTTGCTGATACAGCATGGTAGGACCAAGGCAGCCTGAATTTGAACTCTGTTTCAGGACAGAATAACCCCACAGCATTTAGGCCTATTTGTTAGCACTGGAACATGCCCTCTCCCCAGATAATTGCAAAAATGTAACTTAAGTTTTTGGAATTGTGCATCAACTCTCCCAAAACACTGCTGCAATAGGAGTGCTGCTGCAGGCAAGAACCACTTGTGAATACACAAAAGCCACTAAACCAACTCAGGATGCATTAGGGAAAATGTACACATGCATGTGAAATCTGTGGGTCTGCTCAATTTACACATCTGCAAGGTGCACTAGTGCTTGGTTTTTGCAAAGCATGTCCTATCTACATTAATGGTAAGTTCTTATTAAGAAAAAACATGTTACAGGTAAAAATGATGTATATGAATTTTAAAACACTGCCAACACGTCTCAATTTTTTGGCAATGTTTCCATCTTGCCAGTTTCCATGACAGCTATAGAAGCAAAAGGTGACTCATCTTAAGACTACCCAGTTACAGATTCTCCAATAAAAATACATTTTAAAGAGTGATATTTGGATTTAGAATTATTTTAAGAACAAAGCAAAAATCTTATAGCAGTACCTTAAGTGTGATCATAGTTGAAGAGAGTAATTCTGCAAATGTTATTGTGAGACAGTGTTTAATCAAAACACACACTTTGTAAAATAAAATATTTATTCTATTTACTGGAACATCAAGTTTTCTCTTTTTTTTTAATCAAGCTTTTCTTCTAGTTCATCAGCATAAACACAATGAAGTGGATTATAAACTTGCACTGATGAAGGACAACACCATTAGAGGAAAATACATGTCAGACAACAATAGTTACAGTCATGCTTATTTTTTATTCTTTCTTTTTGTTAAGCCAAATGTGGAACAGCAGTATTAATGCTGTTTCATTGCAAAACATTGCAAAAAAAAAATCAGTGAATAACCTTCTCTCCATACTGCAGGAAAAACTCACTAAGGAGTTTAGTGAACATAAACTAGAACTGGAAAATTGCTGTGCTAGCCATCCCAAAATGCTCCTGAACCACTCGTGTTAACAAAGACAGATAAGTAAGAGTGATAAGGTGATTTTCTAAAATAAAAGCACTGCATGATTACAGATGGTTAGCTTAGATATCTAACTCAGGGAAGGGAGATTTTGGCAATTAAGAGAAAGGGAATTAATCATTCAAGAGTCCTTTGATGAGCTAAATGAATAAACAAAGTACCAGGACATGTAATAGACTTCTGTCAGGTACATCACCTGATGTGCTCCAATTAGAAAGAACACAAACACTGCAACAAGCCCAGGCTGGGCTGTCACGACTTCAAGTAATTTCAGCATCTAAAGCAGTGAAGTGGAAATGATGAAAAAGAATTCTGTTTTTAAAAGAATTCTGCCAGAACTGGTAGCTTGATACTGCTCCATATTTTGCTGATGAGCTTCAGACCACTGGTAAGTGCCACCAAAAGCAAAACAGCTGCATGTCAGGGGCTGAAGTGGTAAGGAAAAACCAATCTTCCTTGACGGGTTAATCGGTCCCAGAAGAGGAGGGGAGGGGAAGGAGAAAAAAAAACCCCAACCAACCAACTAAAAAGAAAAAAAGATGACGCTTTTCCAGAGTTCCACATGAAAAAAAAAAAACCTCCCAAATCAAACCAAAAATCCCTCCAGGAATGCAGGACATGAGACTCAAAATAAACAGAAGTCACTATCATCAGCAGTAACAACTCTTTTTCTTTCCCCCCTCCCCCTCAGCTCCCAGTGCATTACAGCCAAAGAAAATAAAAAGTTATGTAGTTATAAGCAGGATAGCACTGCATAGCAGCTGTCTGGGCCAGAATGATTTAAAAAAAACTAAAGAATTTGAACACTTTCCAAAAGGATTTTTGAGCTGACTTGGCTTATCAAAAGAAAATCAATTTGAGATGAGTAGCATGAGATAACCCCACAACAAGAAAATAAGACAACAAAGGGCTATAACACTGACATAACAAAGAGATACAGAAAGTTCCAGGTTAAAAGTGAAATAGTTTTAAGCATGACTCTGTTCAATCAGTAGGACTAAGCTTTCAGAAATATTATGTTGCCCTCAAACTAAACCATCTGTATATTTTCCAGTGAGCTGCTCACTACCAGACAGAAAGCATTCAGAGATTAAATGATTGAAAAACCTACTCTTGTCTTAAACCTCAGGACATCACAGTGACTGCACTCAGTCAATTGTGCAGAAAATGGGAACAATTTAGTGCACTCCTCTGTGACAGAGAGATGCACAGGGCTACAGGATACATTTAGAAGCAAATGCATTAATCAGAAAATGTGTTTTCATATCTGAAAACAGTATTCCAAACAGTAACATTTTTTAGCCATTATATTAAAAGAACATTACTTCACAGGTAAATCAGAAACTTGCACTTTGCTATGTAGACTCTGCATGGCATGACTTTCTAGGAAATGCTGTTTTTCACATCACAGCATATAATATATAAAATAGAGTATTTTTAGCTGACATCACTCTTCAGAGAAGACTGGAGAGAGAACCTTGTTTAAAGATCTTGCTGCATTTGACTGTGTATAATCTCTACTTCTCAAGAGCAATATCAAGCCAAGAATTATTCACAGGTTATATTCTTTATATCCCTTATAGCCTTCCATGCATTAAGTCATTAAGATAGGTAGGAAGAAAATTAAAGAAGTTCTTATAAACAGGGGAGTAGTGCATTTTAGAAAGGTTTTTTTTCTTTAAAAATGCTTTCCATTCAACCTAAAACTTTACACTATGCCTAAGATATTTCATTTAAATTAATGGTTTAAGTCAATTAACAGTTCTACTGCAAAGAGACAACAATTAATTTCCTTCTTCACTGCAATGCACAGAGCTGTAAGCACCTCTGTGCTGTAAACAGGGCTATTTCACCTGTTCATGAATTGCTCCTTTCTTCTTCCTTCAACTACACAGTAACCAACATTCCTTGTTTTCCTCTCTTTTCCTAAGTCATCCTCGTCTAATAAAGAAGGCATGCTACAATTCTGGAAGTTACATTGTAAACCAACCCCTCTCCCCACACAGATTTGGGGAATTTTTGTGTCAAAGCCAACTACATTGCACCTCGAGGGTTTGAGAGATGAAGGAGAACCACAGCACTATCCAACAATTTTGTAACTATCTAGACACAAAAGAAACCTGAAGTGTCACCAAAACTTAATTTCCTTTTCTATGCTTATGGAACAAACCCACTAGCATGGCTTTCACTGTAAAAAATCATTTTTAGCATTAAGTTACAGCAACTACCTCTCCAAAGGAGATGACACTTCCCAGCTTTTAAGATGTTATATTTACATTCAACCTTTCAAGCTGCCTGAGGAAAACAGGCTTGCTGTTTTTGTAATGCTTTACAATGTCATTTGGTACCCTTGTAAATTCTGGCCTGTTGTGAATGATGTCAGCTTATTTTCATGACTAATTCATATTAGAGTTACAAGGAGTTTCTTCTCCTTAGGATGCTGCATGTAAGTTTACATGCATATGCCTTATGCATAATATGTAGTTGTAAGTAAAATATGAAAAAAAGCCCTCTAAAAATGCTGCTGGCAGCATAAAATTCACAAAATGAACAACTGAAAAGAATGGGAATGGGCTGACTCTCCAAAGAATTATTGTTCAATACATTAAATATGAGAGAGTATTGAAAGTGAGACATAAAAAAAAAAAAAATCAGCCAATTTACCACTTATTATGCAGATGAGTGATTGCTCTTACCCACTGGTGGTATACTGACTTTTAGTTCCAGCATACTCAATAGGAACGGAGGACTGAACTCCTGAGGACTGAATTTTTGTAAGCATATTGGATTGAAGACTGGGAACTTCTAAAAAGGACCGAGTTTGCAGAGCAAACAAAATGCATGAACAAATGAAAGACTCATCAATGTATCTCAAACAAAAATTCCTTCCTGGCTTGATATATAGATTTTCACCTCTCTCTTCACCTCTGTGCCTGAAGAAATTAAACCAAATTAGTTAAACAAGAACAGTCCTCTTGTGCTAGAACTTGTTTCACCATAGAAAAACTGTTACAGTTTCTATATCTCACTTGAATAATCTCAATTATATATAGTTTATTACAGTCCCATGTAGCAGGGAAAAAGAGAATCAAATTAAAGAGGTGAAGATATGGCAATATTAAGAACTCCCCTGCAAAAAGTTACTGCTGCTGTTTAAAGTAAAGTTTAAACTCAATTTTAAACTCAGAACAATGATTCTAAGATCATGGAACATCAGCATTTATTTCCAGATAAACTGTAGTGGATAAGAAGCTGAAGTTTTTTTTAAACAAGGAGTCTGAAAGCATCAAGTATTCTGAAAAGCTGCTTTAGTCAAGCAGATTCTACCACAGTAGGAAGAAGTCACTGAGATAGAGAATACAGAATCACGTTCCCTCAACTAACTTCAATGTTCTGTTTATAGAGATTACATTTCAGTCACACATGCAATTTAATTCCACAATGGAATAATGAGATTTTATTTCCTACTGTCATCTATCCTCAGAAATAGTAATTCATACTCCCAAGCTACAGAGATGTGGCTTCTGAACTGTGAGTGGTGCCACAACCGAGCTGCTAACAAGAGGGTAGGTCCTCCACTTCTGCAGGAAGAAAAGAACACAGCCCATGAATGATCTTTGGCAGGACATCCTAGGTACATGCAATGAATGTTATTAGCTGTTTTCAGACAGACTCACCACACCCAAAACCACTAGCAGGTCTAACACCAGAACTTTCTTTACATGAAACAATTTATCAGTGCTAAGGAAACAGAAGAGCAATGTGCAATACTTTGAAGTTAATTTTACACAAAGCCAATTTTATTTCCACATAGTAAAAAAAATAAAAATCCTGAGTGTCAGAACTAGCTGAGAGAGGCTGACAGGCTCCCTTAATCATAGGCAAAATCTATTAAAAACAGTGTACTATTTTTGATAATTAGTAGGCTATCAAATCCTTGGAAATCCAGTATTTTAAATTGGTTTTAAATTTATAGTAGTAGATATGATTATTTTTCCCTAGAATAGATGAAGCTGTTTCTGATTTCATAACTGAAGATTCTCTAGTCTCTCTTCTCTATATTTTGTATAGAAACACTTTCAAGTTGCATTAGTTTATCTGAACATCTTCTTTATACAGACTCTTTTACACAGAAAAAGAGCACAAAATAAGCCCAAGGCAGCGAAGTTGTTGAGGAATGAAAGCTTCAATGTGAGACCATCAGAAATATCTTCCTTATAATACTTTCCACATTTGGTGTTAGAAAAGGAGTAGGTTTCAAGTCAAGAGCACTAATTGCTCAAATAAGCCCTATCTTTAATGATATTCTACTTTCTATTTACCAAGGTACATACAAAGGCTTCTTAAAATCTGTTACTGCACAAAGATGAAGACACATAATTAAATTATAGACTTTGCTATGGATAATTTGAAATAAAATCTAAAGGGTAAGAAGGTCCATAAAAAAAGTTATCAGAAAAGATGTAAAGTTCAGGCACAATTTATGTTCATGAAGCTTCCATGTAACAGATGCTTAGAAGAGATGGGAAAAAAGCAGCTGAAATGACAGGTAACAGACAAAGGTGCTGTTCAGAGACATTAGAAGAAGCTGGAGAATTATGCTGAGTTAAGATTTTTTTTGCAACAGTTTTGCTCACAGAAGCAAGGAAGAAAAGCATCAGTGAGCTGCCTGAAAGTGCTGTTGTGACAGTGACTTACAGGAATGGCCTCTGGCATGGTGCTGGAGGGGCTGTAAGGCCCATAAAGGTAGGCTGGTGCATACTCA
Source organism: Melospiza melodia melodia (assembly GCF_035770615.1). Lineage (NCBI taxonomy): Eukaryota > Metazoa > Chordata > Aves > Passeriformes > Passerellidae > Melospiza > Melospiza melodia. Next base: position 12,935,867 of record NC_086204.1, on the reverse strand, counting down.
TCTGTCACGGCGCTGTGCAAACTGCTTGTGCTGCTCAGATTGTTGCCACTACTGCTGCTGCTGTTGTATAAGTTGTTGTTCAGTTCATGGTTTTTTCTGTGTGGCAGCTGCAAGCTGCCATTCAGGTGACTGGAGATATGGCTTACAGTAAAACCTGTCCTAGAGGACGATGATGTCTCATTGCTCTCATCAGCATCTGAAGCAGCATACAGGTTCCCTAGAGAACTGGCTAGTCTGGAGTTTATGGAAACGCTGAATGGAAAACACATGCAGGGAAAAATATTCACAAGGTATGTAGAGATAAATACAAAAATGTAACAGACAATTCAGAAGACATTAGGTGAATAACACACACCATTCTGAAATAATCTGTGTTTGCACACAGGTTCATTTCTAGCTCCTAAGTAACAAAAAGCAGAATTCTTTGTAAGGACTTTCTAAGTTTTGCTTATTCAAGCACTACACCATGGCCAGCTTTCCCCTCTGTCAAACCACACATGCATGCAGGAGATGGTGTTAAAAGGTTTAGGCAGTGTCTGATTTATACTGAAGTAGTTTGTGTACATGGAACAGTTTAAGAACTCCTGCTCTGTTTCTTGCTATCAGTTTTGTGATACAAGCCTTCAAGTAACCAAGGAGTAATATGACAGAATTTGAGACTAGAAATAGGGTGTCCTGAAATATCTCAAGCTGGTTACTCTGTTCAGGCAAATATTTGTGCACATATTTATTAAAAATGTATCAATTATTCTGAGTATCATTTAATATATATATAATAACTTAGGACAACACTTATAATGGAGCTAAATAGTAATAAATCAAGGGTTCATAACGAAATTAATTACCACTCCATATGCTGAGAGTAATAGTATATAGACTGGTGGGAATATCTACAAAGCATCTGTAAACTGAGATAAGTGAAAGAAACTTTGACAACCCATTTGAACAAGACAGTGCTGTTTCTGATGGCACAATCTGTATAAAACTCAGGTCAGTAGGACCGATTTTGGTTTTTGCTTGTTTTTTTAAATCTGTAGGCAACTGAAGTTTGGCTAGTGGAACAGCAAATCACTGTAAGTAAATTTAAGTCTTCTTATAGCCAAGAAGAGCAAGCACTTCATGGGCTGCAGATGTGCTGACAACCACTGTAGGATACTGCAAGCATTTGTACCAAAATGAGAAGAAGGAAAAAAAAACCTTTTAAGGGTAGCGCCTGAGGACGCGGCAATTCTGCTTATTCTTTCTGCAGATGGTGAACTGAGTGCCATCACTCTGGAGGCCTTGGATCTTTCTGTGCCACCTGAAGTACTCAGTCTAAAAGGAGTGCAGAGTTCCATGAGAAGCTAGATTTTATAATTAAAATATACATCTCCAACACATGTAATCTATCAGTACACAGACTGGTATTTTAAAAAGTGTGATTTCTCAAGTCTCAGAACTCAACAGCAAAAACTCAAGTTTGCCTGCTTAAACATATTTAAAAAAAAAAAAACTTTTCAGATATCCACTCCAAGTATTTCCCCTGCTGCACCTTATTAAAAAGTTACAAGCTACTTTTCACTTTGATAATTTATGAAGGCCAAGTGTCCATTTTTTAGAGATTTATTGTAAGTTTTATAATAAATTTTAGAACTCTAAATGTAAACTTCATTAAGAGTACTTTTGGAGCTTATAGAGCAAGTATGAGTAGAAAAACCCAAAACTGTAGCATCATTTCCAAATGAAAATTTCCACAAAGTTGCACAGAACATGCAGCTCTTTCTAGGGTGGGATTCTTAATGACAAAATCCTTCATGTGTTGATAATGACCGGTATGTATGTTACACTGGACTACTCAAATTGTTACTATTACAGCTGTCCACGTTAATTAATTAATTAAAAAAAAAAAATTTCTCTAGCCCTAGATCAGGGGATACAACAATCAGACCTTAAAGGATGAAAAAACTTGGGTACAGATCTCCAACTACAAGCACAGAAGGAAAATGACATTGAGCAGCTTTAATTACACACCAAGAAATGCTAGCCATCTGGAAAATTTCCAGTGCTAGCCATCTGGAAAAATCCAACTCAAAAATTCAGGTCACAAAACTGAAAATAATGTGCTCTTTTCAGTAGTGATGCTTGATAATGACAGAAATTTTATCTTACGTATTGTATTTTAGATTCACTGGGGTAAAGCATGCAGTTTGCAGGTGTTTAAAAAGGTTTGTTACCTGCCTGTGCTCAGAAGTTTGAAATAGTGATCACATCAATTGATTAGCAATGATCCAAAACACTGAAAATTAAGACCTAGTCAAGTGATATAAGTTTAGAACTAGAATTTTAAAGTCAGTACCTGAAGGGTTGTGATATTGACCAGGTGCTCAGTTTCAAGTCTTGCAGCCTAAAGAAACAAAAGCAGCAATCTTTATCTGAGGATAAAAAACCTTTCCCCTCTGCCAAATCATATCTGTGTGTCTCAGGTTGGCTTAAAATATAAAAATAAGACTTAGACTTATTAACAAACAGTGCTTTAATTTACAGTAAAAGAACAAAAAGTTTTTCCAGGTTTAATTTCAAAGTTCACATTTTTATTGATTCTGAAAAATTCTGAATTTCTATAAGGAGTACAGAAAAGTAATTAAAGAAAGATGACCACGTTTGATTAAGAATATTTTGTTCAAGTCATAAGTTCTAAAATACTAGATATAAATTTAAAAGTTTTCAAGTATTTTTTACATTATCTTTTACTGCTACACAGTAAAAAGGCATCCCTAAACAGGAAGGCAGAGGGCAAAAAAGGAGAGAAGGAAAAGATTAACAAACCAAATCTGCAACTAATAGATTCATACCTGGAGAAGTTTCCACCACAGAAGGTGGTACAGGTAGTACCACTGCCTTAAACAAGATCATGTGCTTGTCACAGGGATCTGATAGCATGGACAGAATTTAAAACTGCAAATGACCTCAGACTGGTATAATTACCTGAGAGCTCCAGTTGTAGCAGAAGAAGGGTGTCTACGACTTTTTAAGGCATTCAGCTTATCTCCCTGTGTCATCCCATTCTGAGCTTCCACATCCTTGTCTTCAGAATCATTCTGGGAAACAAAAGCATGCAAGCAAGGGAATCTATCAAATCCTAGGAGCAGCATAGTTTGAAAGCACTGAGTGTCTCCCTTCACAAAGATCAGAACCCAGAAGGCTGCTCTAGTGTCTCCTGCACACATGGCACCACTCTTTGCATGGTGCTGGTACATGAAATGTGCCTATGTACAAACACACATTTCTGCACAACCTGACCTCAAAGTTCACGATGCTCAAGCCTAATGCCAGCGCTTATTTACTTCAAGAAGTCTGTTGAACATTTATACACACCTGCATTATTATTAGGTAAAACTTGGAATAAGCAGATTTTTGGTTTCCAGGAGGAAAGCTGACTTTTTGTTTTCTTTCATGCTCAAGAAAACAACTGAAAATCCTGAGACAATGACTTGAAATAATGGAAACTTTTGGAAGCTTGAAAAATTACTTGTAACAGTTTTAAATATTACTTGATCTTTTTTATTAAGTGGAGATTTGTTCTAATTATGTCCTAAAAATATTTAGAAATAATCTATAGCTAGTTGTTAAAAGCTCAGCTTCAAGTCTGTTTGAAATTTTTCCTAAGGACACTTACCTCCTTGAATTGATCCAAATCTGGTGCTTTGTTCAGGTTGTCAGTGATGGAAATGTCATTTAAGACAGAAAGAACTCTGTTAATGTTTCCATCAACGACTCCTCCTTGCTGTTTCTGCTTTGATCGGATGAGCTCTCCCTCCCTCCATAACATTTCTTGCTTCCTTCAGGACACAAAACCAAAGCCATTCACATCAGCACATTTGCAAACATAGAAAAAACCATATGAATACACGTCATGCTTACAGACTGCCAACATTTGAATCTTCCACACATCATCATCTGGAAACAAATTTACATGTCTAGCACAAAAAGTTTTAAAACCTCAAAACTTAAAAGCAAAAAAACCCCTTCCAGAATCACCATATTAGTCTGTAGTCATAACAGTACTAAAACTTCATTTTCTCAAATCCTTCTGGGGAAAGGTGTTAACTAAACAGGAATTTGCAATCATATTCTAAAGCTCTTAAAACACAACTTAAAAAATAATATAAACCAGTGTTTTTATATACATCATGTGTGGCATAACTGATGATACAGAACTTTGCAACTTACTAGTGGGAGTTTTCTGGATACAGATATTGTGCAGTGAAACTACAGCTGACCCGAGCACTGCAAGTGCATGTAGTCATGTAGAGTTCACCAGAACTCTATGTAAATTTTTAGGAACGGAAAGAAAATATACTTCACACAGGTGATAAAAATAATAACAATTTCTTTGCTACAATGTGCATGGGCAGAGCAGATTTTTGATGAGGCTGCATTATTCCTCAATAAGGAAGTTTGCTGGGTAGGTACCAGTCCTGCTAGTTCCATCCAAGAACTGAGACCCTATCACATACTATTGAAACAACATTAAATTCCTACACTGAACAAAGGAGAAAATAGTGAGGAAGTACATCAGAATACACTTCCATTGGAAATCTTTGTCTGGAAACAAAATATTATGGCAAACCTTCAGAGCTAATGGTTCTGAGCCAACTGCCTAAACTTGCTCAATAATAAATGCAAAAGGTAAGCACTTCAGATGGTATATAATATATTTAAAGACTATTCTTTCAATGACAATATTTAATAAATTCTATTTGCTGATTTCCTCTTTTGTCCACATCTGTCCACTTCCAACACATTTGACTAACTCCTAAATTCCCCTGAACAGAAACATTCAGTCTTGAGGCCCTGTGTCCCTCTAAGGGGACAAAATGCACAGAACTCCACAGAAGCTGACTGCTTCTGAGTAACTCAGATTTCAATCCCCTATTAATTACCCTTAAATCTTTTGAACAGGCAATAACTTACAAGTGTCAGTAGACAAATTAGATTCTATAAACAGTGCAAGATGGACAGGGATGGAGAGGAGCAAAGAAGGTATATATATATATATATATATTTATATATATTTATATATATTTATATATATTTATATATATTTATATATATTTATATATATACATACTCTTCCAAGAAGTTTTGCTGGGGTCCTATAATAGAGCCTGGGCGACATATTCTTATCCAAGCAATGGCTTCACCATGTCTGAACTTGTAGTGCTTCATGATGTAACAGGCAATCAGTGTTCCTGTTCTCCCCAGGCCAGCTGCAGAAACACAAGAATCAACAGCCACATATGAAGGGATGAGCATTCCAGAATGATCAAATAAAAGTATGAGATGTAAGAAAACTTCCATGCAATGCTATTCACTGTATCAGTATCTGAAGAAATAATTTCTGAGTCAGTGTCCCATTTATCACATAATTCAACTTCAATGCTCTGTGGATACAGAGACAAATCTTTCATACTTTGGAAAAGTTAAGGTTTAAAAGAACACTTATAACAGCAATCACTCGTGGCACTTGAAAAATTCTACTCCAAGCTTTGTTTAAAAAAGGCCAATATTTCTTAAAAAGCTGTGATCAAGCTGGATACCAACTTCATATTTATGATACCAGTAAAAAACCATAACCAAAGCACCTCTGAGAGGCCAGCACAAGTACCTAAAACCCACGGTGCAAATATATCACATCTCAACAGAGAGCAACTCAGTGGGTTTCTCTTATTGCATCAGTTTTGTTGTGCAACCAGCACATAAAACTGTTCACTGTTATCTGTATAAACAGCAATGACTGTTGACCGGTGTATAATTTCAGATATCAATAGCTTAAAAAAATTTTACCCCTTGCCCAAAAAATCCCAAACTAATCCTGTTTTTAAGGGGACAACAGAGACAGAGAAATTAGCTTTTACTATCAGTAAAATCTCAAACTAGAGAGTGAGAATTAATCTCTTTCTAGCTCTGTGTCTCAAGCACCAGTAAAGTGTTTCCCCATCTAAACCTTATTTCCCACAAATACAGGATTTGCAATTTACAGTCTCACAATAGCCTGCTATTGTTTATGCACCAATAACAGACCAAATGAAAACTCTCCAAGCAGCCAAACATCTCTGCTGATAACTCCATACACAACTACAAGCTCTTTACATTTAACCACTAACTCTGATGTTTTTGAAAGTGAACATGATTTAGGTAGGATGAAGGGTAGATGTTAACACCTAGTGAGAGTCCATAATTGTAGCTTGGAAGTGAAGCTCTGAAGACTCATTTAAAAGGCAAAGTATTGGTTTAATTTCTTTCCTCCAACATTCTGCTAATGTACAAACTTCCCATTACAATCCTTTTCAATTAGCTGTTCTCTCTCATCTGAGACAAGCAGTTTCTAGAGTAATAGCTGTGCTCAGAACATCTCTGCAATATAACTCTGCCCGAGTTAGGCCTGAGTTAACTGTTGATTCAACACCAGTGGATTATTTAGGGTGGTATAAAAACAAAAAGAACAAGATTGTTGATTTGCTTACTAAATGGTCAGAAAAAAGACCAAAAATACTTCAGTGCAGAAAGCACATCTCTAACTCACTGCCAAGTATGTTATATTCCTTTAGCAGCTAAGACTGGAGAATAACTTACTAACAACCTCCTGCTAATCAATGGTTTATACCCTTATTTAGCCAATTAGGGGATTCCCAGCTTATCAATGCCACAACTTCTGGGTTCTAGCAACAGTAACAACTTGTTGGAAAATAAACCTGTTTATTTTTGATATGTATATTTATTGTTCATGGGAAAATTATGAATAGTACTATTCTTGCTTCTGATCAGGCAAGACATTTGTCTCCACAATGTCCTTACACAACTCTAAACACAAATCAAGCTGAACTCTTAAAAGCCTTTGTTAATCTCTCTTGACTAAGCATGTTTTGTGCATTTTCTGGCTGGTTTGCTGAATTAGGCTCGTTTGAAATGCTGGCATCACAATAACTCACATCAACTTGAAATGTGGAATTCATACACCACAGAAAAATGTAGAACAGTCAAAAACACAAAGAAAACCTTTTAGTGTCTTGCATTTCCTAGCCAATTATCATAATGCTGTGAAAGCATAATGCAAAAAAAGAAACCTGCATCAACTAAATCTCAAGTTTTCAAGTCATATTAAAAAAAAACCCCACAGAACAATGAACAACAGATTGTCAGTTCCTGCAAATAACAGTGTAGGATGTAAGGACTACATATACACAGGAAAAATATTTGGCACCATAAAGCATTATTACTCTCACAATCTGAAAGTGTTCTTAAATGCTGTATTTCTGGGATACACTCTATGGATTTATACTTATTTTAACTTCAGTCAGAAATGAACAGGTGCACATACCTTTACAATGAACAGCAATGGCACCATCAGCATTTTCACAGATGTTCAGGAACCTCTGGACAATACTGTCACTTGGTGTGCTGCCATCAATGAAGAACAGGTCATAATGCTCAAAACCAGCATCAGTAAAGCGTTTTGCCTCATAGATCTTTTTGTTTAGTCTTATGACTGTTGTGATGTTATGCTTCTTGAAATAAGGAAAGTAGGCTTCAGGTGCATGAAGAGGATAACCTATTAAAAAAAAAAATCAGGCCATAGTAATTTAATGTCCAGGGTTCATGAAGTTCAAAATCCTACTAAACAAAACAGCCCCTGAAAACTTCTTGAATAATAAACACACTAATACTAAAAATGCTTTAATATTTTATTCAGAATAGACATGTTAGATGATAAAAAATTGTCCAAAAATGCTCAGTAAGACCGCTTTTATTATAAAAAAGTGTTAAGAGGCAAAAAGTTAAAACAAAATCTATGTGAAACACTGTATTGTCTCACATTAAGCCCTCATTCTTCTCTGCAAGGGGATTTATACATAAATCTGGGGACATGTATGAATTCAGCATTTCAGAACAGCTGTTTATCTAGAGTCAAGCTGCAGATCAAAGAATAAAAGCATGCTTGAAGAGGAAACACTGCTTTTATGGAAAATAGATTGCTCATTTATATTATGGACAAGAGAAACAGTCAAAGAATAAACTGCAGTACCAAAAATATTCCTGTCCTACTGGGAAGTAAGAAAGCTTTATTGCCTTGATTCTCAGTTAAGAGACAAAAGGATCCTCTGGATGAAGATGGGGGGACAGGGAGGGAGGTCTATGACCAACCACAAAACAGCTGCTCAGGACAGGTCATAAAAGCATTAGTAAGTGCAATTCAAATCACAAGATAATTAGAAAAATATAGCTTTGTAATGTGTACTTGCAATCACCTGGGAGAGGATTATTTCTAGTTTCATAACTGGATTTTAAGTGCATTAATTTAAGAATTTTCAGTTATATATGTTAAAAATAAAACACAGGCTTTCCAAATTCCATGGAACAATTTAGGTAAATTTAGAAAAGAATTCTGCAAGAAAGGGCTGCAACAATGATTAGGGAAGAAACCCAAACCAACCAAAATATTTTCTTTCTGGATTTTGTTTAAATTTTCAGTGGTTGCTTTTTAACTGGAAGGATTTCAGTCATAAAAGAAACATGAGGGAGCAGAAGAAGGGGATGGGGAGGGCAGGTAGGTATTCAGAAAATATTCTCACATAAACAACAGGACATGGCACAAATAATATAGTCAAATTCAGAAAAAACCTGATGATTTTCCAAGTGACTGATTTTCCTTTTAGCTGGACCAAATCTCTACTTTTCCTGTCAGTCAAGTTTTTCTTTTGTTTTTATTCCACTAGAATCACATTCCCCAGGTTCTTCACATTACCCCAAGTATCTTCAGTAGGAAAGGCAAGCTTCTTTTAACAGTCTTTCCTGGTCTGTGTCATAAAACCCTTAACTCAGCCTTCTGTGTTTAATGCAACTCACCTTTGGCCTGCACACTTACTGTATCAGGAGTCAGGTTCCAGGAGGACAGTAAGTGACCTGAGTCTCTCAGGCACTTTGTCACAGGATGCAAAGTTACTGACTGTTAGAGCAATTGAAATTCTTCTGGCAAAGAAGAATTCCAAAACTTTTTGAATTAAATTCTATAAGCATATATACAATGCTCACTGGATGATTATTTCTGAAGATTAAAACTGATCCATAATCCTATATTACCTTCTGCTCTTTTGCTATGATGGTTTTACATGCTGGAAAAATAAGATCAGAGCACAGCATTAAACATACACCATACCATTTTCAAGTTTGCTTTTCGGGTGTGGTCCACTAAAAGCCAAAAATTTTCCTGGAATAATCCAGTTGAAGTCACCATTTTCCACTCGCTACAAAAATTTCAGAAGAGAAAAACATTTTAATATCTGTATATTCAAGGTAAAAAAAATTACTCAAGATTTTATTTTACTCTTTACTGTGTTCTTGTGGCATTAAAATGAAACACTTCAAATGTAATTAGCTAGCTTAACTATATGGGACAAATTAAACTGCTCCTCAGATCTTAATAAAATTGAATGTAAACAAAACTTGCTTAAGTTTTCCAATAAAAGCAGAAAGATCCTTTATGTAAGATATTTCCCCTTGAGAGGGTTCAGTGTTTCTGGACACCTATTAATAATACTGACAAACACCACCATTCTTCTATGTTTTAATCAAAAATTATGGAAACGTGTTTCCTTGTGAGGCACTAGCTAAAAAACCACTTCACAGAAAACAAATTAAAAACCAATTAGCCTTCAAAATAATTACCCTTTCCCTGTAGAAACTGAAATTTACATATTGGCATAAGCTCTGATGAGCCAGTAATCACAGAAGAAAAGTGTAAATTAAATAAAGACAGTAGATGTTAATAAACTTTCAAACTATGACATTTTGAATTTCTTGCTCACTTTTAAATGAAAACCTAAAAAGGCTCTTCAAATTCTGTCACTGCTGAAAATGAAAGCTTCTTTGGAAATACGTAACATCAACTGCAGCTCCAAACTGCCTTCTTTTCTTTCTTTAATTGAAGACTGCTCATTCCTTGCTTGGCAATGCAGTTATTCTCAGCATGACTTTTAAGGACATGGCACTCGGTTCAGCTGCATTATTAAGCTTGTTTTTTTAGCTCTCAGCTCATCAGAACATCCTAATGAGTGAAAGGTTCTGATAATGGACATCACTGTAATCAATTCAGCAACTGTTTGCCTAGCTGAGCCCATTAGGCTTGCTCCCAATGTCCCTAACAATGGAAACTCCTGGAAATTACCCAGGTTGCATAAGGACTAGGGAACCAATCTCAGTGCCAAGGCAGGACCCCTGCCCCCCACTGGTATCAGAGACTGACACCTCAGCACTGCAGCACCCCTACTCCCTTTAGGGAAGAGGTCCTGTTCAGTAAGCTAAAGATATTTTTGTACTTGTATCACCAGTTTTATTTGTGGATTAAGTTCCTTATAGTTACAGGAGTCATGGCAAATAATTTCAATTGTTATCGACATGAACTACAGGTATCTCTGTAAATGTGTGTATGTATATGCTTGACAGTACATGCAAACACCATTATTACAAAAAAACCCAATCAGTATTTACTTCCAGTCCAACAAAAGGGGAATTAGCTGCCTTGATAAGATAGTAAGATGGAAGAACTATAAACAAGAAACAATTTCCTTTTAGCCTGATCCATTTAAGTTGTATGCAACTTTTGTCTACAAAACCACATATTTGAAGACCTAACATAGCAAAAATCTGGAACATTTAAAGTTTTTGAAATATAGCACAGGACATAAGTAAACATAAAGCTGACCATGATGTGTGAAAAAAAAAAGAAGACATAGCAAAAAATAGCCAAAAAATTAAAGATGATTCCAAATTCTTGCTTCTTAAACCCAGCAAACAGCAACAATAAACATCATTCACATGTATGTACTTTGCACATGCTAAAGTAATGTCAAGCCTTAAACAAGATAATGGGATAGCTTTGGTCAATTATTTTATGACTCTTTTTCAAGCAGACTAATACCTACTATACATAGAGAATTCCAAACTACCTTTTGTTTTTAGAACAAGTTTTTCTTTTTGTACATGGAGTAAGCAAAAAGAAGCAATTTTATATTTTAAATTTTAGATTATGTTCTTTAATTTTGGTAATTCTGCAAGGGCTATACCAATTCTTGAACCTAATCATTATGAAACATTGCAGGATACAGAAATCCTTCTACAAATGCTTTCAAGTTTAGTGAAATAGGCAGATCTCTGTTACAGACTGCCTACTGCAGACATCTACAGCATGGCATATTTTAAAGCTTCTCTAAAGCAATGTAGCTTGAGATAACTTTTTACTACCAGCAGATAAAGGTGTGCATGTTACAAAGTCCTAGAAGCATCTAGAGCCAACCAGAGTACCTATATCTAGGTTTTAGCAAAGTTGGCAGAACAGTGAAATACATGTGTTAGCTTTCTGGGACTTCATATGGGAAATATTTTGGATCTATTTCCTTTACTAGAATTTCACAAAATGCATCCTTACCAAAAAAACCCTCAAAATCTGCTTCATCTATATGGCTATAAAAAAATCTATCATATATTTGGGACTAACAGGAATGGAAGAAGGAGCTAACAAGTGTTGAAAGAAAACATTCTGTGGGTCAGCTGAGAAACCTTGGATTGTGTCCTGGGAGAAGGCTGGGAAAGCATGAGAGAGGTCCCAGAGGTCAGAAGGGCTACAAGAAAACAGTCAATTTATGATATGATGCACTGAAATTGCAAGGACAGTAATCCTGTGTGTTCTTCAAAAAGAGCATACAGGTTTCCATGTACATACCTTCATATGAACACTGGGTTTTACTCAAATTCAAGTATGCTTTCAGTATGTTTTAAGTTGGGGATACTGAATACTCTTCTTTTACTCAAACACATTCAATGCATTATTAAATGTACAAACCTCATAGTGTTCATATTCATCCACATCAAATGTCTTAAAGTCAAAAAATCCATGCTGCAAGGCCTAAAAGGCAACAAGGTGTCAGTTTACACTGAAATACAATATATAATTTCACTTTACAGTACTTTTTTGAGCAAAACTAAATCCCTAAATGTTTGTGGTTGTGGCTTATTGAAGCTTTTACATTAAGACAACATGACATTTTGCACAGATTAACAACACAGACAACAAAAACTCCAACAATGTCACTGAAACATGTCAGACTCATTATTCCCCTCCAAAGACATGAGGATGGGACACGAGGCTGTTGCATATCACTTAAATTGTAACATTGATTCTACACACCCCACCTTGTGGGGATCTTTCTGTAAGGCAGATGACAAGCTAAAAAGCAATTCCCTTTTTGTCATACACTCATTTAATGATTCCTATGCCAAATGTATTTTCATGCAGTTGGACATAACAAAACATTGAACACTGAGAGTTTATTGATTTTCTGCACTTAGTATGATACTCTAGTTTTACCACTATAATACCTAGGCAAAATGGCATCTACAGAATGCAGTGCCATGTATAATATGTATTTTATTATTTGTTTTAATACACATTTCACAGGAACAATAAAGTCCACTAGCCTACATTAGACAGTATTTATTACAGGACTGAAAGAAGTTTTGTATTCAGTTATTTTTATTATTATTAATTATGCCACTTTTGTGCTAAAGATTTGCATATTGAAAACAATTATTTGACTATGAAATGCATAGCCAATATTTATTCCAAATTTGTAAAAGACATTTCTGCAGCCTATATTTATACCGAACCAATTGCATTTTGAAGAACAGATATCACACAAGCTTCTGGAATTAAGGTGTGATAAGAACACATCACAGATCTGTCATTTAAAACCAATAATCAGACTGCCATTGTTTGCTACATACAAACCATCTTTTTAGGACAAATGAAAAATAGCTTTGTTATAGACAAGATAGGCTCAGTGACTGGATCTGTCATGAAACCTAAGATACTGAGAGGTTGCCTGAACTGGAAAAGCTGATTTTGAAAAATGTATTTCATCGAAGCATGGCTGGCTGGCTGCACTCCACAACTTGCAGGCCCCCTGAATTACAGGTATATGACATACATACAAACACCAAATTTTTCCAGGTAAACTAAGACTACCTTCAATTAAGGCATATGTTTTCTGCCCAAAGTGTTTTTACCTCTGTAGGTGAACTAGACAAAAATTAAATAATAAATTTTATGAGAACAAAGGAGGAAAAACTGATTCTCACCGTCCTTTTGATGTATTAGCTGCAGATAAATTACAGTGATTGCACTGACTACTTCAGATCTTCAGATCTGTAAAATGCCTCACAAATTACAGTCTTGCTGGTAACTGACAGCTCCTTTCCCACCCCCACAGAACTAAAAATATTAAGCTTGATCTCTCTTTTTCCAATTTTTAAAAACCACTTGTTTTGCCACTTTTAAGAATTACAAGTGGTCTGTAAAGTATCTGTACAGCCCTGTTCCTATAGCCTTGCTCCCTTCATCAAGGACAATGAGAAATGATAAACAAAATTTAAAGGCCCCAAGCTAAGAACTGATGTAAATTTTTTTTACGAGAACAGTACTGGAGCTTAATAGCTCAGGACTACTTAAAGTGACACATCACACCACTAGTAAGAACACATTAGTTTTCACTGGTTTTAAAAAACTTTCAAAAGATCAGTGCCAAACACTGAACCGTGTGTTTTGGGGAAAGCAGGGGCCAAGTACATGCAAAACCTGTTCTGATTAAATCACAGATTTAAGATACCTAGGTATCTGTTTCACTGACCTCATCAACCTGTCACTCCTTCTCACCAGAGGTTATAAATGATCTATAAATGATCAGCAGAGCCAGCACAGTGTCTTGCATGAAGAGCTGTCCCCAGCCAGGCCTGGTGCATTTTCATGTTCCACTTCACCAGGTGAAGTTCAAAAAGCTGTCAAAGGCCAGACCAGGCCGTCAAAGTGCAGCCTTGCTCCACCATCAGTACTCAAACACACTCCTCAGTAACTTAGGTTTCATCACTACTCATTCACAAATGTGCTCTGAAACCAGGTTTTATACTCGATTTAAACAGTAATTTTCTTCATGTTTTAAAAATCAATTTAAACCTGTTTTGCTAAGAAAAAATGTTATTACCTTATTTACTCCCTGTAAACAGTCCAAGATGGTAAGATTGTATGTGCTGCTCCCAAATGAAGCATCCCTATAGATTTAATACAAATGAATTTAATATACACAGAATTATTTTAAGAACTAGGGCAAAGGCAGAACACAACAGAATACATTCAAGATATGCAATACCCTTGGAGAACTCTAAATTAAAGTTCAAAGACATCTTTTGAGAAACTTGTTCAGACTGAAGTACTCCCCTACCCAAGATGTAGCTCAGACTAAATGCAGTTAAATATTACAAGCTACTTTGGGTGCATATTTTACATCAGGTAACTACATGCTCTTTACAAAATTATTTATGCTACCCTGGAACAGGAAGGTTTGCATCCCCTCTGGATTGTGTAAAGATAGTAGCAAATAAAGCACAGTTTGCTTAAACCAACATTCAAGTCTTAATTAAGCTACACTAAAAGGGGCAGGCAAATAAGATTAATAGCTTGGAACTAATTTACAGGCTTCCATTTTGATGCCCAATTACAGATGTGATTAAAAGTTATCCTGATATAATTAAAATTACTTGACCTCAGTATACCACATGAAAATTACAACTTGTCTGTAAAAGATGAAGTAAGACTCACCATCAAACATGCACCACCAAACAAAAGTATTGTGGAAAAATGAAAACGTACTTTTTGATGTTTGCTTCAGACCACTTTGATTTTAACAAAACTCTGCCTGAGCAGATAATTTCCTTATCATTAAGGAAAAAAAATATTTTACAGCTTTTCTCTTTGCTATCTTATACAGAGTCCTAAGAACTGCAATTTATCAGAATAGTAAAATTTTAGGTTCAGACAGATACATACTTAATCTATAATTGATTCAAAATTTCAATCTTACATTGAAAACTTTGTTTTTTTTATAAAACTTGCTATAAGTAGTATGAAGTTTTTGATACGCTCCTTCAATCTCAAGTACTTTAAGAGTAGAAAATTCTCTCCTATTCTTTAACAGCAGAGTAAGTTTAGCAGATTTGAGCAAGCAGTGTTCATAGAAAATGGTTTTAAGAAAATTAAAAGCTATTATTTTGCTAGTGTCATATTGCAGGCAGGCCAATCTAAAAATGCTTTCCAATTATTAGATTATTAAAACATACTTAACTATAATGTTTTGGAATGGGAACTTTGAAGTGTGTATGAATCTTCCATACCCAATTCCAACAGAGAAATTTTAAAAATGAGAGGCCATAAATTATTTTCACTATATTGAACAAACAGAACATATCAAAACTTAATAAATGAATTTTACAGACAATACATTTTTGACAGATAATGGATTAACATTATTATTTTGAATATCACATGATAGCAGATCATTTTAGCACAAAATTCTTTTAGCAAACAAAAAAGTCTTGCAAGCAAAAAAATTAAGGGCTCTGATGGGAACACATACATAGCAGAAAGGGATTAAAAGCTGCACCAGTTTTCTGGAGGGGCTGACAGAAATAAAATCAACAAATGCAAACCACAAAATTAAACATTTAGAGAAACATGAATAGAAGATATGGTTGTAGGAGACAAGCTCTATTTTGTACGTTGCTTTGTTGTAAAAAGAATATAACTTTTATTTTATCTGTATGTATATAATTACTTCTCTGACTGATAAGGCATCTGATAGTGCAGTACATGAAAACTATGCTGGGGGAAAAAACCCACATAATCCCTAATCCACTAATAAGAAGCACGACAAAGGAGGGAGGGAGGATGGTGAAGCTGACCTAGATGTACAATTCCAGCTGCAGGGTATCCTCAGCTGCAGTGCCCACAGCAGCTGTTAGCAGGCCTGCACACAGATGCTGGCAGCTGCCATGGACTGCCTCCAGCACCTGTGTCTCAAATGCCTCACTGCTCCTGATGGGCACCATTAAAGTAGGTGCTGATCACGTTTCATTACAGTATCCTTGGAGTCTTTTAGGGCCAAATGAATAGCCACCTTACTTTTCAGACAGTGACAGAACTCTATTCACTTTCAAAATGAGAAACAATATGAGTATTTCTAGATGCAGATTCAGTATGAATCTGAGCTGGCATTACAGAGCTGTGTATCCCACATCTGATTTCACAGTTGTAGCTGACCTCAATACTGCATAATGCTTTCCCTTTCACCAAACCTCTAAACACTGTCAATAACAAAACAATTTGCTTCCCCAGCACTTGCCAATAAAGAAACAAACCCCAGAAGCTATGAAATAAAATCTATCTCAGATATTATTGTCATTATTTAGAGACTGAACATAATAGTATTAAATATATTTGTTTTTTCATCAATACAAAGTATTTTGAGGTAAAAATCTGAAACTCTGCTCCTTAGTAGGCAACTGGTATTCACGACAATTTTAAGTGGTGTTAGCACTGTTTTTTAAATGGAAGTGAGAAGATACAGTATAAGATCTTCCAGAGACTAGAGCGTCACCAAGTGACAGTGAATCAGCCAAAAATAAGACAAAAGTGTCTCAAAGACAGTAGTGCCTTACCCTGCCAAGTTATCTTTAGTTTTTCTATCATAAAAACAAAACAAATTTCCATGAATTTTGTAAGAAGAGCAATCTGATTTTTTCCACCCCTGCCCTGAACTGTATTTGCTGAGGCAGTCTTTAAATGAAATAGCAGCTGAAGACCTAAGCCGATTAGGGCTTTTTGAGGTCACTCAGCTACATGAAAGTAGATCAGTTTCTCAGTGCTGCCTTCATGTAAACCTACCTCAGTACTCCACAAAGAATCTGACAATGCTGCAGCTTCTCCCTATTCAAAATTGTCTTTTTTTTTTCCAAATAGAGGGCACTTCAGGTATCAAATTAACAAACTTGTTAAACAGTCCAGTTGTAACACTTAACTGATCATTGCTCACTGACAAACTCTTAAACTATTCAAACAGACATGACCTATACCACAGAAGTTATATAACATCTGAGTTCCAGGCTGCAAGAATAAATTCAAGTCAGTAAATACTGAACAGCAATGATTAGTATATCCAAATTACTTCCTTTATAGACCTTAGAACATGAGCAAAAAGGTAAGACATTTGGGTTATGTTTTGAGCAAGAGTTATTTTAGTTGTTTTCAGGACACTAAAGGTGTGCAAAGAGTGCAAACTTGCTCACAGCACCACCTTGACTCTGCCAAGCAGACACTGCCTAAGGCTACTGCTTCCAGCACAGGTTCGATGGCTTGAGCCTCTGTACTGTGCCCTATCTTGCAACAGGGGGCAGGGGGAAATGTCCCAAAGGCTTTGAAACACCAGAGAGGATGATTAAATTATTTCTTTCCCATTCCCAACTAATCTAGATTGTCCCATTGCAGACCCTCATCAGATCTACCTGCCCTTCTCCCAGCACCAGCAACTCTTGAGATCCTTGTATATACCAACCTCCACCTGTGAACTCCATACCCAAATAGCCCCTCCCTGTCAGACTTCCCATTTCTCATCTAGCTTCTTATCTTATCACAATCCTTCATTTTATTTCCTCCCTCCTCTTTGTCTGCCCTCCAGTACAGATTACACACCCATCTTCCCCAGCAGGACAAAGTACACTGCAGGTAACAGAATCTGTTTAGGCTCTAATCCAGAGACAAGAGCTGACATAGGGCAAAGCAGATCCAAAAGAAACATAAGTGCTTGCCAGCCCCACACCATGCAAGAAAGAATGCTCAAGAAATCAGGATGTTTAATCATTCTAGCAAAAGCTCCCAACACTATATTCCTTCTAGAGACAGCAAAGCTCAAGAAGAATGTATCCCTCTAACATTGCCAAAGCTTTGCCTTAAAAAACCCAAACAGAGCAAGAAAAGCCCAAACACATACCAGATCCCACCCACACCAGACAAAACCCACCACAAAAACCCCATAACTGTCAAAAGCTTTAGCTTTAGACAATAATTTCTCTCACAGCAACCTAGGGCTTGAAACACTTGGAAAAAGACTGCAAAGAAGTTATCTTGCAGAATATTCTACTCCATAAATTTATTTCTGTTTTCTCCTGAAGCTGACAAATGGAATTAAACAATTAATCTTTTGTAATCATTTTGCCTACCCAGACAGCAAAACCTGAGTAGTCCCTTTGCTGGACTTTGCCTTCTTCAATGTTTTTGGGTACTATACTCTTCTCAGGGAAACACAAAAAAGCTCTTTTGAATATAATATAAAATTATCTCCAGAAAATCTTGCTCTGTCTTCTGTTTTTTTGATCCCTCCTTTGATGATTATAGAGTAGCTAACTATTCTGAAATAAAATTTCATTAATTTAAATTCACAAGGATTGCCTATGAATAATCAATTTACACTTAACAGGAAATTGTTTTGTGTCATTAAATTTGTTACTGTGGTTCCAATCAGCCTCACAAGAAACCAGAGACAATTAATTTCATTAGTCCTTACCAGTCAAGCAGAAACAGCATTTTCTTATCATTGCTGCTACTATCAGTATCACTATTATAAGGAATTAGTTGCAAGGCAAGAATCTAGAGCCTTTGATTGGAGCAAACAGGGTCCTGGAGACTGTTCTGCAAACACACTACTCCTCCCAAATTTTCTGTCTTATCATTTTGGTACCTAACAAGTAAGTTTCTTCACTCTGTCAAAACCTCTCTTCTACACACCTGAATTTTCACCTTGGCAGGGGTGAGAAAAACCTGAAGACAAATCAATTTACTACAATTCCAAACTGTAAATATCTTTAGTTGGTCAACAAGATGCAGCTATTCAGCCATGGGGCCTGATGAGAAGTATCCATCCTCAGGGTCCTGAGGGAACTGGCTGGTGTTGTAAAGCCACTCTCCATGATATTTGAAAAGTCATGGCAGACAGGCCCAGTCCCCAGTGAGTGGAAAAAGGGAAACATCACTCCTATTTTTAAACAGGGTAGAAAGGGAGAGCCAGAGAACTGCAGGCTGGTGAGCACCACCTCTGTGCCTGGGAAGATCATGAAGCAGATCCTCATGGAAGCAATGCTAAGGCACATCCAAGACATTGTTTAATGTAGATCATGACCCCTGTATCTTATACAGAACTTGGAGACGTTAAAAAACACTGACATGTTTAAAATAACTGATTTTTTATGCATTGTACCAAGTATCTTTTATGATTAGCTGAAAAAAAATGTGGATACCAGTAGCTCAGTAAACTTCTTGGGTTCTGGAGAGCTATCATAGTTCAGATCAGTGCATAAATTCTCTGTCAATAAAAGCTATCACTGATTTAATACCTTTTCTTTAAATGTAGCTGATGGTTTAAGATTTCATAGTCAAACTGGTCTTGACATAAAAAAGAAAATCTACCACCCCAGCAGTTCATATGCATCTGGCTTCTGTGCAAAGTCTGAGAAGAGAAAACCTGATCTTCCTTTGCTGAGTGGCTGAAGAATCAGAGGAATTTGATATAGACAAGGTAGGTCTACATTTACGAATGCATTGGCTGACAGTGAACACTACTTGCAAAATGCTGATTCCCCTAAAAGAGAGGATATTGACCTTCTTGCAGTTCTATTTTATTGCCAGTGTTTGCATAAGAATATCATGAGGTATTTTCATTCAAAGAGCATAAGGGTATTTCATAGTCCACACCATGAAATATATTTGGAAGTCTCTCTATTAGATAGGCATGACAGCTAAAAAAACTTAAGATTCAAGCCTCAGTGTGACCTTAGCACAGAGTTTAAAGACAGATTGACAGAAACGATCTATGATTCACTGAAAACATTCTGTAACCCTAATATCAGTACCTGTGCTGTAAAATAGAGAAAATATAACAGCATAAAACCCCCTTCAATCCTGTAAGTTTCACTAGCTAGGGACTAGGTAATTTCAAATATTTGAATTAATCCCAAATAGTAAAACAATGCATTATGAAGAAAATGTTTAAGTGCTAAATCACAAACATGCTAAGAAGTATTTTCAAAACCTGACAATTTGCTAGACTGAGTCTTACTTAAGACTTGGATCAATCTAAATTATTTATTATTCCCACAAACAGCAAATAATTACACGAAATGTAAAAAATTTTTTTTCTGGAGATGAGTCATTTTCATTCAATACCTGTATCAGACATGAAACACCTTTTTGGGAGGCAATCTAAACCCCATAATTTTTAGCAAATTTTAAAACATAGAAGTAGCCCCATTTCTTGTGTTCACATACCTATATGGAAGATATGGTGGATTAGATCCTGATACAAGCGTCCTGTAAGCTTCTTCTGGTGTTTTCTTCAAGTATATAACCTAAAAGGGATGGAGGAAGAGAGGGGGAAAAAATAAATCAGCTCTGAGCCTAAAAAGGCTGACAGGAACTTCCTCCAGCACACTAAACTCATAAGAATGCCTGTTATCCTCCTTCATGACCAATTCCTGTGACATATACAGACCAGAAAAGACATGCCTACACAAAGAAAAGATTCAGCTATCAACAGAAATCAACAAAACCTTTATTTTGTGTAAATTCCATACTTTAAAAAAAGAAAATTGGAAATAAAATCACATACTGCTGCAACTGAGAGACTTTAGTGTGGCATGAGTTACTGTAAAATAGCTTACATTTAAAGCCTAAAGTCTTGCTTGTAGACAAAATATCCTTAGAGGGTAGTTCAGAGAACTTCAGGAAAAAAGTGAGTTTCATTTTATCATGGAATTAGGGGCAAATTTGTACCACATGT
Organism: Melospiza melodia melodia; assembly: GCF_035770615.1. Taxonomy (NCBI): domain Eukaryota; kingdom Metazoa; phylum Chordata; class Aves; order Passeriformes; family Passerellidae; genus Melospiza; species Melospiza melodia. The sequence goes on along the minus strand of NC_086204.1, from coordinate 12,915,117 downwards.
TCTGCCAATACCACAGGTTTTATTTGACAGAAGTTCTGGCCCTCCAAAGCTGTGTCTGCTCAAAGACATTCCCACATGACACTTTGAACATAATACTGGTCATGTCTGTCTACACAGCTCATAAAGACTCATAATAAAGAAACCAGGAGGAAGCAGCAAAAAGATATTAAGAACACAAAAGGAAAGAGGAGAGGAAAAGAACCACTGAACAAGCTCCTGAAAAAAATCAAAAGGATCTTGGATATCAAGAGCAATGCAATAATTGAAGGAGGAAGGATAATTAAATGAAGAGGAAAATACTACAGTATGTCTTCAGCACCTAAAAAGTAAAGAATTCCATTAAGAAAAATCAAGGAGACATTTTCTGACTCATCTGTATCAATGAAAAGTCAGCAACCAAAACTTAGCTTCATTTTTAATTTAATATGATGAATCTTCAGAGTGCTTTCCTTCTGCAACATGCACAAATAAAAAAGACCCCTAACAACACAAAAATCCCAGTGTGAATAGTTTGGACAAGCTGAAGCTTTTTTTGATATGCAAAAAGCAATTTGCAAAAAGCAAAAAGTTTAAAAAATTACTTAATAGATATTAACCATTCTCTTGGAGCAGTTTTTTTTTACAAGGTTTTCTTCCCTTTCCCCACTGTCACTACTGTAACTCACTATGTGGCACTGCTACTTGTAAAATCCAGATTCAATAAGTACTGAACTTATTTTTCTCTGAGACTTTCCTTTTTATGTTCTCAGCCTTCTGAGTGATGATGTGGCTGAAATTCCTCACAGTTATGCCATTACATAGGCACATGACATGTAGCAATACTGGCCACATGTACCTGCTGTCAGGAAAACTCATGTCATATTTCCTAAAAAGCTTACAGAACAAAAAGGCAATCAGTATTTTCCAAGTCCACCTTAACACTTATCCACAGTATTTCAAATGCAATTTGGATTTGGGTATTTCCCACCTGCACCTGCCATTTACAAAATCAGAAGTATATAGAACAGATCCCCTCTAGAGCTGCTTAGATTACCAGCAAACAAACCTTTCATGTTTCAGCTAGGGCTGAGATGTCTAAATTAAATTTTTTAATTAGGATAAAACACCCCTGCAAGGAAATAACTGGACATGCCATAGTAGTTTACTATTGCCTGTCTCTGGTTTAGTAACTTAAAGAAGGCTGTGGGAAAATCTTTTCTCCTTCCCAGTCTGAATCTCACTACTGACATGAGAAGCAATTCATCCTAACATGGTCAATTAGAGGCAAGCAATTTGGATTTTCAACATTCAAGAAAATGGTCATGGAGAAACATAGAGGGGATCTGCAAAAGCCATTCCCTATGTAATAAAATAAATGGAGTTAAGGGGTGATGACCAGGTTTCTCTAAAACTCATCCAGAGTTTTCAAAGACAGTTTAGAGACAAATGAAATGACCACCTGTCCACCTCCCTAAAGGAGCACCCCTTGAGAAGCCACTTTACACATAGAAGTCTCTCCAGGAAGGTTAAAGTATCCATGTGATCAAAAATACTTACAGCATATGAACCTATTAAAAACGCTGCATTCGCTCGCTTCCGCTGGTCAAAGCTGGTGTAGTACACAATCTTCTTCCTTGAGAGGCTGAAATACTGGTTAAAAGAAAATAAACAAAACAGCATATTTACTAAGAATATGCTTTAAGAATACTTTAGCAAAATCACTTTTCCAAAACTGCAAAACATGTTAGAGAAAATTCTTATCAGGAGGTTCTTAAAATTGAAGGAGCAAAAATTACTGATACACTGAAGAATCTTCTTATATCACAGTTAAATAAGAGCACAGGGAAACAGCCACTGTTTCTGGGCAGATCGCTAGGTTAGCTGTACACAAATATGCTATAAAGTGGAGCTGAACCAAAATCTGCAATATAAAAGTCTGGATTTTTTCCCCCCAAGTTTAAATATTTGAAACACTCACTTATGAACACTGATTAAAGACATTGAAATTTTCAAACTAAAACATCATCCTGTATGTTAAACCTCTTTAGCACACAAAACTGTGGAGAAGACAGAAGAAAAAGTCAAGCAATCAACCTTACAGTCATTTTACAAGTCAAACACTTCCATCTATACTTTATAATGGGTGACGGACATATTTAGAAACCTCCAACAGCAAGAATTTACTTAAAAAGGTAAAACAAAAGAAAAAGACTGTATAAGAGAAAAGCCTGAAGAAAAGGCTAGGCAAAGGCAAAACTAGTAACACTCACAATTCTGTTTCTTTATGAAGAAAAGAAGCCTGTGTCAGAACCCTGTGGACAGACCTCCCATAGAAAACAAAATCAACAAGCACCAGAAAAGCACAATAATGGCAAGCTGCAGCAAAACTGTTTAAAGCCAGAGAGAGACAATATTGTCACTTAAAATTGGCAAGTTGAATAATTTACTGCATTAGTAATTTGTAAAATTCCATGAATTGCCAAACTTCCATTATACTCTGCTACACCCCTTATGTTTTTGCGGATCGATTTTTACAGCACTCCTACAGTTTTGAGGAAGTCATCAACAGATATACTAGATTCTGTTCCTCATTATTTGAAGCATTTTTATATTTTTAAGATTTGAATGTTATAAAATGCCCTAATACCGGTGCTGTTGCTACCCAACTTCAGGTTTTTAACTCTTGACACTGCTGACACTTGGGAAGGGGAGCTAAGGTAACTGCTGCAAAACAGGGTTTCATTTTTAGTGCCAACTGTATTTCACCTCCAGAAACCTGTCCATGTTGAGTCTTCAAGACTTAGCGCAAAAATCTCATCTCAAAAACTTATTGCAAATTTTAGAATATTTAGTTTTAACGACAGAATCAAATTTTCCAAAAAAACCAAATATTTCATCACAGGAGAAAGCTGATGCAGAGGCACCACAGTGAGTTTGTTACTCCCAACCCCACTGAAACTGACAGATCTAACTGCACCTTCCAGTCTGCTCTTATAAGGCACAAGTACCAGAGGTGGAAGGAGTGAGAGCTAATGCAAGTGAGTGTAAATAGGACTAACTCCTGAAATAGCTGCTTGCTGTTGATTGGAAGAGGTTGTATCTTAAGGCCAACAGCAACATCTCTCAGTGTATATGCAAACATACGAAGCACAAGTCGTTACTTAATTAGTGAAGCATTCAATTTTTATTAAAACTTGACAAAATGAATCCCAGTACTTTAAGATTCCTCCTTTCTTCCCCCTCCTCAATTTTTTAATTTTAGTGTTCTCTAACTGCAATTCCACCCATGATGTGTAGGTGGGATAAGATTACAGTAGTTATGCAACAGTGACAGAACTTCAATTATAACTTATTGACTACTACTTATTTTAAAGCAAAGTTCTTTGCAGCAGTTTACAGTACACCTAAAACACTATTTAAACTGCAAAGCTAGCTAGTGAGAAGTAAGTTCCATGTAGTAAGACCATATTTCTTGTTTTATTTTATAGAATGGATTTTTTAATCATATGGGTATATCAAGTCATTCCAAATTTGAGGCACTTTTCTACCCAAAGTAGCCATAATCTGAAGTTTCCAGAATATTTAGATGAAAACAATGGATCAGTTTTATTGCATCATTTTCAATATGTAAGAGTTTAATCCTTGTCATAGGAAATATTACAATGTGTTTTGAATCCTAACTAAAGCTTTAACACAATATTGAAAACTGTTTTTAATGCCTTATAGCATAGCAAGCAGCACAGCAGCACAATTTAAGTCTTCAGAAGCCTATAAAACAAATAACTTTATTTGCACACTAGTTACAGAAAAGTAAGTTTTACAGTAGGTGTTTGCTGAAGCAGATGCAATGCATCTGTTAACATTAATGTGCAATTTGTCAAATCAGTGCACTTTCATCAACAAATCTAAGCTGTATGATCTATTAAAAAAACCAAAAAACAAACCAACTGATTTTCTGATCGTATTTAATAAGCCACATCTACCCCTCTGGCCAGGTTCAATGATGAGCTTTCACAACAGCTCTGGGAGGAGGTTCCTGTTTTTACAGCTCCAGAGCTCCACCTGAATGGATTGGGGCTCCAGTTCCCTTAGGCACTGCACAGCTCTGAAGAACCAGCAATGTTTCAACAAGGACTTCTTCAATTCAGGTCAGCTAGGGAACAACTACAGTTGCAGATAACATAGTTGCCAACAACATTTTCTTGTTTCCACAGCAAAACTAAGGTGCACACACTATGAAGCACTAAAAATATTCTTTACCAGTGAGAAAATGTTATCATTTCACACATTATTCAAAGATAAATTTTAACAGTATAACATAACAGTGTCTATCAAGATACATCCCAGAGGAACAAACTGAAAGACAATCTTGTGAATTAAAGGCAGAGGTTACACAGAAAGTGTAGCAGTTTTTGCTTTAGGTAACAAAACTAATTCATAAGTGTTACAGATTATTTACTTTCACCGTAAGATTACATTTTTTCTTTTTAAAAAGTTCCCTGTAGATCTCAAGAGAGATTTACTGGCAGAGAATTGATGACAGGATTAGAAAGTGTTGTGGTGGACAATCACCAGATAGCTGTGTAAAAGCAACATACTATTTGACAGTATTTTATATAATGGATAAGGTTAACACAGTTGCACTGCTCAAGCAAGAAATTACTTCAATGTGTTTAATAAGCCTAGATCTATGCAAATTCTACTTTTATATATATACACAGGTGTACATATGTACTTGTAAATAGACATGAATATAAGATTGGCAAATTTAATACAAAACAATTTAAACATGTGCATGCAACCCTGCCTCAAAATCTAGGCTGTCCTACATGAGATGCTTTGCAATTACTATAGTTCCCTGTGTATGCCCAGCAGTTTATTTATAGTAAAACAAAAAAAACCAGCCAAATCCCTCTATGATTCAGCAGCAATACAGCTACCATACAAAAAGTAACCCCATAGTTTATAAGCCTGCCAGTACCTTTCCTCTCCTGCCTTTGATCTTCAATAGTTGTATCATTTATATCAGCAACACTCCCTGATTATTTCTGCTCCTTAGTTTATTGAGAATGTGCAAGGCTATGCATAGATAACACAACAGTTTTTTTAAAGCAGTTTTCATTAAATCAGACTTACTTAAAAACAATAAAAAACTTTTCATTCATAAATGAAGCCCAGTTCCTCAGTCAAGTGTTTTCTTCCCTGAACAGAATTCAAATACCAAGTAGGAAGACAGTACAGACAAGTTCTTCCTTGCTGCTGACTTCGATAGTGACAATCCTCTTCACACCAATCAACAGTTGAAAAATTACAAACACAACAAGGTCAAAAAAGTTTTCCTGTAAGGCACAGACAAGACTCTGCCTCAAATTTTCTCAGCAAATGGATATCTGAATAGATTCTTTACCTCTTCAGGACAGAGGTATTTAGTGTTTTAAAAAGAAAATCAGTCAGCACAAAGTTGCAACAGTTTACTTTAAAATGTCAATCTGCCATCAGCACATTTCAAACCTATATCCTTCTTCCTCACTAGTCCCCCACAAAAGGAGAGGGGAAAGCAGAATACTGCCTCATGTTGAACTACTCTTCCAAAAGAGAAAGATATATAGCTGAAAGATTTCAAAGGGAAGCTTGTGGGGCTTTCCAGCTTTAATGAGATCTTATACTTTTATTTCTCCTGTTTCTATCCATAGAAGTTTTAAAATTAAAGAAGCCTAAGTGTTAAATTTGAGACACCACATCCATATCAAACCCTGCATGTTTGCAAATAATTTCTTTTTGTGTCATACTTGGAAGACTCTTTTCTTAAGAAAAGTACGTTAAGTGCTTACCCAACCAAGCACCCCAAATCATCTGGGTTAAGCACTAGGATTGTTTCAGCATCCCAAAAGTGCTGCAGTATGGTAATAACCATCCCATGATAATCTGCAGACTCTCACTTCCTATGATCCTATAGTCACAGGGCACCCTCCTTAAGGCAATGGTGTGCAAGCAGCGGCTTCCCAACAGGGCTCTCTCTCTGTCCTTAGTCCAATCTGCACTTCCCATCACTGAAACACTCATCCCAGGCTGCTCACACATCACCTGGTGCCACATGAGAACTACCATACTTTTGCTGCTGTAGGGCAGGTAAGTCACAGGTCACAAACTTGTGAACCCCCTAGTTCAGGCCCCAGAACTCCTCTTGAGGACATGTGTGAAGGACAAACACAAGAAGATGAGGTGTACAGACAGTGACTAATTCTTGCCTGGGGAAGCTAAGCAGCAGCCACTGCAGCCAGGCCTACAGTCCCCAGGAGATGCACTCCTCTGAGGCATGCAAACACACAGCCTACTCACCCACTGCAGATGGTATCTCAATTGGGAGAGTGTGGCACAAATTTAAACTGCTAGAGCAGCAAGGCTAACATTAGCAGTACTGGTGTGCCCCAGGGGTGGTGCCAATCAGCCAGACTGGAGTCCATTCATATGTAAGTTTTTATACCACTCTGGCAGTACTCCAAGCTTTAGCTGTTTGATTCCAGGTATTACTTTCAAGTGGCTGCACTATCAGGTTACCCTTCTCTCTTAGGCACTAGGAGTTTAATTTAACTTATTTGGAATTAGCCTCTGGCAAGCCAGAGCAACAAACTGCACTTCCTCCCAGTGGAGACCTCTCTTTTCTGGTCCTGAGATATTTATTAGTTTCTTACTTATTTTCTGGGTGAAACTCCTGTACCTAGGTTCAAGATTGAAGGCATACAGTAATATATGAGACTGTATAAGTCCCAAACTGATCACAGCCCCAACCAGAATCTGGAAAAGACAGAACTGATCTCTCTGGTTCCCAAGAGCACAGAGGAGTTAGAATAGTAATTTGATTAAGAATAGTAATTTGATTACTGGTTCTTCTCTGGAATAACTGCTTCACAGAGCAAGCACACTCCAGTTTTTAATAACACAAATATAAGGTTACAAACAGCAGAATTAAGGTGAAAAAACAGATTCCTACTGAGTAAGAATCATTGGTCATGTGTTTGAATGGGGCAGTGGCACTGCAAAATGGGATGATAAGGTATTTATAAGGTGCTGGTGTTATCAAATGGCAAATCAAACATTTCCCCAATATGACCACAGGCATTCAAAATTACAAACAGTAGAGATTAACTTCTTATAAGTATCTCTCTAAAGTAAGAAGCAATGTAAATTTTCACTAGAAGCACTTTTTTCAAGAAATTTGCAGCAGCTCTGCAAGCCCTTCAATTTGCAGAACCTCCACTTAAGAAATTCATGGAATTCAGCATACCCCTGAAAGCAGCAGGTAGCATGAATCAACTTAACTAAAGGTTTCATTTGTGACTCTAGAAATAATGTAATTTTCAATAAAGGACCCTCTTAATAGTGACCAAAGCAATCACATCTGCTGTCCCATTTCCTTCTGTCAGTAACAGGCCTAATACTTTATATGATAAAAGATTTTAAATCTGTAACATTTAGTGAAGGGTCTCCTCCTTACTTGCCCACAAGTTACATTAATCAGCATTTTGCAATTAAAACATCTGTTTCATTTCTTGCAGTTGACAGATTTTCTATACATGCTGCAAATCAGATCATCACAAGTATTTGGAGAAAGTGAAGTCTGCAGCTGTACAGCTCAGAGGGTCTGGCTGGGATGGAGCTGGGATTTAGGCACAGAAGCCAGTGTGATGCTGTGATATAGATTTGTCACCAAAACTGTGTTGATAGCACACCCATGTTTTATCTGCTGCTCTCACAGTCCCAAGGCCTTCTTTTTCTCACTCTGCCCTGGCCCCTTTTCCACTGAGACTTACTTTAAACAGTGGGATTTCAGGACCCATGTTTTGTTCCTTGAGTACCTGTTTTTTCAGTTACTCAGGCCAGCACACACACTTCATTAGCTGCAAACCCTAATTTGTGGTGACACAATTAGGAGCTTTTGTTATTATTGTCTTAAAAGTGTTGAGGTTATGCAAAAAGATGAACACAGCCTTCAGCCACCTGCCCCACCTCCTAAGCCAAAATGAGGGCATATTATTTTCTTTCAGTCTTCAGAGGGAAAAAAAAAAAAAAAATATCCTTAAAGCTTAGCAATAACCACCTAGCTAGTGAGCACCTGACAACCACTTTCAAATTGAAATAAAATTACCCAGTTTGAAAATACAAAAATATAGGAACATTGTTTTTAAACTAAGCTTACCTTTAATTTCTTATTTAGTTTACAGCAGTATCTGTATAACATTGCCAAATTTAATGGTCCAAAATCTCCATAGAAACTGGAAAAAAAAAAAAACACAAAACAGTATTATTTATACAAAAGAGCTAAGCAAATTTCAGCATGCATGTTGCTGATAAATAAAGCTGAAAATCAAGGATACTGAGTAGCCAATACACATGGAACAACAGATGAGTCTTTTATTGATTAATTTAAAAGGACAATAGTAACAATTAATTTAAACAAATTAGGAGTGCTTCATGTTTTTAGTGCTTATGACATCACTGATCTCCTCCTCCCCACATTCTCTCAAACAACAAAGCCAAGGCCAGTGCAAAAAGAGACAATCATATTAGTTTGGTCACTCTCTAGGACAAGGAGCCTTCCTGCCACACCAGTGCTATTGCAGTATCATCTACTTCACAATATCAAGTAACAACACAAGTGTTGGTTAAGGTTCAGTGCAGCACAAAACATTATGATGTAATTACAGAAGCTAATTAGCTGGGAAAAAGACCAAGCTGTCCAACTACTAGAACTTAACTTTTAGGTAGGACAGAAGTTAACTAAACCAAGAGAAAACTGAAGCCTCAGGAAAGCAGTGTTTAACTTCATAACTCATCATCTTCTCTAAGATAAATCTGCCAAATAAGGTCAACAGTTATTTTTAAAACAAAACCCTCTGTACAGTTTTTCATAGAGATGAAATAAAAATGTTCTAAGGACAAGTATGAGTTAAGACAAACAAGAAGTTAAAACTGGAGCTCTAACAACACTACAGTGAATGTAGCTACCAGGAAAGTCATATAGAAGGCTTCCTAATGTCTCCTCCCATACAGCTGCACTAACACATGAATCAAACACCCCCACCATCCTATCTTACTCCATCAACTTTAGAGCATTCTTTCACTTAAATATAAGATGGAAGAGTAAAACTTATGATAATAAATTATTTTCAAAAAATTGTTTTAAGGTATTGTGGAAAAATATGGAATTGGATAGTTACTATAACACAGAATACTTTAAAAAATTGAGAGCAAAGTATCTGAAAGCTACAACTGAATACACAGTTCATCTAAAGAACTGGAAAAGTACAGCCATGCTTTATAAGATTTATCACAATTCATTTGCTAGAAGTACATCAATATGAAGTAATATATCCACTTCTACTTTTCCACATGATTAAATTTGAACAGCAGTGTAGAAAAAGTACATGAAAATCAATTTAGAAATTTATCCACAAGACAAATGACTATTTTGGTGGGTTTAAGGACAAAATACATTTGAGTCTGTCCAGGAAGTAATTGTCTCTCTACAAAATGAAGCCATTGAGGTTCTCTCAGCCCCGAAATTAAAGATGTTACAATCTTTGACTACTTCTCCCTCACTGATTACCATTAAGAATCCTGTGCTTCTCTAAACACAGTGGAGAAGGGGGTAGAAACATCTTTGTTTAAGACACTGGTACTATCCCTGTTTGTCTATGCTGCAGAAACAAAATATTTCTCAGAATACAAACACAATGAAAGGAAAGGCACTTTCAGTCCCTCCTGCATCAGCATTACCACCCATACACAAAACCACTGTCAATTCCCAAGTTATTTCCCTACTACCATAGAAGCAGTATAAACCAGCTCTTGTCTTTGCTGATAAAACATTGTGGATGAAATGTGAGGCAGATAGCTAAAATAATGCATGTAACATAACCTATCTCCATTTTATACCTCTAAATTGAAGTTAATTATCCTTTCTTTGATGGGGCTAAGCGAAACAAGTGCTTTACAAATCTTCAAATCAAAAGAATTCTTTGGAAGATAATACAAGGCTCTGTACTGAAGTCAATGAACTCTGATCTACAGAATCTTTCTTCAATTTACATCTCTAGGCCAAAATACAGTTCCTGACATGTTTAAGCAGAAGGATTTAATCCTATGCACCCTCATTACTTTTTCTACAAAAGGCCATTTCTATACTTGAATTAGTGACACTTGATCCTGCTTCACCCAAAGGATTTTCATCTCAAGACCAGAATTTTAAGTAAATGTAAGTGGAACATGGGAAATGGGCAGGGTATAGAGAATGGGGATGAAATGACACACCAGTCACCAGCTGAATAAAGAATTTCATTTGGCAAAAACTGAAGATCAACATAAGAAAAGGCAAAGAGTCACCAATAACAATTCATCCAATATTATTTTACTTCCATCTCTTTTACATCTAGATGTTATAACAAAGCATTGAAAAACAGTAAAAGAAATTGGAATGTCTCTGAAGCTTAAGGTAGTTAAGAGAAACAATTACTTACAACAGAGGTGGAAACCAGAGGAGCAGAAGGCAGGTATGGTATTAATTACATTTAATCATATTTTGTTTTAATCCAGTACCTAGATGATATCTTAAGTTATTCCCCCCCATCCCACTGGGACTTGTTATCCTAATGCTTCTCAAACTAAATAGTGAAACCCCAGAATATCCCAGCTGAACATTTAAATACTCTACTTCAAAAATACTATCATGATGTCACCTGGAAGCAGTAGCAGAAGTTTCTGGTATCTGTTTTCTCCTTAAACTCCTTGAACCATTTCTTCCTACCTGCAATTTGTTGCAGTATTATATCTGAGGTATTTGTTGTACTGTATCATAGAAATGGTCATCCCCCAAGAAAGGCCAGCCCATTGCTCTACTCTGTCACACAAACAGCTACTGTAAATTCTTCCAGGGAATTTAATGGTGCAGGAAATGCAGCCCACGTCGTTTCCAACTGCAGTTCCATGGGATGCCACAGGAAGGTGCCAGGAATCAGTTCAAGCCTGAACCAGCACTTCTGAAAGCAAACACCACTTTTTGCTAAGCATTTGAATATCTCTGACCCTTGTGCTGGAGAGAAATGCTAAACAGATTTCCCATCCTCAATGATTAGATGGTGCCATTCACTGAAGGAATATTACAGCCCAGCAGATTTTGAACTGAATTGATAACCTCCATAGACTCACAGAGTATGCTGAGGTCCCTTGCTGTGGTGTTGCTCTCTGGCCTCCCATTCCCCAGTCTGCCCCTACATCCAGGGCTGTCCCATTCCAGGTGCACAATCTGGCACCTGCCCGTGCTGGATTTCATACAGTTGGTGATTGTCCATCTCCCTAATTTGCTGAGGTCCATATTAACCTCCATCAATCTATCAGGCCAAGATATCATCTTTCAAAAATAAAATGTATTACTTATACTTGACTCCAGATGCCTGATACCTTTCCCCTACAGAGCAGTACTCTTTTATACTGCCATTCACTTCCATTCATGGCATGATGTCTCTTGTTTGCCACTTTATTCAGTCATTGGTTTAGTAACTTGAAAACAGAGGCACCATTTAATAATTGCAATCATTTTCTAGAGTACATATCCCAGAACTGGAGCACAAAGTAAAAGCATACTCGTTAAAGTACGAATTTTGCCTTCTTGAAGGCTTACAATCACAAGGCCACTTTCCTGCCAAAACAAGAGGCCCCCAAGCTTGCAATTACTTAAGCAAAAAGATAAAACCCAAGAACCTGATGAAATAAAAATACAGCTTCTTAACTGCAAAACTTGGCTAATTTTTCAGCATTTTACAAATGTCCAGCTTTTATTAAAATTAAGAGACTATTTCTCTTATTGTGATTCAGTCTTCTCTTGCTCCTCCCTCCCTCTTTCCTACACAGGAACATTGAGCTTATGACTCTCCAAGGGCCCTCCTGCATCTGTTGTGAGCTTGGCCATTTAACAGCACAGGCCCAGGTGCTGCAGAAGTGGCCACCCGACTGTTCAGCCACTCCCTTCAAATCATAAACTGAACACTTCTCACATGCAAAAAATGCTCTGCATGAGAGGATCAGCCTGCACATTCATTACAACCTAACTGCTGCCTGGGAAATCTCACCTATTCAGGCTTTTTTCTCCAACTCCAGTTTCCTGAAGTGTGTTTCTCCTCCCCACTTCTCAAGCACATGAAAAAAGGTGAGCACTGTTTTTGTCCTCTCATCCACTGGTTCCAGTAACACGTGGATTGTTAGGAGCTTCCTTAATTGGGCCAAGACAAAATTCCTAATGCTTAATGCTGCTTAGGGATTGTGTGCTTCTGAACAGACCAAGGGTGATACAGCAAAAATAACCCTGGAAATAGCTGAAGGCAGGAACAGTGCAGAGGCCCTGGATTTTGCAAAAACCCCCAGATATTAAGTGCTTTTCATCTTGGAAGTTCCAAATCTTCCTCAAGATCATGATTCTTCAAAATCCAACAACTCACAGATCTAAGTAATAGATAATTAAAATAATTATTCCAGATATACGATTTTTTAATCCAGTGCTCCTTGATATCAAAAACACATTAACAATGAAGAGGTTCTCCCATAAAAAAAGTTGCCCTGTAGAACTTCAGGGTCATATCAGAAGCCTAGTGCCTTTGGAAAAAAAGCCCTCTTGGCAGAGGCCAGGATGTACATAAGGGATTTCCTAGACAAGCTCCATTTCCATCCAACATAAAACTGGAGCTTAGAAAGCTGCTGTTTTATTCTGGCACCCTTTTACTGCAAACAAAAGAAAAACCTCCTCAGTACTACCAGCAAATGCTTTTATCTTATACTTATGAAAAAGCAAAGACAGATATGGTAAAGTAATTATAAAATTAAGCTGGGAAATTTCCTTGTTTTAATTTTGGACTTAATCTTGCTAAGTTTTCTTGGTCATCCAATAGTCAAGGTCAAGTTTTCAAAATTACTGATGTGAATGGCTTTCTGTGTGAAGTGACAGCTCTGATTATTGTAACAAGGCTAAGTTTTTCTTTCTCCTTTCCAATGATTTAAGCCACAGAAACATGGAGAAGTTCAGTTTTCCTATGCAAGTACTGTTACTGGAGAGCCACAAAAATGCAGCATTTAAGCAAAGCCAAAGCAGATAGGCTAACCCTTACTCTTGTCACAGGAAACACAAGCTGTTTCTTTGCACATACACAAGCAGTAGAAGAAACAGTACTCAGTTAATGTTGCTGTAGCTAAGCACTTGAGAGTCTTGCTCTATTGCTACATAAGTGAAGTAGCTCTCATGAGGACTGCTGTGAAATGGGCAAGTAACATCCCATACCCTGAAAGAATGTTTCAGTGTAAAGCATGATTTACAGGGACTATCATATTTACTACTTCTATTGCTGCTTACACCATGTCAGAGATTAGAGATGCAAAAGCTGTTTATACAAGAGAGCCAAAGGCAGAACAAATGACTGAATAAAACCATTATAAATCATCAGTATGAGATTCGTGTTTCACAGTATTTAAATTCTGACTTTGTTTGAGAAAACTATTCAGAAATAAAAAGGACATTAAAAGTTGCTTTGATAAAACTATGTGAAAGCCAAGTTAACCAGTCAAGTGTAGTATTCTCAACCCAGATCTGTTTACTGGAAGGTGAAATGTGAAAGATGCTATTCTTAGAGAATAAAAAGCTTCTTACCAGTGCCTAACTCATTAACTGAGGTCTTGCCAAGGCAAGGTTTGTCTATTTGCCAAATGACAATCTTCATCAAGATGGATTGTTTCTCATTAACTCTATTTTTCTGAAGCAATAGTTACCTGTATTACACTATCCTGAAAGACTGTGTTCCCTTAAAAAGTCTGCACTACTTCTTATCAGGAAAAAGCTCAGAAAGTTTCAGAAAAACTGAGAAAATCTTATAGAAACAGAATCATCAAAGAAGATATTTCAGAATTGTATCATTCCATTCAGGTTTCTTCTTAATTGAGGCATTTGTATATAATTTCTCTGGCATAATAGGTTTAAGGTTGAATTGCAGCACATTTAACTAAAATAGTGACAGTTCTAGTAGCAAGTTCCTAGTCTGCTAGCATTTAAGATAGGCTTAAATGCTTTTAAGAACATCTTTATTATCTTTTTAGTGTGAATGTTTAAGTTAGACTGTATTATCAAGTCATTAGAACAGTTGAAAACTTCAAGTGAGAACTGAAGTCTAAAGTGCTGACGATTACATAACCCCACTTTGTGTATAATGTGGTGATAAATCATGTGACAAGGTACAGGAGCAAGACAACCCCAAACTTCCCAAACCATCAGATCTAGCACTACAGCTCTTTGTTTAATAAATGGGGTATAGTACTAACATAAAAATTACTTCCTTATGTCTCTCCAAGAGCAGGGAAAAAAAGGGAAGCAAGATAGTGAGTTTTTAAGTACTATGTGATCCAGTAACAGACTCCTCCAACCCTACATATTCATGAGGTTTTCAGATCAGATACTGCTTCAGCAAAGCAAACTGACACCTCTGTAAAGTCAGCCAAATAAAATTCTCTAACAAGCTAACAGAATAAGAGCCCAAAGAAAAGCAATTTAAACAGAGAGAGAGCTGAAAGAAAAGCAGTTTACTTCCAAGTACAATGAAGTATCTTCATCTTGTCATTACAATGATGCATCTAAGCAAAGTTAAATCAATAAACAATTGTATTAATGTAATTACTTACACACCTCACAGGTGCTGAGGATTTCATGCCTGAGCAGACATCTCCTATCCCCCTCCTGAGAGCTTTCTGAACAAGTCATTTGATTGAAAAGGATAAGTGGCTGTGGAATTCTGACCACAAGAACCACCCAAGGAGGCCATTTCCACGAAGATTCTGCAAACCACTGTTCTGAGCTACAGCATTTCGAAACTCACTTCCAAATATTTACTTTGCTATCATGCAACAAATACTTCTAATCACTTTCTCACAAAGAAGACTGCCTTTTTGAGGAAGTGAGGAGACCATCTGATCAGTTGTATTAAAGTTACACTCCACTACTACCTGCAGACAAGCCCTGTCAGGCCCCCTGCATTGTGTGCAGCCTGGGAAACACAAGGGACTGATGTCAAGCTTGTTGATAACATGAGGGAAGCTACAGTAAAAGTAGCACCTCCCAAGAACTGAGCCTTGCATTCTATTCCTCAGCTTACCTCTAGCCCTCCAGATTCAGAAAGGCATTAAAAATATATATAACATGGTAACCCTACCAACACTTGCTTTTACTTCCCTGAGATCACAAATCTCCTTAGATATGAGAGGGCAAAAAAAAGAAAAAAATTAAGATCAGGCATTACCAAATATTGCAGACACTGATAGGTATGGGTGCTGCAATACAAATACCAGGGAAAAGTTTGGCAATGATATGTAAAAGGTTATTACACAATTCCTTGGTACCACCTGGTAACTGTCACTTATTTTCATATCACATTTCAGCATTTTATGAGCACAAAAGGGAGAATATCTTTATGGTATCAGATATAGGACAACAACTTTAAAATGGGCCAAACAGATTAGGAACCATCAATTCAGAACATACACCAGGAGTTATGTGTTCAAAGTCTTTAGTTGTGCCCTAGTAGATAAAGGAAATTTTGCCTCCTTTCATTACCCAGTAATCATATCTGGTATCAGGTTACACCTTCATAGGTCCTTAACACTGACTTAAGGAATATACCTACAGAATTTCCTTTACATATTAAAGAAAATTACTTTCTCCTCCACACCTTCTCAAATTTCTCAGTACTTTTTTTTTTAAATATGACACTTTTAAACTAATTAAACTAATGCCTCAGTTACAGGCCTTGGTTAGTACAGCCATCTGTAACTAACAGTACAGAACTAATCCTCCTTCTTACCCACAACATCAAATGCCACCCAAGAGTCCTTCACACTTCCTAAAAGCACATTAAGAAATAAAACATAATACTGAAGTCTGGAAGAGATACAAGTTTCTCTTCTTAATGCAAAGGTAACACTTTCATACCACACAAATTGCTCAGGACCTTCCCCAATTGAGTTCTGCTTTCAATATTAGGTCAACCTTCCCTTGGGATACTCCAAAGGTCCCTTCCAATCAAAATTCCTTAATGATCATTAAAGAACTTACTCCCAGCCCAAGCAGCCCATTACAAAAGTCAGTTTTCAGAATAAACCATTGGGAACTCCAGTAGAAGACACACAGCTTAAAGATAAGAAAACGTCTAGAAAAGATACCCTGAAACAACAAGCTGTGCAAAGAAAATAAGCTAAAAACCAAGGAATATTGGTTTACATCTTCACAGAAGCAGTGCTGGTCACTGGAGAAAGGAAGGAAGAATGGTTGATGCTCATAATTGCTTCAAATCATTTGGAAAGCAAGTTATGTGTAAAATAGGAACACACTTTTTGTTTCACTTCTGCTGCAGCCAAGTCCGTGTCAAGCAGGTAGGGATATACCATCACACAGGAAACAGTTGGTCTGGAAATGCAGTCCAAAGCACCAACTTTTTAGCCACAGCACAGAGTGATTACTTTATTTGTTTGGTGTTTTTTGTGTCCTTAAATAGTATTCAAAACTATAATCAGTTTTATTTTTTACCTTCTAGATGAAGTCAGTGTCTTACAAACATGAACCTTTTACTACATAGAAAATATTTTTTTTCTGCTGTTCTAAAGATACAAAAGCCATCAAGAAGTGCTATCTCAAAATCCTCTAATAAAACCAGAGTTATAAAAGAAGTTGCAGATGCTCTTCAAGAGCACATCTACACATTGCATTCTTATGGTTCTGTAAACTTCATACTCTCTATACAGGAAACTACAGGGAATATAAAACAAACTACTGTTTATCTATTCCTGCCAAATAAGTCTTCTACTTAAGACACCATTCAATAAAGTGTGATTAGTCCAAATAGACCTGCATGTTTTAAACAAATCTTACAAGGCTCACATATCCTTCTGTGAGCTCAGCCACGACTTAAGCCATTTAACTGGCCTTGCAGTTATTTTTATGGGTCTTTTTTTAAGCATCACCTTGTTAAACTAGTTTGAGCTAATAAATAAATACATTTGGACTAAATTCAGTCTCATATTCTATGCAAGTAACCCAACGGGGCAAAAATATTCCATAGAATATATCAAAGTGTGTTGGGGAGACTCTCAGGTAATCACTTTGAATATGCAAACCACAACACTTACTTTTCATAGACTAGCTCCTCATCGGTACAGAAGTAGTGGGTATTTACGGTACTTTTCGGTTTAGTGCGTAAAGTAGCGAAGTACAGCCGATCTGAAAGACAGATAAGAGGCTCAGCGTCGGTCAACGAAGGCAGCCGGCCGCCGCCTCGGGGCACGCCTGTCACCGCGGGGCGGAAGAGGCTCCGCCGCTCCTTTTTCTGCTGCGTGAGCGGCGGCGGGAGCGCCCGGAGCGCTCTGCCCGCGGGCCCTGCCCTGCCGGGAGCCCCTCGGCAGCGGCTCCGGCCCCGCGAGCAGCGCGCAGCAACAGGTGCCGGCCCCGCGCCTCGCCCGGAGCGCGGGGAAAGCGGCGCCGGGGCGCCCGCGGCAGCCGGGGCGGGCAGCCCGCGAAACCCGCCGGGCAAAGGGGCCGGGGCCGAGCCGGGCAGGCTGCAGAGCCGGGGGAAGGCGGTAGAGAAGCCAGCGAGTTTCCTCGCAGGGGGAGGCTCCGGGACCCCGCGGGCAGGGGATGGGGCGGCTCCCGCCCCGCTCTCACCTTTCACGAACTCCGAGGCTCCCAAAAGCACTTCGGAGGCGGCTGCCGCCGGCTCCATCTTAAAGAGGGCCCGGAATAGCGAGGCGCGGGGCGGCTCCGAGCTCATGGCGCTCTGGAGCAGCGCCGGCGGGGCCGGGGCGCGCTCGGAGGGACGCGACCCACCGGCCAGAGGGGCCGCCCGCGAGGGCCCAGGGTGCTGCGAACGCAGCGGCCGCAGCCCGCATAGGAGCGGGAGCGGAGCCGAGAAGAGCCCCGGGACACGACGGGCAAGCGCCCGCAGAGACTCCAGCTCCACCCCGCCCCCAGCCAGGAGACGCCCCCGGATAAAGCGGCAGCGGGCGGTTACCAGGCGACCGGCGGCGCTCTGGCAACCGCGTTACGGAGCCTTTGTGTCGCCCGGCCAAGGGCTGACGCTGCGAGTGACCGGCCCCCCGCGCTCCCCCCGCTCCCCGGCCCGGCAGCGCTCCTGCTCCGGCAGGCAGCGGCCCTGAGCCTGGCACCGCCCCGCCCTCCGCCCCGCCTGCCCGGGCAGCGCCGCCGCACCCCGCTGCTCTGGGGCTGCTTTTCCCCGCCCGGGGGCGGCCCGTGGCAGAGCGCCCCACGGGCACCGGGCGGGTGTCGCGTACAGCTTGGAGCGGGGCTGAGCCGGAGCGCTGCCTCAGCAGCGCGGGCGGGCTCCGGACAGGGCCAGGCGGAGCGGCGGGGCCGCCTCAGGCGCAGGGGAGCCGGCGGAGCGCCCATGGCGCTACCTGGGACACCCTTTGTCGTGACAGACAGGTCGGTTGACCAATCAGAGGTCGCTCTGTTACTCCTGCAGCCAATGAGATGGCGGCGCCCCGGGGAGCGCCCCGCCCCAGGCCCCCCGCAGTCGCCGCTTCCCGCCCGGGCGGGGCCGGGAGCCGCTTGCGGGCCGCGGGAGAAGCCGCGCGCGGCTGAGGCGCGGAGCTCTCCTGAGGCGCAGGTTCGAGCTCTGCGCGCGTTCTTCCGCCTCTCCCCTTTAGAAGGAATTGTAGGTGCCAAACAGGGCAGACTGTCCGTCTCAGTTTTACAACTAAAGCAAAGGTTGCAACGAAGAGGTTCCTCGAGGAGATAAAAAAGGGGGTTAAAAAAAGTTACTCTTCCCCCGAACAAGCAAAAAAATCCACTCCTTTAAAAGATGTTGTAATAAAAGCCATATGCAGCCCTGAGGTTCACATTTGTATCACCAGCTTTCCCTAACACTGTAAATAACCTACTGTAACCACCAGTGCATACAGTTAATCCTGGTGTGTCTGCTAATGATGTTAGCTAAACATGAGTATGAAACGCTTCTGACTCCTCAGTTTTTAATCTAGTGTCATAAGCACTGGATAATCTTTAAAGCTTTACAAATAAGGTGAAGGACTACCGAAGACACTGCAGCTGTTTTGGTTTTGCTTAATTTTTGTGTTGAATCTAATGCTTTGTACCTGTGTTCTTACACTGCTTTTTTTTCAACTTTTTTGGAAAAGCTCCAAAACTAATGGCTAAATTTGACCCTGTTTGTGCCTGATTCTGAAACCTGAGAAAAGCTCATTTTCAGTTGTACTATTTCATACAAGATGTTCACAAGAATGAGACTGCAGTCTTATGTAGCAGCAAATTAAATAAAGGTTGTTGGAGGGTTGTACCTTTTCATGGAAACGAGTGTTTATTTTACTTTAGATTGTCCTTTACAACTTTCACTTGTGTGTAACTCTTAACAAAATCAAGTATTTCACTAGTGTTTTTTTTTTATTTACAAGCAATTTTCTGAGGGCTACTGTATCCTGTGTAAGAGACAAGGTATTAAGGTATATTGTCCAGAACTGCAATTTTTTAATGCCCTTTTTTACTCAGACTTTCACTACAGTTCAATGTAACACATTTCTAAGTCAGTGCTGTACTCTGCTTAAGGGGAGTTTGAATGAGCATACTTGAAATAACTTTAGCAACACTCTTGGGCAACAGAAGAAGAGATAGAGCAGTCTACAGCCTACTATCCAGTGTCCAGAATCTATAGAAACAGTTTGTGATAAAGCCTAAGATATGTAAACCCATCCAGCTAAACTGGTGAATCTAGGAGGTAAATATTACTAGATGCTGAAGCCCAGCTGTCACATTCTTGTATACTGCTTATATGTCTTCTGCAAAGTGAAAATTTCATTTTTCATTGTAGAAAAGTTCTCATTTGTGGCAATTAGCTGCAGCCTTTTTAAGCATCAGAAATAAACACTTCTTTTCTTCCCTGTAAAAATACGTGCAAAATAACCTCTGTGCTTTTTCAATTCCAGTAGTGGGTCATAGCTATTAGTATGATTATTTAACGAATTTCACTTTGTAAAATGCTAGCTTTAAAAACATTTTAAACTAGTACAACTTAGTTATTCTAATTAATACTATGTACTCGTTTTAACATTTGAGATCAAATACAAGACTGCAGTGACATCTTGTGGCAATTTTTGTAAAGAAGCATTTTTTTGTGCATTTTAGCACTATATCCTTTTTTATCACAGATGTTTAAAATATATATATTTTAGATACCGTGTTTAAAATCCTGTGTTGCATTAACTGTAATTTCAACAGAACATTCAGAGGTGGTGATGATTCTGTTTAGACTCCAAAATATTATCAAATGACATAGATAACCTCTCAAATAAATAATCACATACATATTATTTTGTTTAAAATATAACTTTTTGGTAATGTATTTTCAGTAAAGAATCCTAAGACATTTTTATAACTACCAAGGGATAAAAAATCCACTTTTAAAAAATAAGCAAACCCCTTTTGGTTCCAAAGTACAGTGAATTATAGCTGGAGCTTAAGTCCTATCTTTGTATTTTCTTTGCTAAGACTAAATGATTAAGGCTGTTGGTGATTTTATGCCTTTTCTTCCTTCATAAGTAGGCCTTACCTAAATTAAATTAATGTATGTGCCAACAAGTACACATTAAAAAAAAAAAAAAAAGAAATCTTGGTGCTTCTCATGAGTATGCAAACTGTGAGCTTACTTTAGACATCTTAACACTAAAATTTTTGGTCAATAATCTGAGAATAAACACATCACAAGTCTGCTTTCTGTATTTTATTTTACAATGGAGCAAATTAAATGGAACATTATCATTAAAAGCTTGTTCTATTAATTCTTTCAATGATACAGAAGAAATCAAAACAACTCACTTGCTCCAACAAAGAGCCCAATACTAAGGTTTGGCTGAGTTGACAGTTCATTTCACATTTCAAAAATAAGGTTAATGACTGAGTCTTCACAACTCTAGCTGATACTGCACAGAACAGAAATAATGGAAATTTTCATTTCTGGAAAGATCATAGACCTGTTTGTATACTACTTAGCACTACAACACAATAATTAAAAACTACTTTTCACTATTACAACAAAATTAAGCAGACTTTACATTGCCATGTTAAGATTCTGCCTTTTAAATCTTACAAAAGTACTAGGAAGACTTCACTGAACAGAAATCAATTCCTTTAATACTGATAGACCAAGGCAAAAGATTCCTTCATTCCCCCAAAGACTCACACGCTGCTGTAAAGAACTTGTCATATTTTCACTGTTTTTTCAGCTAACTTATTACAAAACATGACAGAATTATGTACCATTTGTGCAGATGCTATTTGTGTAGCAGGTATTAGCTGTGACTGGTTGCCCACAGCTACCTTTGAACTGATTCGAAGAATCAATTAAAAGCTGATGCAGATGAAACTAAATCTGCTTTGGATGCCAAATCTGATTCTGTGGCCCAGGAAAATCACTGTCTTTTATTCTCTCCGCCATACACATAAAAAAATAAAAAATCCCAATCCTCCTGCAACTTCATCGGAAAAGGTTTGCCCTATGTCAATAGAAGGTTTCCAGAATTACAGAGTCCCAGTCCAACAAAAGCCATTAACAGCAGCTCTGTTTCTTGCTAGAAATAATGTCAGGGAATTCAGAGACTGATAATAGTCCATCCCTGTCAAATATCACTGTACCTTAAAGTACTTTTTTTCATAATGCTTTACCCCTGTATTGTACATTTTAACTCTGTTGTCATAGCCACCAAAAACAGAGGGAAAAGGGAACTAAAAAGTAAATACTCATTGAAAGAATAGCTAAAAAAAAGTAGACCTGTAAAATTACAAAATGTACACTGTAATAAATGTTGAACACCCTGCTCTTACTAGGAACTGTAAATAAGAAAATTTTAACTAATTGAGGATTTTCCTGGGTGCGTGTTTGTAACAATATATATGCAAAATATCAAAATAAAACTAAGTACTAAGGGAATATTAATAAGTAACATTCCATCCTCTTCTTCTGGCTGCTTATATAAGTTTCATATTTCATGTATTCATGTTTCTTGTATTTCCAACCTCTAGGATCTACCTTTCAGCTGCTTGCAATGTTTCAGCAACTCCAGGCAAATCAATAATAGAAAAAAAAGCCACATCAGAGATCATTTTCCATTAACTGAGCAGGAGTAGATATTGTAGGCAATGGTTTAAGGACTATCTGAGATTAAGGTGAGGTACTCTTCTGGCTTTCATAGCAGCTTCAAGAACATCTCAGAACACCAAGTAGCTTATATACAAACTTCAGGAGGGTTTGTACAGGAGGCCAGAAGCCTGGCCAGCAGCTCACTGTAGCTCTTCTACAGCTTCACTGGAAACTGGGTAGGAGCAGCTGAGGAGTAGGAAGGCAAGGAAGCATCTCAAAATATAACTGTCACAAATATGCCTAGACCTCATTTCACTGGATAGGTATATTTAAGGGAAAAAAAATCCAAATGTTAATATCTGAAGAATAGAAGTGCATTTTTGTCTGCATGTTTCTGAAGAACTGACCTAATTCATTAGAGTAGCTTTTCAGGTTTTAAGAAAAGAGGATGATTTATCACAGCTAAGCATGATTATATATTCTTTAATTTTTCTCAAAACTTATCTTTGTGAATTAGTTAGAAAGGAAAGAAAATACATAAAAAGCTTACTGGAGACAAAATCAGAGGCTACAAAGAGGGATGGCCAAGATGCAGTAATTACACCTTCTTCTCTCCTTGAACTCAGTATAATTCACTGAGTATTGTTTAACATTTAACACCTTAAATTCATTGGCTTACATCTTATTTTTGTGATTGGCATAATTAGGAAAACCAAACTGAGAAATCATGATATTAGAATATTTTAAGGGCATGCCATCATAAATATTAACGAGTTTATTTACACAGTAGGATCTCTGTAACAAATGCTCTGCTCGGTGCCACATTCCAGAATAGCCACTGTTAGTGTCCTTTTCTAAATTTCTTATGTCAACAGGCTTCACAAACACTCCTGAAGGCTTTCCAGTATGCTTGGCTACCAGAAAATTCATGGCAATATCATCACAGTTTTGAGTTTCATCTATTAAGGCGTGAACTGCTTCTGGCTGCTGTTGAAAGTCTTCCAAATAGCCGCTGTGAAAAAATGCTGCACCGATGAGCACCATGGAGTACTGATCTCCATTGCCAAAGCCAGGGCTCTGCAGCTCAAAGCTGCCATAACTGTAGACGCCTGAAGGAGTGGAAATGTGCTTTCTAGGAACAAATCCCACTATATGCTCTGGAAATTGCTGAAAGAGAAAAAGAAATTCAACACATTTCACAGTGTGGGGTTCACTTAAGTGCGCTCGTAAGAGAGATTTATGGATTTTTTAAATGAAAGGAGGACAACATTATTGCCAGGAAAGAATTAAATTGTTGGCATATGGTCCCTTTGATCTGCATAAATGTTGCAATTAAATACAGTTCCACAAAACTGATAGTCTGCCTCATTCCACATCACATAGTGCCAACAAAACATCTACCCACAATTGGCAGCTGTGTATTTGGCACAGAAATTAACTCTACAGACAATTTCTCGTGTTTTACAAAATAAAACACACAGAGTACTATGCATTTAAATAAAGTCAGCAGTTAGCAACTTCATGGTTTTGTAAAATAAGAGCTAAAATTTTAAAGTCACAGATATTACCAAAAACCAAATTTTAGAAACTTTGCAATTTCTATTCTACACTTCAAACTTCCTAAAATCTAACTTGAAAGCTAGAAAAACAATGGTAAAACAGTATGATACAGTATTGCTCTAACTAAAACCATTAATCTCAAGTGCAGCTCAAAAATACTGCCTGCCAAGATGCAAACATTACCTGCCAAACGGAAAAGGCAAAAGCAAGGTCATGAGCACTGACTAGTGTGTCATCATCCATCATTAAAACAGCTGAAGGGAGGAAAATGAGAGAAAAACATTTAATTGATCAAATTTCTACAACTATTAAGCTGAATTGCAATTCCTTGAAAGTAGATTGGTAAAACATAATTAGATTTCAAAGCTAAAGCAAGGTTACAGCTTTGTGGCAACTGGAAGAAAACCTAAGTTCTAGATTATTTGCCAGGCTGTTGCAAAACTCAGCAACCTTTGATCATCTGTAGTACAGCTGGAGAAATACATGTTAGAAAACTTGGGAGTGTTTGGCAAAGCAACTTAAAATTCTACTAATCTTGTGTAAAGATACAAGTAGAATAGAGTTAGATACTTTTCTGTAGCATATACACTACTTAAGCAAGTTAAATTGCCCAGGCAACATTCAGTATTAATAACTACAGAAGGAAGACTCTTTGCCTTAAGTTTTAGACAAAAGACTACCAGGAAGTGGAAAAGGAAGGATATTCTTAGATCTGAACTGCAGATGCATTAAAACTTTTAAAGTTTGCAGTTAGCACAGATCTTACTACAATAAGTAAAACACTTGGGAAGTTGAAGTTTCCAGTGTCTTCCTAGAAATCATGTGTTTGGACTAGCAGGCATGATAGGAAGGGGGCAATAAATACAATTACCTTTACTAATCATGAGTAAGGTCAGGTCTGTAATGCAACATATTGGGGTTTTTTCCACTTGAAACAAACAGGATTTATTGTTGTACACGTCCTAGAAAGAGCTTAGGAAGAATATTTAGATGAATACCCAGGAGACTGGAGAAGGTACTCTTAAATAAAAGGGTGTGTCATTTCAGATAGAAAGCCAGACAGCTGGGGAGGAAGTTTCTCAGAAGAGCAGAACATGCTTGAGAATTTAGTCTTAAGAGGAATGGACTAAATCAAGTCTTTACCAGATGACTTAAGTCCAGATTATGCAGACACTCAACAAATAATACGCATTTTGAATTTCAGTTTATGGTACAGAAGGCAGCGTAGCTGAACTACCTATGTCTGCCTCACAAAGAAATGGAGAACTGTTGCAAAAGACCTTGAAATGCATTTGATATTCCTCTTTTCTTTCCTTTACTCTTCACTGACAGCCTGGTGGTGGTGTGCACCTGATGTCATAACACAGGGTTCTTCTATACTACCCACATTCTATGAAGTGGTCCACAAGATCCATTGATTTATTACACATTATAACAAAACTATCTCTCTTTTAATTCAGATTTCAAGCATGAAAATAATATTAGTAATAGTGTTATGAACTGCTGATTACCTTTTGTTTCCAGGTCAGGGAAATTCTGCAGTCTGTTTCTCATACGATTTACAGTTTGAACTTTAAAGACAACAGGGACAGGATGAGGCCCCAAGGAATTCCACATTTCCTCTGGTGTCTTCTCACCAATGTTGTTCCACACCACAATTACTTTATGTAGGTGGGGGATTGCTTGATAATGATTTAAAAGCTTTAGCAGTAAGTCAGTTCTATTGTATGTCTGCATAATAAGAGTGAATGAATCCAGGGCAGGCTGAGTCTGGGTTTTGGGTTCCCTTCTCGAGTTGGGCAATTTGTCATCTTTGATAGTGGGAAGCAAAGCTGTTAAAGCACCTGCCACAAGGAGCAGGACGATGATCACCACAGAGGTGAAGCGCAGCAGGCGGATTCCCATAACTCTTCCTGGAAGCTTACACAAGTGAAACCACCTTGAAAACAAGCAACAGGAAAGGAAGTCATTAAACCCATGTACAGTTTTCTCTCTTGATCAAAACTCCCAAAATATTAAGTACATTTTCATTTAAATAAGTAAATAAGGAGAACTTTAGCTCTTTTGCAAATTACTTTCAGCTGTCAAGACAGGTGTTTCTGGTACCCAGTTTCTGTGTTTACTTGCTTTTCACTCTTCTTGGTTAAGTTTGAATTTCATTGTTTTGTGAAATAAATCTAGAGTAGCTCTTTAGAGTGTTCATTATTTCTTATTTTCTCAGTACTAAATTTTTGATTGAACATTTACATACCTCACCAAGTCTATCCAGCTGAAAGTAGAAAGCAAATTGGTACAGAGATTCAATTTTCAGCATTGCAGGAGCTCTACCTTAACTGGGAAGCAAAAAGGAGAGAAGGTGCCTTCTCAAAACTCTGGCAGGAAGGAGGAAATAAAATGCTCACTTTTTCTCAAGCACCACACAGAAGAAACATTTTTTATAACTGATTTGCTGGACATTTTGTCAATAGTTTGTATACCTGCTTGGTAATGGTAATCAGTACAGAAAATGTGATGCTGTTATAACACACAGCTGGAGCAAAAAAACATGCCAGATGGAGTAATGCAGGAATGAACAACCTCAGCAACAGCTGAACTGATACATCTAGAACTTGTGAGAAATAGGCAATGCCAGATGCAAGGTCTTACCTATCAGCTAACTGTGAGTGTAGATGTAGTTTAAGGCAGAGGTTTCTGGATCCTTGTGATCTTAGAACTAAACAGAAGCTCTTAAAAAGCAGCTTCTAGAAAGACAGCCCCTCAAATGTTCTTCACACAGTGATAGGATATCCTGAGTTGGAAGGGACTCATGAGGATCACTGAAGTCCAGCTCCTCGCTCTGCACAGGAAAGGCCCCAAAATTCCACCATGTGCCTGAAGGCATTGTCCAAACCCATCAGGCTTGGTGCTGTGATGATTTCTCTGGGAAGCCTGTTCCAGTGCCCAACCACCCTCTGGCTAAGATAGCCAGATATTTCCTACTACACAGCCTAAACCCCCTGCCACAGCTTCATGCCATTCCCTTGAGTCCTGTCACTGGTCACCAGAGCCATCAGATCAATGCTTTGCCCCTCCACTTGCCCTAGTTCAGAAGCTACAAGCGGCTGGGAGGCCTCACAAACCCTTCTCCTCCAGGCTGAACAGAGCAAGGGACCTCAGCCACTCCTCAGACAGTTTCTCCTCAAGGCCCTTCACCATCTTTGTAGCTCTTCTTTGGACACTCTAACAGCTTTATATCCTTCTTTTACTGTATTCTTATAAAACTGCACAGAACAACCATGAGGTGAGGCTGCATCAGCGCACAGCAGGACAATCCCTCCCTTCCTGGCTGGCTGTGCTGTCCCTGGTGCCCCAGGACAGGGATGTCCCTCCTGGCTGCCATGGCACTGCTGGCTCTTGCCATTGACCAGGCCTCCCATGTCCCTTTCCAGCCTCTCATTCCCCAGTCTGTCTGTCTAGGTGCAGATCTTGGCACTTGTCTTTGTTGCACTTCCTACAGTTTTCCTTTTCTCCTTCTTTACTTGAAACACTGGTATAAACTGAATAGAAGATGAACATTCTAAGCTTGCTACTAACTCATCCATACATATTACTTTAATACCATTACTCATGTATGCATATTATTCATGTTACTCTGTGAGTAATTTCTAGGTTTCCAGCAGGGAATTCTGATCAAAGTCAGTCATCAGGACAGCCAAACAAGTGCAATTTTTGAGAGAGTATCTGTGTGTATCTTTTCTTTTTTCCACAGAATTTTGAATAATTTCTTTCCAAAGTGGAAATAACCTGCTTCAAAATATGAATGTCAATTATTTTAGTATAAAACACCTCACAACTTACCTCATTGTTGTCAGTAGGATTGTTTTCCCAGCTTGTTTTTACAGGGCAGATGTTTGTGATCTTCGAATCTGCTGGAAATTAAAGGGACTCTATAACTGGAGATCAACAGTTATCCACAAGCTACCCAGCATTCTTTTACAAGCAAAAGGTCCTCCAATTATTGACTGATAGATGCATTCAAGGCAATTATCCCATTCCTTTTCCTAATGCTCAGTTGAATGATTATCTCTGCCTTTCAAAGAACACTCCTGAAAGAAGTCATTACACCAGATGGTTAAAAAGAAAAGAACAGTCTGTTTCTCTGCTTGTAAAATTGCTGCTCTGTGCCACTGCAATGTCTGTGTGTTCCATCCCTAAGTTCAGCTGTGGAGACACAAGTAGGTCTTCAGAACCTGACAGGTGTTCCTGTGCTCACCAGGCACCACTAAAAATATTTGGCTACCACAGCCAGGCAAATAAATTTTTATCTCAATAATATTTTATTTTCTGGGTCATCCCCTTCACATTCTCACTAAAATTACCAGCTGTATCAGAGGTTTAAGACACAGCATTTTGCTCTTCCCATGAGGTTTGGCAGCTTGGAAAATATAAGTGCAAGCACACAAAAGAAGCATATACAGGACTCAGGACAGCAATATAGGAAAGCTGTGCTCCTAGGTTGTTGAAGAGATCTTTGTTCTTTTAAAACTCACCAAACAAGCAAAGAATCATTAATTTTAATTTGAGAATGGTACTATGAAAGCTTAGAGCACAAGAATTTGTTGAATAACTGAACCTCTATGAAATTCCGTAAGAGTAATTTGTTATGGCTATATAAGTTTGCTTCTTAAAACTACAGATTCGTTATTTGTGTGTACACCAATCTGAATACATCCACATATACAGGTCTCCCCAAATCTGAGATCAAATCTTACTATTACTTTGTGACAAGAGGTCACTGAAACTATTTCCAGAAGCTACTGCTTGTTCTGGTTGCTTCGTTTCATAGGGAACAATCATGCCTGACTTCTAAAAATTATTAGCAGCAGTGGCAACACAGCATTTACAAGGTCCACTACATTCCCATCACATGTGCTTTTGAAGAAGTGAACCTCAGATCCTCTTTCAGCAGTTTGCAACCTAGTTGCAACACTTACCAATGCTATTGTAATGATTAATTCAACTTTAAAAGCATACTTAAAATGAGAATATAAATACTGCTTGCTGTTTATGAGACTTTGATTGCCATACCTTCTAGTGCTTACAATAGGTGTAGTGATAGGCAATAATGATATTTTTATATATTCTCAAAATAAAGGTCTATTTAGGTGTTTTAAAATTAGCATCGCGGCACTTTCCAACAAGCAAATGCAGATAAGTTTTGCCAATTAAGTTATGAAATTTCAATGCCAGATTGACGTCTTTTTAAAAATCATACAATACTACCTGCAGAGAACACAAAATTGACGAAAATAAAATCCCTACATGAACGACCACTATTTTAATCTTCGTTTCAAGAAAAACAGTTCTCGAACGGGGTCCCCTCCCTTGGCGGGCAACACGTCTTGACAGCACCCCGCAGTAGTCGGGTGCAGCCAGGCAGCAGCACCGCCCGGCACCGCACGCCCCGCTCGTCGCCCCTCGCCCACAGCTTCGCTCACGTTCCGCAGGCGCCGCTATCGCCGCTTCCTC
This sequence comes from Melospiza melodia melodia, assembly GCF_035770615.1. Classification (NCBI taxonomy): domain Eukaryota; kingdom Metazoa; phylum Chordata; class Aves; order Passeriformes; family Passerellidae; genus Melospiza; species Melospiza melodia. Next base: position 12,885,889 of record NC_086204.1, on the reverse strand, counting down.
CGGCCGGGCTGTGCTTCCCAGGGGTCACCGGCAGCACGGCAGGGCAGGGCGGAGGAGGCACCGGCCCAGACCCGCCGCTCAGCCCCGCACAAGCCGCTCCGGTGACTCAGGGGCGGCCGTGCGGGACCGCGGCAGCGCTACGGCGGCGCCGCCGTGCCCGCTTCCTGCGGTGCGTCCCTGCGCTTCCTCCCGGCAGGCTCCGGGTTGTAGTCCAGGGTCTGAGCGGGCGGAGCGCCCCGGCGGCTCTGGCTGTCACACGGCGAGCGCGCTGCTCCGCCGCCCCCGCCCCGTGCCGAGCACTGCCACAACAGCTGCACCGGGAGCAGCCGGCATCGCAAGCGGGACGCGGAAGCGGAGGATAGTTCACGTTTGGGGCGTGCTGTGTTTCATTAGCGGGCGCCGCAGCCCCGAGCCCGGGCAGCCCCCGCAGCCCCGGCCCGGCCCCCACCGCGCCCCCTCAGCCCCGGTGCCCGGCGGCGCAGGCGCGGTGGCGGCCGGAAGCGGCTTGTGGGCCGGCCGGGCAACGCTCCCGCCCCGCCTGCCCGTCCAGCCGGCCCGGCGCGCCGCGGCCCCGCCGCCGGAAAGATGCTGCCCCTCTCCATCAAAGACGATGAGTACAAGCCGCCCAGGCTCAACCTGCTCAGGAAGGTGTCGGGCTGGTTCAGGTGAGTAGCCCAGAGCTCGGCCAGGCCGAGCGCTGCCGGCGCCGCGGCCGAGTCCCCGTGGAGGGGCTCTGCTGGCTGGTGCCGAGGCGCCCGGGCCGCCCGGTGAGCGGCTCCGGCCTCCTGGCGCTGTTGCGGCGGGCGGCCGGTGACCCGCGGTGTGCTCCGTGCGCAGGTCTATCCTGGCGGACAAGACTTCCCGCAACCTCTTCTCTTTCCTCTGCCTCAACCTCTCCTTCGCCTTCGTGGAGCTGCTCTACGGCATCTGGAGTAACAGGTAAGCGGGGCGGGGGCGCGGCGGGGCGAGCGCGGCTGCAGCGCGCAGGAAGCGGCGCGTCCCGCCCGGCCAGTGCCACGTCTGCTCTCGGCGGGGCCCGGCCTCCTGGCCCGCCGTCCGGAGGGGCCGCTCGGCAGAGCCTCGGGGGCCGCTGGAGAGCTTCCCCCGACCGGGACCGCTCCCGTGGGCAGCGACCGGCGCCCCGTCCCCTCTGCCGGGTCCCGGCGACGCGGCGGAGGCGCTCCGGCGGGGTGCGCGGTGCGGAGCAATGGTGCTTGGAGTTGCTGTTATGCTCGGTGCTTCCTTCGCTCAGGAGGAAGCTTGGCCTTGGCCCGATTTACGGGACTCGGGGGCTGTAGCTGCTGTTGGCACAGAGATCCTCTTTGGGGAATGTGGCTTCATCTGTAGGTGGATACCTGGATATCGCTGCCTCAAACATCTTTGTCTCGAGGGAGAAGCAGGATTTGACACATCCTTGTATAGCTCAGTGGTACTTTACATAGCACAAAAATTCACAAGAGTGAAAAAAATGGAAGAGACTTGATTAAACTGCTACTGAAAAATCTGTAGCAAAATACAAGAAATGCAGAATAACTTCAGTACTGGTGTGCAGTACAAAGGCAGAGAACAGGCAATGATGGTAGTATTGCTGTCATGCTTCATTGGTGATAGAGTAGTTGTTTTATGATGATATTTCTGTTAATAGTTCAGTTCAGAATGAACTGGCATGGAAATGTCAAGCAGTGTCCTCCTTACCAAAAGCTGTAATATGAACGTAAATTACTGGAACTCTTAAAAGTCCTGATTGAATGCAGTGGTGTGGATTTGGAAATGGTTGCATCCTAATATTTGCAGAGTTGTTCTGAATCTCTCAAATGACACTCTAAAATCCTCAACTTTGATTACAGTAATTGCTACTGTGGCACCAGAGAGCATGCAGCACTGTCATGGGCACAGTCTATCCTTGGCAGCACCCAGACCATTTTCAATGTGTTTGGTTTTGGCTTTGATGTTGATTCACTTTGCAGTTGTTTGAGGATTATTGAGTGCATAGTCTTTCCATTTGAGTATGGATTTTTTTTCTAATAGCTCAGCAGATGTAAATATTTTTCTTAGGTGCTCTGATATAAAGAGCTTTTTGTTCATGTAACTTTGTTCTGATGTCTGTCTTTTAAACATAGCATTTTGTTTTGGTAGTGTGACCTTGAAAAGTCCTGTATATGAGGTAACTAAACTGAGAAACTTTAATGACACTCACAGAACTTTGTCACTGAAGAATACGGTGTACTGGAATTCAGAAGACACTTATTTTTGTTCGTACTTTAGATTAAGAATTAGGATTTACTGCATAGCCATTAAATTATTCTTTTTTTAAGAATCTAAATGATTGTTTTTATTTCAAGTCACTAGTTTTGGGTATCTCTAAGTCCAGATTTTGGCCTAGAGCAAAACAGGGTCTTAGCAAGTACTTCTTTAGTAGAGAGGGGTAGCAGGGAATATCATGAGGGATGTCTTCAGTCAAAGCAGACAGGTCATGCCTTGGAAAAGTGAACACATAACAAGCAAACAAGGAGCCCTATAGGGAGAACCATTTTGTCATTTTGAAGACACAGTGCCATTGCTGCTCACATGAGAAATTCTCCTGAGCTTCTTTTTGCCAAATAGATTGTTTTCTGAACTCAGAAAAGAGTGTTGTCCACATGCTTCTTGATATCTGTCAGGCTTGGTGATGTGATTACTTCCCTGGGGAGCCTGTTCCAGTGCTCAGCCCCCTCTGGGTGAAACCCTTTTTCCTAGTGTCTAATCTAAACCTCCCCCCCAGTCAGCTCCATGCCGTTCCCTGGAGTTCTGTCACTGGTCAGTCACGAGTTTGCTGGCTGAGAGCTTGTTTGCTTGTTTAAGGATGAAATTTGCTACATGTGCACATTTGTTTAATTTGATGTTAAACTAAATCAGCTGTGGAAGTGACTTTTTTTAGACACGGTGTGTTTGAGTACAGGGTTTCTAGTAGCTTATATTCTGGATGGTGTGTGTGGTTCTACAGGAGTTCTTGCATGCTTCCCATGTTGCTGGTGCTTCACTGTATTGGTGGTCATCGACTGGATCATTTGATCACTTTAGTAATCACTTTGCACCCATTTTTTCTAAGGTCTCATTACTTTGCAGGTCACTTTAAAAAAGCCTCAGCTGAAGTGAGATTGGTCTCTTACCAGGCTTCCTGCCATTTGTGCAGCTCAATGACTTGTAGCTGTACCTATGATACAGAGCTGGTTATGATGTGAGGTGAATGGCATTGCAGATGCAGTCTGCTGACCCCTGCTGATAAATCCACGTGCCTCTGGCCACCTGGAATTGTTAGCTTAGGTCTTGAAAGCAGCACAGCTGTATTGGTGTTGCACTTAAGGTAAGTCTTGCCTTAGTGAGATTTGCAGGTGTGAGCACAGTGCCATGGTAACTTGCTGCATTATTTCTGGTTCTATAACTTACATGGCATTTTGTTACAGTAGCAGTCCTTATACAATTCTCTTTCCCAGAAGGTTCCATAGAAAAAAAAGAACAAAAAAAACCACCAAAACCCAATCACCTCAGAAAACGGCTCTCGCTGCTTAGCAGTGCTTATTCCTTCCATTTCACAATCAGTACAACTTAGGGTTACTGTCACTAATTACCTTCTGCCTGAATATTTGATGTACTTTGTGGTGGGTTTTTTTCCTCACTGGATCTTCCTAACTGCTCAGAACCAAGTCTAAAATGAGCTGTTTCCATAAAGATGTTCCCTGATTTTGGGGAGGAGGAAGATGTCACCAAAACTGTTCAAGAATTCGATGGCAAATTCCATTTTGCTGCTTCATAGGCATCCAGCCTATAGGCCTTGTTTTGAAGTTTGTTCAGAGCAGCTTCACCTCTTCTGCTTTGGTGACTACAGCACCTGAGGAGAATATACCATGCCATCATCCCTCTGCCTTAAATGTTACAGTTGTGTGTATGTATAACTCTATATGTGTCCATAAAGTATAAATATATAGAGCAAGACACTTGGTCTTTCCTCTGCTTCAAACCCTCTTGTTGAGTGTTTCATCTGAAACACTTAATCTTAATCTTGTAATTGTTTTCGGTAAGGCTGAAATAGTTTAGCTTTGTAATGTGAAGTGTTTGAAACTTTGTGTTTGACTTCAATGTATGTGTCTACCCTTTAAACTTGTTAAACCAGTAGTTGCTTCTTGTGCTTCAGTTTCCAAGAACTGAGTTGTACATGTAATTATTCTAGATAACCAAAGAACTGGGAAAGTGGAACTTTTGGGATTGTTGATTAACAATTGCTCAACAGTACCTCTCTATCAAATGTCTTTTTAAATATGAAGCCTTGTTTTTTGGTTTCAATGCACACAGTTCCCTGCAGACTTACAGAACCTGTTCACGAGTAATTTGATAAACTTTGGCAGTGCTTGTGTGTGGTGTTAACCCCAGTTTACCTATAGCCTACCAGCTGATACAAGTTCTACTGACTGGCTAACTCATGAACTAATTTAAGTAGCTTTGAACCTCTTAGCATGCTGGTTCACTTTAACTGTGTTTCTCAATCAAGGTTGACAAACAGTTGTGCATTGGTCTTTGAAGTAAGACATTTAAGATGTGGTCTTTCACCCTCTAATTCTTTTAGCCTCTAGATCTGAGAGGTGTGTACCTCCTAGTCAATGCCTTGCCACTGCTAAGGCAAAGATTTAAAGTTGAATTATGTTGATGAGAGATGTGGCTGTGGGTACATCTACTCCAGGGATTTTGGTTTGTGTCTGTGGAAGCCACCTTTCACTATCACCAAAATCATAGCTAGGAGGATTTTTTTGCCAAGCACTTTTCCAGAGTGCCTTCTCTAAAGCTGACAGAACTAGTTTTGGCATAATATTTGTGTGATGAAGCATGGATTTCTCCTCTGTGCCAGCAAAACCATGCCTGAAGCTTAGAAGCACAGCATATTCTGCTAGTGTGTAAAAGATTATTGTCTGTAGGGTTTTTTCATACTCAACATGCAGCATACGGAACATAACCATTTTTTCCTGTTCTCTTTCAGTTTAGGTCTGATATCAGATTCTTTTCATATGTTTTTTGACTGTACTGCTCTCTTGGCTGGATTAGCAGCTTCAGTTATTTCAAAATGGAGGTCAAACGATGCTTTCTCATATGGGTAAGAAACTTCAGGCTGTTACCTTAATGTATTATAGTAAATGCTTAGGCAGTTATTTTTCACTTACAAACATAAGCTTTTTGCTGAACATGGAAAAACTATGTTGAAAGTGAGGGGTTTTTTAAGGTGAGCTATGTAAACATCTGAGTTAATAGAAATAATAAAAATATGAAGGCATTGCTTTTGGGGAGAAGGTTTAGCACTTCCAAGATCTCTCTGATCATACTAGTGGAAACAAGTTAGAGAGCAGAGAGTGGCCCTGCATTGCCATGTATTAATGACACCAGTGAAGAACAAGCAGCCACATCCTGGGTTTGTCCTCACAGTGCAGTGAGGAGCATTACAGGCATTCCCAGACTGCTGGTGTCCCACTCTTCCTTTGGAACAGAAAGCCACAACTGAAAGGAGCCAAGTCTCAGATGCTGCATTGCAGATTATAAGCCATGACTCTTCTAAGCAGCAGGATTTGGGAGCTGTGACTGCCATTTACACAGATCCTCAAGGCTGAGGTGTGTCATCCCATACCGCCCTTGGTGGATTTATCTGCTGCAGCTGGCCTTTAGCAGGCACTGAACATGGCAGCTGTGCCCTATAAAACAATACTGGTGGTACCATATTATTAATTGGTAATACTGATTAACAGCAAATTACTTCTAACATGGGCATTCCCTATAGCATTATTGGCCTGTCAGCATTTAGCTTCAGCTGCCTTGCTTAAGTGTGACTCATATAGTTCGAAACTTAAAGCACAGTTTAATTTAGGTGGAAGCTCCAGTGTGCATAGAAATCAATTTAGAGAGACTCATACCATGAACTAATTGCAGTGAAAGCACGTTCTGTATTAATTACTGCTGAGCATTTTAACAGCTGGTGTTCCCTTTATCAGAGAACAGCCACACTTTATTAAGCCTCATGTTTGCTACATTGAAATTACTTCTTATTCTAATCTGGCAGTTTGTTATTGTCAAAATTTGATGTTTGAAATAATTAATTTCTACTTAAAACTTTTACTGAAAATCCACCTTCTAGAGGGGAAGCAAATTAATACATGTGTGTTTGATATTGAACATAATTTAACACCAGAAAACTGTGATTAGGTTTCATGTGCTTATCTTAGTTTGTGGCTTCTAAATTACATTTATATCATAACTTTGAGTAGACATAATCTTAAATGGAAAGATTTTGACATACTGAAAGATTTCTTTCATCTAGATCAGAGAATGGCCAATCTGGATCAGGCAGTTTCTGTCAAAGCACAGCATGGTCAGTTTTACATACTAATCTGTAATTTATATGCCATCTTCCATTTAGCAAATTTGTGTAATCTAACTGTTTGAGAACTAGAAGATTGCACTCCAATCTCTTAAGTTCTAATTTTCAGCATTTAAATGAAAGTGGTAATATCTGCTATTACTTTTTCTTGTCTCTTGCAGTTATGTTCGAGCAGAAGTACTTGCTGGTTTTGTTAATGGCTTATTCCTCATCTTTACAGCATTCTTCATTTTTTCTGAAGGTGTTGAGGTATGGGATGAAATCAAATACGCTATTACATTCTATATTTAATATGGATGAATATTTCTGGTTTTAATAGGAATAAATTATTGAAATTAATGAATTGAAAATTTAAATTATGTTCCTAATTGGTTAGAAATCTGATTTGAACAGAGAATAGGGCCATCTGAAATTGCTGTTTAATGACAGAGAAACTCAGCTTTTTCAGTTTCTGTACTAGCTTCTTAAATGGTGTATTTTATTTATGTAAAGATTCTATGAGGTGGAGCCTGTCTTTTTTTTATATTAGGTCTATAATGTCTCATTGAGAAAAATATTCCAGGGGAAGTAGGGTAAAAAATAACTTTAAAAAATCAATCTAGATTTGAGAATTTCTAAAAAATGTCATAATTTGTTCTGAATCTTCAATTCATTCCCCTTGTTGCCTCACCTCTCTAAGGAGAAAGGAAGAAATGACATTCTAGACTCTTAGAAGTCTTATAGGTGACTTGAGCAATCTACATACTGCAACAAACCTGAATGTATTCAGATGGTGTTGAGCCACATCCCACAGCATAACCACATCTTATGATAAAACTGAGCTAGACTCTCAGAATATGCTACTGTACTTCACAGCTTTAATAATAGAACTTTATTTTCAGACACTGAGAGTCGGTCTGTGTATCATCCCAAAAACTGGAAGTCCTGAGTAATTTTAAGTTATGTCTATATATGTTATGTATGAGAATGCTCCTGTACCTAAGTAATTTTGTGGTGCCTTTTAATAATGTAAAGGGATTGTAAAACTCTACATTTGCTTTTTGGTTTGTTTCATTTGTTTTTCAGAGAGCCCTTGAGCCTCCCGATGTGCATCATGAGAGACTTCTTCCTGTTTCTATACTAGGATTCATTGTAAATCTGATAGGAATATTTGTTTTTCAGCATGGAGGTCATGGGCATTCACACAGCTCTGGTAGGATGTAACTTCAGTACTGTTTCCTTTCTTGGCAGCCTCTGTTCCAGGGCTTTATTATGCCCCAGTGAGAGCCCCAGTATTACATTTGATGTCTTCCTAATGGCAATCCTAGCCAAGTGTGTGTGTCTCCTATTGCTGTGTTGACTTTGGTGTTTTATTACCAGCCCTGGCATGCCACTGTTGTACTTCTCATGTTAATATCCGTTAACTGGAACACCTAGGAGTCCAGAAACTGCTTTCTGGGGTTCGTGCACTCTCCTACACTTCATTGAAAGAGATTTGCTGAGCATCTTTTTGGACAAATTTAAGCTGGGCTTCTGCAAGGTTCTAGCTAGAAAATTTAGAAACAGTATTTGAACCAAATTTTAAGCATGAGATGATTCTGCTTCAGATGTTTCTCAGCTTAGTGTCTTTTGAATTGAAATGCAGAATTGATTTGCCTAAATACACATGATAAATACACTGAAGGTTTTTTCTGCAAAGCCTGTGGGCCTCTCTTTGAGCTTAACATTTAAACTTACATAGACTGATTGAACATTTGAACTTACATAGACTGCTTAAAGACCAAAGACCATAGTCTTTGGTCCTTAAGCAGTAATCTAAAGTTGAATTTTTAATCTGCAAATGACAACCAATTTCTGCTTTCTTAAAACAACTGTTTTTAAAGTGCTTATATCTAATGAAGTGTACATTTTTCAAATTGTACTAGAAGTCTAGCACAACCAGTCTCAGAATAAAAGCACTTGACTTCTCAAACCTGGTATATTTTATGTATCTATATATATATATATATATATTTTATGTATCTATATGATATGTCTGCACAGCAGAGCCATTGATGACAAGCACCTTGTGTTAAGTTTCTTATTTAAAGCCATACCTTAAGATTCATCTTTTAGACGAATAGGTTTTGAGTATCTAAGAAACAAACATAAGAGTACTTTTACTCATCATTTATATATTCATAAATGCACTCTGATGGTGATATTTGTTTATAGGACATGAGCACAGCCATTCTCTGTTTAATGGTGGTCTCAGCCATGGGCACAATCACAGAGATCATGGACACAGCCATGAACATAAACATTCCCATGGACACACTCATGGTCATGGCCATGGACACTCTCATGGTCAGGATTATTGTCATGGTAAGTACTGAGTCATTCTGACTCAAGCTAAATCTGCAATTAATAACTTACTGAAAAATAAAAGGAGTGTGTTGTCAGCCTGTTGTGATCATACATGGAAGTAGCTTCATTAAATGTCTTCATTAAATGCTCTGCCACCATCATGTTTTGTGACTCATTTTGTGTTTCACTTGCAGTAATTTCAACGTTAGTTTTTACAGATTTTGCTTTACCTCTGGTTTTTGAGTGTGTGCTGTAATGTTGTGTGTTGGCAAAAGATGGAACAGCTGTATGCTATTGCAATAGAGGGAAATTAGTTATCAGGTGCCCTGTTTCAGTTTTTTCATTAAAATCAATTGACAAAGTTGAGCTGGTTTGCTACTGTTCTCCATTTGTATAGTTTTACAGCACAAGGTATTAGAAAAAATGAACCAGTGAACTTGTGGTTTGTTAGTTGTACTTGGTTTGTGATCTCAAATAAGACTTTTCCCATTTTGTATAGTTGTAATCTGTTTTAAGATAGTTATACAAAAGATACTTGTTATGTTAGCTGTGCTGAAATCTTTTCTATGAAGGCAAACAATCTGAGAAGAGACATTCATGTCAAATATGGTCAGTAGCCTTCACTATGGGAGAAGAGCTTGTGTGGGTAGCACCTGTTTGAAACAATGCAAATGAAAGCCTTGTGATGCAGGGTTGCCAGTCCTTCCTGCCTAAGCAATAAAATTAGATCTGACGTGACTCAAAATGTGCACATTCAGAGCAAGGAATAGTGTGGGAACTGGCAGACAGGAGGTGACAAAGAGTATAAAAATATTTACTTGTCTCTTCCTTGCTATTCCTAGAAAATTGGCATTTGTCTTCCAGTAGGTCTCCTGGAATTTGGTTGGAAAGCAGGAGCTCCCTGCTTCTGCCTCTTCCTTGCCTTCCACGTGGCCCCCACCCTTGCAGAGCAGTGAATGTAGCTGTCTTGTGCAGTTTGATATTCAAATCAGCTGTTGTGTAAATTCTTGTATATCTTCACTAGCAGTCTTTTCTTATCCTTTAACAAGTTTTTCTTAAAATGTCTTTCAGAATAATGCTACAGAGGCATTAATCTGCTTGGATGAGAAGATTTTTTACTTACTTGTTCCTTCTCCAAGTCTTATCTTTGTTTTTTTACATTAGGTATAAATGCTGCTTGCTTAAGTGAAGTAGTTCTGGTTAGCAAATTCATTTGAACCTACTCTTCTCACTTCAGTTCATGGCTTGTGTTCTTGAGGGGTCTTATTTTGCTCTATACTAGGAAGGTCTTACCTCTCCATTTGTTTTAATTAGGAATAAATGTAGATAATTAATTTTTGTATATACTTATGTAGAAATCCATTGTGTAAAGGGATATTGTATTTTAAAAAATGCATATTAAGACTTTTAACTTAATTGCTGCATTAAAAAATAATAGCTTGAATAAAAGCTGGTCATTGGGAGCAGCCTGTCTGTCCAAGACATTTCTGAAAGGGAGAGTGTAACAGAAGGGCCACTAGAGAGAGCCTTTGTCTTGGTTAATGTGTCAATAATTGCCTCCACAGATGACCATTCCCTTGAAGTAATGGCTGGATCCAGCAAACAGATTTTACAAGGTATGATGAGAATAAGTGTGATGTTTTATTGGTTTTATCAAAGTCTGCCTGGCTGGGTCTGTCACACCTCTGTTTTAGAGGGTTCTTCTGGATAGATGCCATTTAATGAAGTTCCATTTCCCCTGTAAACAGCTCTGCTATATCCTCTGCATGACTAGGTGTTGAGACATTGACAGAAGTGTAAATGTGATGCACTGTCAACACAGTTTAAAAGAGACATCTCAAAAGCTGGGATTCAGCTTCTGTTCTTGATGCTGAAAAGGTAGGAAAGAGTGGTTAAAAGCAGAAACCCAAGGAGCCTAATTGTAATAGATGTTCTGTAACATGAAGATGCAGATTGATGTAGTTGTTAAAGAGTACCTGAGCTTAAAACTTGCATTTCATCAAACTCTTAGAGTTGGTTTAGAGCAGATGGTAATGCATCTCAGTTTCTTGAAGTAGTATTGGACTTCCTGATCTCTTGAGCATTAGTTATGGACAATGTAGATGTTGGTTTTGAGCTTTGGTTGGCTGTTTGTTGGTTTTACTTAGCTTTTTTTTTAATGTTCAGAAGTTAAAGGGAGACAATTGTTAGATGTAGGACGTAGTAATTATTTGGCATACCCAAATGTCTGTAGGGTTTTCTCTTATTGGATGATCTTCTGGCTTGTTTGTAGTCCTTGAGAAGGAGCATTTACAAGTTCTTCCAGAATTCACAGTACACTGTATTATGTATACTCAGTATTTCAGTTGAAGATATTTCAAAGTCAGTCTTTTTGTGAAACACTCATTTTAACTGAAGCACATTAAAAAGACCTGATTTTATTCAATACTGAGGGAAAAACCCCACCAAGTAATGCAAAGACTGTCACTATCAACACCGTCACTCACAAGCAATCACATCCCACCAGCAGATCAGTGCCTAGGGAAGTCTGAGCAGCAGAAAGACAACAGTAGTGTCATTGGGGAGCACAGTGTTGGATGGTATGAAATGTCCCTCTGGTCCCTTTGGATCAGCTGGCTGGCTGTGTGCCCCCCAGCATCCTGCCCACCCCTGCCTTCCTGATGTGGGATCATGAGAAACAGAAGGCCCTGATGCAGGCTGCTGTGGAGAAACCAGCTCTGTCCCAGCCAGAGCCAGTACAAATGGAGAAATCCCCAAAGAGCTGGTTTGTAGTGGTGTGTTGTTCTTAGAAGAGGGGGATTACCTGTCTGGAGAACTGCATTCAAAAAGCTGTTTCTGAATGACTTCCAGTCACTGCCAGCAGAGAGCTCCAAAGGCTAAACTTTGACTAGCTGCAAAGTATGTGTTTGTACTTGAAGGAAGTCTTACTCTTCAGAATAAGAGCAAGGCTTCTCATGTCTGCAATATTGTTTAATTTTCAAAACTATTTGTCTTGGATTTCTTTGCCAAATAACTTCTGGAAGGTGTCGTCAATTAAATGTTAGCACATGTGAAAGCTTTGCAGAGCTGTTTCTGTTAACAGTCTGTCCATCTTACACAGACCTCACTACTGTAGGCATCAGGGAACAGGAGTTTCTGTACTATAATGAGGGTGAATGAAGAAAGTCTAGCTGCAGCTGTTAATCACTGTTCAAGTTAATAGCCTTGCTGTGAAATGCCCAATACTGCTAAGTGCATAACAGAATGTAAATTCTTCAAATGGCCCATATTCTACAAATACATTAAAATCTTTGAGTGTTTGACCCAAAACTGACCACAAATTTAAAAAGTATAGATCATATTATGTAGTTCTTGAAACTACTTCTTGTAAAACATCTCTGAAATGCTCCATTAGCTGTAAGAACAGCAAGTTGTAATGGTGTCACTTGGTCTCTTACAGGTGTTTTTCTGCACATTGTGGCAGACACGCTGGGAAGTATTGGTGTAATCATCTCTGCTATACTGATGCAGAACTATGGGCTAATGATAGCAGATCCTATTTGTTCAATGCTGATAGCACTACTTATAGGTGTAAGGTAAGTGTTGCTATCACTGGTGTTTGGTAGGATTTTTGGTGCTAGTTACAGCAGAAATTGCAGCTCAGAAGGAAAAGGGGTTTTGTTATGCTAATGACTTACAACATTTGCTTTTCTTCCAAGAGTGGTGTGTTACCTCTGTTCTGTACAGCCATTCTGGTGAGCTCTTACATGAGCTATCTTTCTTTTCCTTTTTCTACAGCTAAAACTTTCCCTCTTAAATCTGCATATTATGTCCTTTTTAGCATAATACTACAAAAATGTCTTTCAGGTTCAAACTGTAGAAAGCTTCATCTCTGTATTTAGTACATGCTTATATAAACCAATGTACTCCAGTAAATGGAGCAGAATGGTTTCAGGGCAGCAGAGTTGAGACTGCTGGCACAGGATGTGCCCTTCTCCTTCACAAATAAAGGCTGTTAGGTTTTAGTTTTCTTTTCCTATATCGACAAGAACTGTCTTTTACTTTGCATTTGCACTCTGAGATATCCTTATTTCTTTTAAGATCTGATGGAAATGCTTCACGGACTTCTGGATTTCACAGTTGTTTCTTACCAAGTTCACTGTGACTGTGAAGCTATTTGGATTAGACTGGTCAAGCAAATATTTCATTGAGTGATGTTATGAGGCTTTTTTGGCAGCGCTTTCAATGGTGCCATAGGGCAGTGTGCCACAACTCCAGTTACAACCTAATAACTCATCTTTGTCTGTTCAGCAGTGGTGAGTGTCATCTGATGAAGTGCAGCTACTTCTGCTCATACCATGTATGGCATGTTTATGGCTTGTGCATGGCAGCATTCACAGGATTATTGATGTGAATCTCCCTGCTAGTCAAAGTAGGGCAGCAGGCTTCAGACACAACGCCCACAGAAATGTTTCTGCTAGAAATCACTGTTACATCACCACTTTAATTTGAACTTCAGAGATTTTGACTTCAACATTCTGTAATTTCATAAATGACAAATTATTACAAACTATTTCTAGTATTGAAATCTCAAAAAAAATGGGAAAGAAAATGTGCAAGTTTCCAAGGGGGAAGAAACTACTGCTGAGTTAGAGGTAATAGCTGAATAAAAGGTTTCCATACACTTTGTTTTTTAAGGGTCCAGCTTTGTGTACAGCAGAAAATACCACATGAATGACAATTTAGTTTTTTTCTTCCATTCATACAGTAGTTAAAATTATCCTGAATTCCATAATAGAGGTGTCATAATAATACTGTTTGTAGGTTTTCTAGCACAGATATAAGGAACGTTTGAGACCCATGTTCTATGCTGAAAATGCTGGAAAAGTTCACTATTTGATGTGTCTTTTGATCTTAGGCCAGACTTCAGCCTGTAACATTATTTTGTTGGTCTACAGTGTTATAAATGATCAGTGGAATAATTCTGCTATCAGTGCAGTGAGCTGTAGCATAGCTGATAGAAGCAAGCCTGCATTTCTTGCCATCTGACACATCCTGGCACGTCAGTCGAGCAAATGCTAATTGCAGGGTTGGGTGGTTTTATGTTGGTATTTTATTTGTTTTCTAAGCAGTCCAACAGACTGAACTATTGATGGTTTTGCTTGAAATGCACTTTAGGATCATAAATAAGATTACTGGCAGTTTCAGATGGCTGTTGAGAACCCGAGTCTCTTTTTGTGATGTTTGATTTTAGTAATCTTCATTGACAGTTCTGGACATAAAACCACTGTTAATTTTTCCTTATTCTTCACTATGCTATGTTTGAAGTGTCCTTTAAGAATTAGTGCAAAAGGGTTTTCAGATTTTCCCATAAGGTGCTCTAGGGTGACATTCTCTGCCTAACTCCTCATGAGTTAGCTCAGAACATTCTGACTGCACAGTGAAAATCCTGTGTGGGATCTGAATTTTCCTGGATGCAAGCACTAATATCTGATGATTCTTTCTTTGATTACTCTGTACTATCTCATGCAAATAAAGCATAAATGGGGACATGCTTAAAATAGACAAGTCTGTTCTACCAGCATTTTCATTTTTTTAACAAAAGCTTGACTATTTCATTGTAGTTTAGGCTGACACACTTCAAGTTTTTTCCAAAGTGTTGTCCACATAGTTATATGTGCCTTGAATCAATAAACAATTTCCCAAGTCTCTGAACTGCTTTTAGTGTTTCAAACTAAATACTCATTTAGTTTTAACATTAGTGTTCTAAGCCTTATTCTGAAATGTTGAAGCAATTTCAGTCAGCTATGTGAAACTAGTCACCACACAAAAGCCACAACTCTGGTATAAATCAAGTTTGTCCTAAACCACTATTAGACCCACATGTTTCTAGAAAGGCACAGTAGACTAAATCTGATACTAGATTGCACAGAGCATGCAGACTGCATATTAAGTGGTCAAAGAAATGAGGCAATTTACTTCAGTCATTTAGTGAACTTGTTTCCATGGGTTACATTATTTTTTGCATAAAATCTTGAGCTGTTTGAATATGATATAATATGAAAGAGCTTTGGGGGGGGGGTGGTGTGCCAGTAGCATTTAAGTCCCTTCATGTTTGGGGCATAGCAGTATAAAAAAAATTACTTTTTTCAAATGAAGTGCTGCATTCCTTAAGATTCAGAAGGGATTTTCTATAGCAAAACTCCTCCAAACTAGCATGTTTGTTGTTGATGTTATTTTAAGCCATTATTGCTAAATGTCAAGGACTACCTTTATTTACAGGGTAATGGTACCTGCCAGCCTTGCTTGAGAATCAAGGAACTACATTGTTATGAGAACAAAGAATTCAAAATCTGTAAAGCAAATGTTAAACCTGTGGTCCTTGTCTTGAGCAAAGCTTGCAGTCTGATTAGAACTGGCATTGCCTAATAAAAAATATTCATTCAAGTTCTGAAACAGGCCAACAGTCTTCACACTGCAGATATGGATAGTGGCTGGAAAAAAACCCCCAGAATTTGGAAAAGTGGCTGTAGATTTCAAGCTGTAGTACTTGAAGAACCTAGCTGGTCTCTATCCTTAGCAATGTTTGTGTACCTTCCACAAAACCTGTCACAAATACACAAACCCCCTATTTTCTGTAGTGCTGAGAGCACTGACTGGATTTCCTGCTGTGCTCTGAGTGCAGTGTCTGTCTAAGGGGTTCTTTACCTGGAGTTGTTTTCAGCTTTGCAGTCCAAGGTCATGCCAGTGCTGGGGTCTTGCTGGCTGTGCCTACAGAAACAGTGCCATAAACAGGATGGCACAGAATGGGCATGAGTGCCATCTGAATGGGATGCAGGTTAAATAAGAGTCTGATGCTTTCACTCCTAATTTCTCATCAATCCCTGTGTAGTGGTGGCAGGCTGTATTTATCAGATTCCTGTCAATAGTGAGTTCATTTTGATTTATTTGAACACCTTTCACTTCTGTAGCAGGGTATGTGCAAATGTGCTGTGCTATAACAATAGCTACCTTTGCTTTTCTGGCTTTTGTAGAGAATATGTTTTTATTCCAAATCTTGCTGTGGGTTAGTTCTTTCAAATTTTAGTGTCTTGTAAAAGAGTGTGATATTTTACATTTAAGGCTTGGTAATCAGAAAGCCATGGAATTATGTCTGCTTTAATAGCAAAGCTTAATGACTGCTAATGCATGAGAATTCCTTCCACTTGGTAAGAATTCAGCATTGCTTGTTTTCCTCAGTAGTCTTGTAGATTAAAACAAACATAGAGGGAAACAGCACTGTAATAGTTGTTGTGGAGGCAGCCACTTTTTTTTTTTTTTCCCAGTAATAACTAAGCCAAAGAAAAGAGACAGCTTGGTCAAAATCTCTAACTGTATTTTCAGCCAGCTTGGTTTTGTCATCTTCCCTTATGTTTTCTCCAGTCACATGAAGTGGAACTGATATTTCTAGGGCCTCCTAGTGATTAATACTGGTTTTAGTTAATGTTTGAGAAAAGAACATACTCTGTGGAGTTTTGGTTTTTAAATTAAAGGTTTTTACTTCAGTACTATGCATGAAACAATGGAAAACATCAGGCATCATAAAATTTGATTCTGTTGTTTGTTGTGTTAGTTGGGCTTACAGTAAGATACCATGTCAGCTAGCACCCTTTGGATGCAGAGGGGCATCCACAGGCTGCCTGTGCTCTGAACAGCATTTGTGAGGGCCTGGCACATCACTGCAGCTGGTTTTTGGCTTTTCAGCTTCGCAAAAGATAAACTTTGCATCTGAACACTGGCTCTAAGATATTAGGAGGAAGGTGTGACCTGGGATATGCCTCAACTTTCACCAACAGTATCAAGCCATCCTGATTTACTCTATTCTTTGGACTTTTAAGATGTTCTTGTTTCATAGCCTCTTCAGATCTACTTTACGATTAATTTCTATTCCATCAGATAATGTACATCAGTTTTATTAGTGTAAATAATTTGTACATATTAGACATATTTGTTAGCTTTCTTTCATGGCTATTCTCACACTAAGTGGTATGTTTCAATTAAAAGGTAGACTACTACATTCTCTATTCCTTTAGTTGTTTCCCTGTGAAAAAATATTCAGCCTGTATGTATGTGGTTTTTGAAACCTTTGGATGCACATGCTAGACAGGCCTTATTAAATGTATGGGAATGGAATAGTGTTCACTTGCACATTCACTTTGCATCCTGAACTTGTGTATTGGTCTTTCAAGGTTTTTATTAAGAAACAAACCTGCATTTTAAATAGGGAGTTAAACTGAAATCAATTCTTCAGTGGATTGTGTTGGCAGCTCCAGCTCCCTTTGATGTAATGCTTGTGACATGGACATTATTTAGTGAGATGGGTCCATTAATAAGAGAACCCTTTTCCCCTAAACTTCTGTAATCCACTGTAGAATGTGACACTCCAATTAAGCTTCCTTTAGACAGATTGACGGTTGTTGCATTGCTAAATGTTTGTCTTGGTGACAGGTCTAGTTTAGGCAACTCCTGCTTGCCCCTAATTGCTTCTTCCTATTTCTGAAGCGATGCCTTGGTGGCAGTGCAAACGTGGGAGGCCGTGTGCTGGAGGGCACCAGGCAGTGAATTTGGCTGGAACAGGCTCTGTGCCTGCAAGGTTTCATTTCAGGGTGGAGTTTTTGCAGGGGTTCATTAGACAAGAGTCACGCTCCCTCCCACCCTGGCCAAGGTTTAGCCAGGGAGGGAGCTGAGCAATCCATCAGCCAGCACGGCCCCTTGTTCAAATGGAAACACTTAAAAAATGATTAGGTCATCTGTTCACATCTGCAAATACACAGCTGGTCTGTGCCATGCATTCCATGTTACTTCATGAGATTTTAAACAAAGGTTTTGCAGTGTCCTTTAACAACTGCTCCAGTTAATCTCTTACAAATGTTTCAGGTGTGCTTTTAATTCCATAACTCCACGTACTGCAGCTGTGATGCCAGTGCTGAACTCTGAAATGAAGCTTACAGTTTCTGCAATATGTAATCACTTTCAGAATGTTAGGTGACTTGCATGCTCTTGAAATTAAATTGCTCTTTAAACTTTACTGTTGGGCTATAGATATTTGTCATTCACTTGAAAATTTTAGAATTCTCTACTGAACCAGACATGATGCACTACTCCTAAACAAAAAAAAAATCACCATGCTGAATAGTGGTAGCTTCAGGGCATAGGCTTACTGCTCTCCTGGTTTTATTAAAAAACAAAAAGAATAATAATAAAAAAGGGTATTAAATGTCTTCTTAGTTTGCTGATTAAAGACCATTTGGCCAGGAGGGAACCTCTAATTGCTTCCAAATGTTTAACCCTTGAGCTTGGATGAGACCCTACACTTAGTTCACTTCAAGAATATGCCAAGTTGTCGGTTCCTGACAAAATAACTCTGTTGTAGCTGGACTGTTCCACACTAATTTTGTTTTATGATTACCCCATTATTATCTTAGTTCATAAGAAAAATATGCCTTAAACCAAACACAAAAGCAAACCCAATTTCAGTTGAGTATTTTTATGGTTGCTTGTGAATGATTTGCCATTTAAGTTGGTTTTGATCTATACAGCTGCTTTGTTGTATAGCTTCGAAGATTTCACCTCAAGTCCCTAGATTAAACCATTAATCTTTTGTGACTGACCACCAGTTGACTCTGGAGACCGTGGGGAAGAAATAATCTTGCCTTTGATAGGACACCATAGCAATTTTGTCAATCCTTTTATTTTCTGTACTGGGTTTTCATGGTGACTTCCTCAGCTTCTGATGGAAGAGCTAGAGAAAAATTTCTCAGCATCAAGGAATCTTAGGTTTCTCCTTGCACCTTTTGGAAATGTAATAATAGCTAATTTCCTTTCTTCTTTCTAGTATTGTTCCACTTTTAAAAGAGTCCATTGGGATTTTGATGCAGCGAACTCCTCCTTCCCTGGAAAATGCCCTGCCTCAGTGCTACCAGAGGGTGAGCTCTTAAGCTGGTTTTGCTCTGACTGATCAAGCTGCTGACTGAGCCTCAGCTGTGTGTATGAGGACATTTTATGATGTTTTTCCAGTAAAAGGAATGATTTTATGATGCTTTGCCAGTCAAAGGTACTCTAGAATACACAAATGGAGGTACCAGTTTAATTAATAGTTTCCCAGAGTCCTAAATTGCATGTAGCTTCACCTCAGTTTGAGTTTTAAAAATTTCCTATGTTAGTTCAGAAAAACAGATCCTGAAGCTATTCCTCCCAAAGTAGTTTGTGCTTATACATAACATTGGAAGTGTATTTATAAGAATACAAAAATTACTCTGGATCTGACCTGTTCTCCTACTTAACTTTTCTATTAGTATGCCATGAAGTGCCTTTGCAAAGTTAATACAAAGCACTTGAAGGAGTGCTGCCTCTTCTCAGACATTATAGGCTGTAATCATCACATGGAGGGTTTGCTGAAAGTGCAAAGAGGAAAAACAAAGGGATTGGCAGGACCCATCTAAGCCCTCACAAAATTGTAAATGATGTATGAATGTATTTCTGTTAGAGTTAGAATCTCACAAATTGTTTCATGGCAAAATTTGCACATTTGCAAAAAGGGCAGTTTTAACTGGATGCCATCTCAAATCCAGTTACTGACTTTTCTCTCATGAGCACCTCCATTTTCCGAAAAGGTTTCTGTAAAATATTTGTAGAATGTAAATGCAGCAGGGTTCAAAATCACAACACGTACAGAAAATCACGACACAGACACAAATCCATGTTTCAACTTCCTTACAATAACTGAGATAGTAATAAAAAATTTTGGTAAAACATGACAAAATGCACAGTGAACTTGAAGTAAATGAATGCATTGGCTTTTATAATACTTCCTGTAAAAAACCATAGTACCGGAAATATTTTCTGAAATACGCTTTCTAAAATTTGCCTCTTGTTTTAGGTGCAGCAGTTGCAAGGAGTCTACAGTTTACATGATCCACATTTCTGGACCCTCTGTACTGATGTTTACATAGGGACTTTGAAGTTACTAGTAGCTCCTGATGCTGATGGGAGGTGGATTCTAAGCCAGACTCACAATATTTTTACTCAGGTATGTCTTATCAGTGGAAGTCACATCTCCAAGTGTGAATAGCTTGATGTGACATTGTAATTCTTATCAAGAAAGGCTAAATATTTCTGAGTTTGGTATCTGTTTTGAACAGCCTTCCTGCTCTAGCTGTATAGAACAATTTCAAAATGTTCAGCTGTGTAGATGGAATTAGTGTACCTCTCTGCATTAGTTTTTCATGCCACTTTATGGAAATAACAGATATAATTGTCTCAGGTGTATCAAATGGGGTTGATCTATATTGACCTATAAGGAACTAAGAAAACAGATGAGGCTTCTCTCAGGATAGAGTTTCTCACCACAGAGAGACCTACTCACAGGCTTTTCACTGCATTGGCAGCTTGCACATGTGATGGCTTTCTGGATAGGTTCAAAATGTAGAACTGGTTTGAACAACCAGTACCACGTTATGCTCTTGTGCTTAGCTCCATTTTAACTGACAGTTCTTCAAGCAGTTTGCTTTTCAGGAAGTTAAACTGGCACAAAAGAAAGTAAGAATTGCTTTTGTGCAGCTTCATATGTGGCAGTTATTTAGGATGAATCAGAAGAGGTAATGCAGCAAAACTAATGCTAATACATCATTATGTGTGTGCACTTGACTGTGGGAAGAACTCTTTACTCATCTGGTGTTCTCTGAGTGATGTGCTAAATGTGGAGATGAATTACAGAAAAATAAGTTGTTTAGGTCTTTTGCTAGGTCACTTACTGATGTGGGCTGATGTTCAGGATCAGAAACTGCTTTGGCTTTACAGCGTTTTTAACTCTCATTCCCTTTTCCACAGGCAGGAGTGAGGCAGCTTTACATACAGATTGATGTTGCAGCCATGTAGTCAGTTTCTGGAATGGTGCTGTTGGACCAAAGCTTTCCATACTGTACTGGTGTAGCAACACTTCTTGAGACAGAGCCTGCCTCCACCACGTCTGGAATTGACTGAATAGATTTCTGCCCTTGGGCTACGGAGGAAGTTCACTTCTAAGGAGTAAATATTGAATGAATGTTATGGACTTTGGGTCTTGTTTTTTTTGGGGCCCCTAAACTTGTAAGTTTTTGAGGGTTTTTTACTTAAGATTGTGGTACTGGAAACCCTGTCATGTCTTCAGTAAAGCTGCTGAAACCACTGCTCATTCCCATCAAACCAGTGTTATCGGCAATTGGAAACTTGTTTTGTAGACAATGTCACAATGGCTGACATGCTTCAATATAATTGTATGTTTGTACAATTGTTTGTACTTTGCAAACTTAATCAACCAAACCATATTGGGTTTTCAAAGTGCCTTTTATATCAGGAGAGCTATTTGCCAGCATAAATATGGAGCATCAAAGGGTTTTACTACTTTTACAAATAGTCTTGTATGCAGTCTGATTATTTACTAGTGATGTATGCGGGGGGGTTGTGTACTTACATAACTGTAGATGTTAGACTTCCATTATATTTGCATCTTACCAGACAGAAAAATTCTAAATGTAAAAGACAAAGCTGTTGTGAAGAGACTTGCTTCTGAACAAGCTGGGTATTTTGTTGCACGTCTTGTGAAAATTATTTTAGGCCAAATATTAGATTTAACTCCAATTCTTAGTCTCTTCATACTGTTGAGAGTAATGAGACATTACATGATGTTGCTCATGTTCAGTCACTTAAACAATGGGCAGTTGAAGGAAGATGCTGGTGATGGAAGCAATGCTTGAAGTTTTTTATTTTCCAAATAATGTGGTGGAAAAAATCTAAATCCTGAAATTGTGGAAGCTTAAGTCTCCTTGATTTTGATAGGTTGTTATAATTTTATTAAAGTGATGAAGTTCAAATTTTGCCTTTCCAAATATTGAAAATAGTTGTTTCTGGCAGTTATACCCGAAATGGAAATAAGGACCACTTTTCATGCTGTTTTAGCTTATGCTTTTCCCATGCTGACACATCTTACATCTTTGACTATTTTACTGCAGCCTTGTATGTTTTCATAGGGGAGAAAATTCTCAGTGCAGTAAGGGTTATTAGATTGGGTTTTTCTTTCCAAGATTGGGTTTTTCTTTCTTCTTCTGTCATATATTTTCTAGCATTTGAATCATTTTACTCGGATATGAGTGTCACTTCCAAAAGCAATCTGCTAT
Source organism: Melospiza melodia melodia (assembly GCF_035770615.1). Taxonomy (NCBI): domain Eukaryota; kingdom Metazoa; phylum Chordata; class Aves; order Passeriformes; family Passerellidae; genus Melospiza; species Melospiza melodia. The sequence continues at coordinate 12,863,998 of NC_086204.1, read as the reverse complement.
GTTTGGTATTACAGATGATAGTTCCACTGTGCTGTAGTAGTTCACTTAGTAATGGAAGACTTTTTAAGAGGACATTTTACACACAGAACATGGTGAAGTAAAAAGCAATACAGGCATTTTTCTGAGAAATCATAGCTGCCACTGATTGGTATGGATTTATGTTTATTTCGGTACCTGACAGAGGTAATACTAAAATCAAGGCCCTGAGAAGTTTGCAATGTCTGTGTACTAAGTGCTAGGCACTATGAAATTACTAAAGATTGATTTGCAGAAATGGTTTGTTTGCCAGTGATCCTGTTGAATCCATCACAGATATGAAGAGTTGCTTGCATTCATTCTGTTGTTCCTATATAGCACCTGATTTCTTTTGATGTGAAAACACGCTTGCCAAATTTGATGGTGGTTCCTGAATTGTCCAGTTGAGATATGGAAACATGAATGTTGATTTTGTCCAGATCTTGGGGCTGTACTCTTGTGCTTAGAACTGGAAACTGGGTGTAAAAAAATGGCAGTACAAAGCCACCTATAATACTGGTTTTAATCTTTGCTGTCTCTTTCAGTCTTCAGATCCCTCCATTGCCATTTCTGATCCTGTTTGCTCTCCCTGGGGACACAGGCACAGAGTGCCCTCCCAGCAGGCTGCACATTCCACAGCTCTTCCCTGGCCTCCTGCCTGGCACTCTCTGTCAGGCTCTCTCCCTGTCCCACCTGGCAGTGCCAGGCCCAGAGTTCCTGAGTGGAAGATGGAAGTTACACAGCACAGGGTAGGGTGCAGGAATCTGTTGAGCAGATTGGAGCACTGCAGTTTAAGATCCTCTGTGCACGTATGTTCACAGAGAAGGTGATGAAAATCCAGCTGTGATTATAGGGTGGAAGTACTGTTTTGTAGTGGGGTGCATACAGACTGCTGCTTGCTGGCTGCCAGCAGGACTTGCTCATTTTTTAAAGAGTTACTATTACTGCTATTTGAGGCTAGAGAAGATCAACTGATATCACTTTAAGGGCAAGTACCAGACAGATTCATTGCAACTGTGTCATGATCCCAGAGCAGGCTTTGCTTTAAGTCACCTTTGCACCAGCATGTTTCAGGACTGACTGTTCCTGGACTTGTTGAAATGCTGCAGTGCTGCCCAAGTTGCTGAGCTTGGCCACCATCTTAGCTTCTTAATGAAAAGACAACTGCTACTATTTGTTTCCACGTGAGAACCTGGCAGAGTGGCTGTTTGTTTGATGGTGGTGATGGTGTTCTCTTAAATGTACATCTACCAAATTTTTAATATGGAAAATGGAGTGAAAAAGCCTATGAGCCTGTTACAATTGCACAACAATTTTAATAACTTTTGATAACTGTTTCTGCTTATTATGATTTAGCTGATTGTTGGAAGCATATGTTCAAGTCTATGAGTTTTCTAGCCAAGCAAGATAGCACTTCATTATGTTTAAACGTTTATAGTAAGAAATATATCATTTGTTTGTCAAATGTAATTGGGGATAGTGTAGGGAGGTCAGATTCAAAACAAACTTTAGCCGTTTTAGGGTTTCTGAAAAAGGATAAGCATCACAAAATTCTACAAACACAATGTATGACATATTCAGTCAGTAACTGCAGTCACATGTAGTATGTCATTAAACAAGGGACATCAGATATTTTTTCCACCTAAGGGGATACTTGCTCAGGTTTTAGAAGAGTACAAACCATGCCGTTAAAAGCAAAAGTGCAGCTTTCCTTACCCTGAGAGCCAAAGCACCATTATTTGTGTTTTGCTAATTACTTAACACTGGTTGCTTATGTAACACTTTGCTATTGACACTTTATTGGAGAGGCAAGGCAGGATTTAAACAAAGACTTGTGTGAATGACTGATATCCAGAGATGGGTGAATGGCTGCAGATTATATGCTAAAACTCAGCTTCCTGGTATCCACTTCCTAATCAAGTTTTCAAAATGTGGTTTTCTCATGTTTTCATGCAGCTGATATTTACTGTGTTGTTACTGGTCTGTCTTTGTTGGGTTATTTTTTTTCTGTGACTGAAACCAGTAACTTAAAACCTTATTGTTCCAAAGACCAAGCCTCCAAACTGCATGATTTTTACCACATCTACAGCAAAATAAGAAGATAAAACGAATGTTGCAGAGTGTCTGTATTAAAATGCCTCAATGTTTTTTGGACTAAGTAACAGTGAAAGAAAACTCCTCATATTGAATATGCACAGTAAGGACTGGTCCTTTACAGGCTAATCTAGTAAGTATACAGCTCTGGATAGATTGGCTCCTTTCATCAGGAGGGCTCCTACAGAGAGCTGAGTTACTTGTGTGATTTGCTAAGCTAGGATGGAAAGCAAATAAACGACTTTGCTTTTTGTGTAATAATTCCTACTACAGCAAAAATTCAGTTGCATCATTAGTAAAAACTGCTGACACTATTTTTACACAAAAATTGAAGCTGCTACTACAAATAAAATGGACCTTAGTGACTTACCATTCTTATTTTACTTTTTTATAAAGATGTAAAGGCGGGTTTAAAGGTGAAGGAAAATTAATGGTTTCTCTTTTTAACTGTTGTAAGTGAACCTGTTCTGGGAATGTAAACGAGATACAAGAGGAGAGAATCTGCTGCTGAATTGCCGTTTTCCATCTTTCCATCTTTTGCATGTAGTGTGCGTAAAGTCCATGGCTTTTCTTTCACAGTGCACTAGCACAGTGCAGATTTTTAGTTTCATTATTTTATAAAATGCAAACTTTTATCTTTTTTCATGATACAAAGTCTTTAAATACCAATTCAGAGCAAGAATTTTAGTTAATAATTAAACCCTATCCTGTTTTCTCCAGCAGCCATTAGATTGCTATCATTCTTGATTATCCCACTCCTTTAAGCAGGATTTTTTTTTTTTAATAATCTCTCTGATCCTCAATACTGACTCAGTAGCTAATTCCTCCTTTACACTTCTGTGAAAATTCTTATCTGCTGGTTGCTGAGGCTCCCTTTTGGATTTGTCCCCCATTCAGGCTTTGTTCAATGCCCATCCCTGTGGGCACTTCCTTGGCCAGACACTGCTATAATGTGAAGCGATGCCAGCCGTGCTGGGCCTGGCATGCAAAGACTGAGTCTTGCTGTGTGCAAATACTGCTCAACCTACTTGTCTGTTTCAGTGAGCCACAAAAGGTTCCTGCCTGTGTGGTAATTTGGCTGAAATGATGTGTAAAAAGAGCTGGGTATTTCACTTCCCATGTGCATTGGAGCCTCTCACATGTATGCTGGGATCTTGTACAAGAGTTAAGTGAATCACTACAGTATCTTGGCTGAAGTGTGAAATAATGTGAATGAAGCAATTGCCAAAATCATTCCTGGTAGCATACAGCATAGTGCTTGCCTTTACCTTTAAATTACAGGAATTACTCTTAGCTTAGTGAGCAGTTCAATAGCAAAGTGTGTCAAAGTACCTGTGAAGAAATCTGGCAGGTAACACAAGGCAGCTCACTAAAATTCTGAAGACAATGTCTGATTTTGTTCTGGAATGCTAATGTTAGTAGCTTAGCCACGGCTTGTCCCAAGTGCAATATTAAGAAATTTTTAATGTAATCTTTTCTACTTGAATACAGTCTATATAAAATGTTAAATATCCTATATTGCTGAAAAGATATGGGATCAAATTTCTTTCCAATAAATCTTCAGTTTAAAAAAAGTATGCATACAGGTCTGCTTTGTTTTCATTATATTGTGAAGAATAGTTGAAATAGCAACCACCATCATCTACAAGCTGATTTTAAAGAGAACTCTTGCAGTCTGTTTGCTGAGACTTGGCTTAATTAATTGTGGTTGCTGCAGTTGAGTCTAGCCCCTCATAAATACTAGCATTAACATATGAAGAAATCCAGTTCTATTTTTAGTTGCAGCTTCTGAACCATGAAATTCTGTGCAGCTTCTCCCCCTCTTTCACCAGCTGTCCAGCTGTCCAAAGGGAAAGTTCTTGGTTTTCTTTGGTTTAGAGCATTCTCACCTGCCTGTATTCACTCTCCCAAGGCAAAGATGAACACAGACCTAACAGGTTTTGCACACTAATGTTTTCTATTGGTAAGAGAACTCCTAAGTTTCTGCAAAGTTGAAAGGCAAAATTTAACATCTAATGCACTTAAAACAATGTATGCACTACAGCAAGTGATGCCACACAGATACCTGGTACTCTTCTTATTGCAGTCAGCAGCCCAAGACTGGAGTGGATGTCAGTGATCTGAAGCAAAGGTTTCTGGAGGTGTCTGCAGGGTAGAAGCTGATACCAGCTGGTGCAGTTTGCAGCCTCAGGTAAAAGCAGGCCCATGTTCCTGCAGCATTGCCCTCTGAGTCTAACTACAGTTAGACAAGTCTTAAATAGTGACAGCAATATCTTTATGCTGTTATGCAATTAAAGATGGAATGAAAACGTAAATGCCTTGTTTTTATTTAAGCAGTCCTTTGACATGCGTTATTTTCAAAACTGGAACTATCTACAGAGAACAGTTTAAGCATTTCCAATTCCAGAGGATGCATAGTGCCTGTAACAATTAAGGAATGTAGTGGAGCACCCAATTCCACAGTGGACATCTGCTGTAGAGTGCCTGAAGCAATCTTCTCATCTAGAGCACCAACACGAGCAAGGCCAACACAAATTGTGTTTTCAGTAATTTCTGTAAGAAAGAAGATGAAATGTTCCATTTATTGACTAATGGTCCTATCATAAGGGAAAAAATACTCAAAATGCTTAAACCTTAACACTGCATTCTTAAACCTCCAATTATAAAAATATTGGAGTGGCCTAGAAAGAAACTTGCTATTCAAAGAAAATAAAACTTAAGGATGTTGATAAGGAAGAATTCATTCAGGAATTGTGTTCACTTTGAGGAACGTGCTGCTTCTGATTCATTCTATGTAAAGGATAAAATTAAGGGATTTTCATTTTAACAGTACTGAAGGAATAAACTTTTTAAATGAGGAGTAGACCTAGACGAACTTGTTAGAAAAAATTCTGTGACACAATTGCATCATCTTTATGAGCTGCTGTGCTTTTACCCTTGGTCTCAATAAACATTTCACAGTTTGCTCCTGACCAGTGTTAAGAATTCAAGGTGAAAATCACAGTTCTGCATCTTTGGGTTAACCTAGATTCCTGCTGGTGTTCACACAGAGGAGAGTGTGACCAGTCTAAGTAAAACAGAGCTGAGATTTTTTTAAAGCTTGACTGATCTAAAATGCTCAGAATCCTTTTGCCTCCTGCAACTCTAATGGCTCAAAGAGCTCACAGTTCCACATGGATAGAAACAGTGCAGGGTTTCCAGACTGAGGCTTTGACTGTAGCTTCAGGAGCCACCAGTGCAGCTTCATTGCTGCTCACTGAACTGTGCTGGGCTAAATCCATCTCGTGACTGGGATTTAGGGCAGCCCAAATCCACTGCAGAGCAGAATTCTGGGAGTCAGGGGAGGGGAGTAGAGTTCAGAGGCTCATCAAGACATGTGACTGGAGAGGGGTGGTAGCAGACAGAAGCAGTCCAATCATACCTGGTTTTTCTCCTTGGAGCCTTCTGTTTTGAATAATGGCAAGAAGCTGTTCTGCAGCTTGATTCACACTCATGTAACGTGGTGGCTCATAAATCTTTCTTCCTCTGCAGGGAAGGAAAAGCAGAGAAATTTTACATATAACCCATTTTGTTATCCCCAGCAATCTTACAGCTTATTTCAAGAGACCTCTAGACCAGCAGGTTGAATTTAAACAGGCCCAGGCTCTCAGGCTGGGTCTTTTAGACAAGAGTGGAATTTTTAAAGAATACAGAAATCTGTTGTGCTCTCACCACCCCTGTGAAACAGCTGGGCTCCAGCTGCCAGATCATTTAGATCCTAAAAGCAAATTCAACTGCTAGAAGCAAGATGCTGGTTTTGCAGCTACTCTTGAAGGATGCATTAGACTTAAATCCAAGGGCATACAACTGTTTTTCTGTTAAATGCCCTGTAGACAGATGATTACAGACTAGAAATATATTCTTAAATGAAATGCTGCTTTCTTTGCCAACTGTGGATTCAGTCAAACAGATTTTATTTTGAAACTCCAGAATAAACAAACCTCAATGATACTGTGAGACTTCACAAATGTTAATTTAGACCAGTTACAGCATGTGTACAGAGGATCCATTTATATTCACCACTGTGAAAACATACAGATTGCAGAGATGAGTAAGATGTGGCAAAAACTTTTTGAACACAGTTAAATGAGCTTAAGAGCATTTTCTGTATATTGCTTATTTAACTCTTTAAGAAGGGTGTTATGTATTCTGCACTTTGCACTGTGTATAAAGAATAAAATTAGAACACTGTTTCAGATATTAATCTGTTTCAGGAGATGGCAGAACAGTAGAGAAATAACACTTCATGCACCAAGAGGAAAGCCTATCTGTGTCTGACTTAGTGCTTCTCACAGGAACAGTTACAAAAAAGATCATGTTCTGCTGCAATTCCATTCACTTACTGTAAATAAAGCCAGGCCCTATTGCAAGGAACAAAAGAGTTTCACTCCTGGTAAGAAACAAAGGACAGTGGCCACCAAGAAGCACAAGAGAAGAAGGCAGGTAAGTTCAGTATTAGATTATGGGCACAGAACCTTTGTTCCTTGTACAAAAAAAACCTTTGTAGGGGCACTGTATGTTTCTATGGATTTTCAAAATGGTGACTCACTTCATGAGATTCTCCAGAGACTGCTCCTTCACTTTAATATCTGTAGAACAAAACACATTAAAACATAGCTTTTCTACAAGCTTCCCACTTAGTCTTCTATGTAGGTGAAGCTTTAACAATGTTTTAGCTATTATTAATATTGTAATATTATTATATTTAGCTATTAGAATATTGATCACACTGTACTGCTTCATCTGTTAGTTAAGCTCAAAGCCTGTGACTTTATGCATGTGATTTTACCCAATAGGGCAAATTTCACAGATTTCAGAGCAACACAGCCAAATAAAAATCCTGGTAAATATACAAATAGGCATATTTACCATAAGATAGTTAAATACTAGCACATTTGAGCACACCATTGGGACTACTCTTAAATTGTGAGCACTTTATGTCACAGAATGTAAAGCAGTCTGACTGCTCATCACTGCCATGCAGGAACCTGACTTTCATTAGCACTTCCTTCCTGTCCCAATCAAAATTTAGAACAAGATTCTCTTATGGGAAAATAAAAGGATTTGGGCAAAACTGAAATAGAGAAGGGGTCAGGTAGGTAAGACTGCTGCCAGTTTTATGAAACAGATTGACCATAATCTTTCCAAGAGGAATCCAAGTGTTACCTGTACTCAAACACCCTTCTCCCCCCCCCCCCCCGCCCACAGAAAGCTGGATACACTTTTAACCTCAAATAAGTATTCCTTGTTACATAATCAACTTCTAAACCAAAGTGACCCAGATGAAAGGGGTTAAAATGCAAAACCCCAAGATTGTAAGTGCCCAGTTTACCACATTGCTTCTACGTCCATGAAGTCACTTTCAGTTCAGAAGTTTATCAGCACTAACCTTTTTAATGCCACATTTGCTTATCTGGTGATCTAGTCAGTTGGGTAAACACTCAATACACAAACTAAAAGGCAGGAGAGTGGCTGCTGCTCACCAAGTAAGCACAGGGTGTGCATTCCATTCCGCCTGTTCTTCTCAATCTTGTCAAAGAAGCTCTCTGGTTTCCATGTATCTGTCCAGAACACTATGGAAACAGTTTCTCCAAAATTGTACAACTGTAAAACAGAGCAAATGCAGTAACACACATGAGCGATAAGAAAAAATAAGAGCATTCAATAATGTTAAAGGCCAAGTAATGAACTACCTGTGAATTTTTTGCTCTATTCACCTTTCCAATGCATAATTAGTAACTTTCTACTTTCTATTGTCACTCAACTCTGAAGTCCTTTTAAAGGCAAAAGCTTTGTAAGATTAGCACCAAAATCATTATTTGTTACTTCTTACTTTGGCTAAGGGTTTTTTATTTCTTACTTTGGTTAAGGTTAGGCAGCTTGGAATAATGCTATAATGTAATGTTTTGATTCTATTGATTTAAATGGCATTTTGCTGCAGATGGAAGCTCTAGCAGGCAAAAGAAGTTACAGTCTAAGGAGATAGTGGATATGAAGATCTGAAGACAGATTGTGCACGAAGCAGAGAGGTACAACATTGTTTATGCACATATGGAAAGAATATTGCTGGCAGATCCTATGTCAAGTATACTCACTGATTCTATTCTCAGCCTTAACACATTTATTACTGGAAGTAAGTCCCTCATCTTGCTGAAGACATTTGAAGCCACAGGCTTGCCAATTATCTCTGGTGATGCAAAAAGGAAAGTCACATGTAACTTTAGGCAGCATCTGGCTTGGAAGTAGGTTTTGCCCTGAAGTAGGGGAATACCAAGCATCAGTTTTGGTCTATTTAGCTCTGGACTGGGGCCACCCCAGATGGATTTTAAAGCTTGCCAATATTCTGTCTGCTCAAGCCCACCAGAGAAACAACAGCTACATGAACTACCCTTCTCACTTTCTCTGTACTCCTGGAAGGAAAAGCTGCTTTTCCAAGCCCATGAAAGGAGACAAAGGCACTGTGTGTGCTTTGGCAGAGGACCCTGTATAGAAGCAGCTCTGGCAGCCCTGTGCCATGTGGGGATTCCCCTATACATACTTCTGTTGCTGTGGCATTAGCCTGTGGCTTTAACTCCTTTGTGCTGGTAGAGCAGAACTTGAATCACAGCAGAAACATGTTTATTTTCAAAAGCTCAAATTTTAACCATTCATGCTGATAAAATTTATTCAAAGATTCCTGGAAGATAACTGAAAACATTTCCTCTTTTAAGTATTTCATTCTAGCACAAGCACAAGAACATACTGGGTACATTTCACAACCTAAAGGTTCTTCCAGTAAATACAGGTTTAACCAAATAAGTTGCTCCTGATGTAACCTTCCTGATATTAGCTATTTCAAGGCTGTGTTCTAGAAAATAAAAAGAAAAATCAAAGTATGCTTTGCCTATTTTTCATGTGGCTGCCTAGAACTCATTCCCATTTTGTACCAAATCTGCATAAAAACTATTAGAAAAGAAGTTTCTCCTTCTCCATGTCACTGTTAGAGCATCTGGGAGCAAGATACCTTTAATCTCCCTGGTAGCATTCCTGCAAACTTCCAGAAGTGCTGCAATGTCTGATACCAACCTAAGAGCTCCCCATCAGCACCTGAAACCACTGCAGCCACTTCTCCAAAGCAGCAGTCCTTGTTCAGGACAGAAAGGGGCCTCAATTAACCTTAAATCTTTCTTACCTTGGCCCTTTGGCATTTTGATAAACCAAGGAAAAAATCTTCCACTGCTGCCCTTTAGGAAATGAAAGGATATGCAGAAATGGGAAAAATGTTAATATCTGTGAGGTATTTTGTTGGGAACCAGAACTCCTAAACCACTCTGCCACATGTTAAGAATGAGCTGGACTTTCAACTTTATACCATACATTGCTAATTCTGATTGTTATCATTCTCTTTTCCATTACTCATTACAAAGATCCTCTTTGCCAACAAGAAGTTAAGCAAGTTATCCTTTTCCCTGCCAATCATTCACTAATCTGTCCTTTGTTTACAGGGTTTTGCATTAATTAATACTGAAGCCTGGATGTCAAAAAGGAGTAAAATATTTTTGCCAGAAGCTGCCTGTCTATTCTGTATAAATACCTTCAGAACACCTTCATGAAGAATTGATACTACAGACAACTGTACTTAGTCTCAAAAAATACACCTGTTTTCTCAGCACCTGGAAAGCACAGAAGTAGTTTCTACACCAATAAGATAGAGTAGGAGACATATTTTATTGACCTCCTGGAAATGCTTTTGCAGTTTATGCCCCTCTACTAACTAAACTTGTGAAGAACAGATATCCTAGGATTAATGTGCACAGATTCTTACTTTAAATTACAGAGGGAGGAATACTACTTTGGAAAGTCCCTGGTACACCATCAATCTGAATGCTGAGGAACTGAAGTAGTAAGTGGGATACCTTTATTGTGCTTGAATACTTATAACCAATTACCTTACAAACACTTCTACAGACACAAACCAATATTTTTTTCTCATCCAGTATTTGATCTCTGCAGATGTGTGACATTTAAGAAAACATAGGAACTGCTCTTCACCAGGGCAAGCCTGCATTAAGAAGGACACAACTGTATCAGAACTTACACTTTAAATGCACTCCCTCCTCATGCAGAATTCAATTTGTTCCTAATATAATTTCCTCTGCTGTGCTCTAATTTCCACCTTTTGAACTTGGGGATGAATTATCAGACTTTCAAGAAAAGCCTTCCAGCAGACAGAGCTGTAAATTCCAAAAATGGCACTACTATCCTAAGGATTCAGGAGTTACACAAGACAGCAGGTCCACTAAAGACAAAACCAACTGAAATTAAAATGCATTCTTTCCACCAACCAAAAAAGGCTGCAGAGGGTCCCAAAATTCCAGGAATCATGCTTCTCACTGAAATAGAGCTGTCTGACATGTTTGCTAACCAAGGAGTGTTACAACACAACTAAGGAATACTGCCATGCTTTGAGACTGTTCAGGAGTTCAGTAAGATGACGAGCTGTGTGTATTTGCAGAGACCAAGGATTGGCTGTACAGTGGCTGGCACAGCTCTAAAGAGAGGCAGCAGCAAATGAAATTTTACAGCCAACTTGTGTGTGCTGCACTTCACATGAAGCATGAGGGGTTTAGGAGTGGGCAATGTGTGCTTTGTACAAGCCCCAACATCTCAGGCATCACACTTGCACTGTGAGCAGATTTGTTAATGTGCCTACATTCTGCTCAGGCACAAAAGTGCCAGAATTTCAAAGGGGCACAGTGAAATGGTTGGACAGATATTTCATGTTTTCAGCTTGGAAACCAAAGTTCTTACCTTCTTCTCAATGCTCAAAAACATCACAGAAAAGTTTCAAAAGGTCCTTTTGAAAGACCTCAGTCTTTGGAAATACCCCTTTCTCCGCACCCTCCCCCAAGTAGTGACTGGCTTAAGCAAAACTCTGTGCATCAAATTTTGCAATGCAGTAGCTCAGGTCAGCAAAGGAAGCCAGCACTCCACTGTGAGGCAATGCCCTGCTGCTAGAGTTTTCTCACAAAACACTGCAGAAAGCTCTTCTTCAACTCACAGTTACATCACCTCAGAACAAGATATAAATTCCTATTTTATTTACACACATGATATGAAAGAATGATTGACAACTTTTGGTGCTTGTTTTCTGTTAGTATTTTAATCTTTCTATTAATGCTATTTCGTATTTTACTTCTTGTTTATACAAGCAGAATTGATTGCAAATTGAGAGGCCAGCATGAACTGTGAGAGAAAGTACCATGATCTCACCTTGGAAAATCTTCATGCAAGTGGAATTTCAATGAAACTGCTCAGCCACTTTGTTAAGGACCAGTCTGATATCAAATACCTGAACCTGTCCTGATCAATTGTCCTCACTTGAAATCATGGTGTGGTCAAGCACCACAAAAATTTAGGGCATAAAAGACAGAACAAGCTGACACTAAATAGGGAAATTAAAAAAGGAAGATCCACCATCCCCTCTAGAAAGCACTAAAGCAAGCAGGATAGAAGATGCAAAATAATAGTAAAGGTCAGTTGGCCAACAGCTGCAGAGAAACCAAGAAGTAAACATTTCAAAACACAGACATCTATTTTTACAGCATCTTTCCCAGAATTATTGCTGTATCAGCTTCAATGGTGACACAGCAATTTTTCACTTATGAACCTATCTCCTTTCCTAACATTTCAAACAGCTTCAGAACTAGTCACAGGTCTGGTTCTTCCCAAAACAAGGAGTTATTACATTCTTCAGACCTGCCACCATACACAACCAAATACCTGAGACCTCCTAGGTCTGAAACGCTACAGAGCCATGTTCTGGTCCCAGGTCACACTGCAGATAGTTCTCACAGCATAGGAATTATGTGAATGATGGAAATTCAGACTCTTCTCAGCCTAATCACAACCCACTGGTAGGAACTAAGAGGCTTTTTCTCCTAAGACTATTCCTCTTGGAATAGTGGATTTAGAGACTGCAGAGCACCTTGCATTATCCCAGGTTACTTCCTGATAGATCCCAATGAGCATACCCAGAAAAGCTAAGATACATTTTCTTTTTCTTTGTCATAGGGGTTCTGACATGATGCTAGGCAATGTTCATCCTCAGAGATAAGGAACCTGTGTCAGGTTTTTCCCTTTATTCTCCCTAACCTGTTACAACCCTCCAGACCACATACATCAAATTAAAGGGCTCCTGCTGCTCTTTGTATTATATATTGTTGCTTGATAGCAGTTTAAGAAGTTGTGTGATTGTCAACAAAGAGCTAGTAGAATCACTCAATCTTTGTTTTTTCTTGGAATTGCTCATATGAAACAACCACAAGCCTAGCTCTATCCCTTTACACTACCTTATTTAGTATCACAGACCTTTAGCGACTTCAAATGCCTCTCATGAGACCCTTCACATGAAACTGAAAAGTTTTACCATTCACCTAGATGGGGCTTTGACTCCTTTTTGTACTGCAAGCTGAGAGATTGCCCTAGCTGTCCCAAAAACTTCCAGTTCCCTTAGTACATGCCAGAGAGAAAGGAATTGGGAAGAAAACACATTTGGCTGAGCGAAACCCACTCCATATAATTGCAGTCTTCAGAAGGCAGCTGAGACAAATCACATAAAATCTGTTGAAGGGACAAGCACATTTTGCTTTGGCTGCCTCTTGGATCTGCTTAGGAAATAGCCACTCCATAAGAAGAACAAAATTCAGCTATCAAAATACTGAGAAAGCAAACTTGCATAGGAGAGGATTTGCCCCTCAAGGTAATGCCACCTTATCTTTAAAAACCTTCTAAGATTCTTTCTGTCAAAAGCAATATTTCCTTCCTGCCCTGAAGGTGACTTGGGTTACTAATATGAAATGAAGATATCTAAAAGAAAAAAAAAAACAAAACCCAAACCTGATTAAATAGATGTTTCTGGGTCATGTTTGCTGGTGACAAAAAGCACTAAGTTGGACAGCAATTGTGAGTAATGAAATAGTGTGACTAGCACTGATTTAACCTTTAATTGGCTTGAGAAATAAATGCCAACTTCTTAAAGGCTCAGAAACTGTTAGTAACTGAAAAAACAGAAATAGAAAACAGTTTAACAGTCAGTAATTTTGTGTACAGTCCCTCCTATTAGAGCAGAGTGTTTTTGAAGATTAGGGCACACAGAGAGGGTGGGACTCAGAGGCTCCACTCCTGCAGCTACTACAGGGTTTCTATTTGACTATAAGCACAGTAATTAACAATAGCATCCTACAGCTTCTTCATCTTTAAGTAGTATTTTTCAACTTGACACTGGAAATGTACTCACCTGTTCAGCAAAACCTCAAAAATAACACAGTAAGCATTGCTTTTGTATTTAAGTGACCAGCTGCTAGCAAAAAGCCTATTTTCTATTTTATAAGTGTAATTTTCTTACAACAATTAAGAGGACTGCAAACATAAAACCCAAGATGCGTCACTGAAAGAAACAAGGGCACATGCAGATGTTTGTTCTAAAGCTATTCAGCTGGAAAGTGGGTACATCTCAAAAGAAAGGCAGCTCTTCGCTGTTACATGTTTTTTTCCTAGCTACCCAACCAAATGCTTTCAAAATGAGCAGCACCATTCAGAAATGAGTGTCTCATTTTAGCCTTTTATCTCATCCTGTGACTTGCCTCCAGCTTTGCCCTTCAGTTCTCAGTCCTCTTTCTTTATGTCAGTGCCATGATCTCAAGCCATTTCAAGTTGCATCATTCCTTCACACGCACCACAGGTCAGCGTGATGCAGAATCTTCCAGATGTGTTTGACCAACAGCAGTTCTACCTCAAGGACACATTAGCAGCACTGGGTCAGAGATAATTCTGTCCTGAGAGCACCAGTCTGGCCAGTGACTTTCCCAAACCAACCCAGATGTCATGCATATTAGAAATGAAGGAGAAATACGCAAATTAGAGATCCTCATTTTCCTGCCTCTTTATTCTAGGGCTAAAAGCCTTAGCAATCAGTCCTATTCTGAAAAACTGAGAGTGGGCACAGGTACAGCCTGTGCTTCCCTGGCAGTGTCTGCAGATACCAAAGTGCCTGCTGTCCTCACTGGTGCTTGCTCCCCACCACAACAGGAGTCAGAGTGACAAACACACCCACATGGCAGACTCCAGACAAGGGAGGTGAACCTGCAGAGAACATGCTAAGAGGCACTGACATAGGAGCACATTTCTTGGCTTCTCTCCCATAACTGTAGTCTTTGGTTTTTAAGGGAAAACAGCTTCTTCAGCCTTGGAAAGAAAAGTCACAGTGAAGCACAGCAAAATCAGTGTAAAAGAGAGAGGCACAGCAAATCACAGTGCCTTATGCACAGTCAAGACTACCACTTTGCTAAGTTATATTATCCCAGCACAGTTTATCAGACTGTGAGAGCTTCCAAGAAGTTTAATTTTCAAAATTAAAACCCCACTCCTTTTTTTCAGTATTCCAAAACAGTTTCACTAATTCTGTTAAATGATGAGATAGAAAAAGAGTATTTGAAAATAGATATGCAGCCCTCTTAATTATTTGGCAAGAACTACAGCTATGGAATGAAGGTAACAAACCATCACTGATACTGTACCAACTTCACTAAATCACTGTACAGGAAAATTGCACAGTACCAGAATGTTGTTGGCTGCACAGAAACATTGCTCTGATGACCAAAGATGTTCTTTTGTGACCAGACTGTGCTGTGGCTGCATTTCACTGACAGCCTAATCAGCAGTTACAGCTCGCTACGCACATGGCTCTCTGAACGGCGTATAAAGGTGTTTCCTGTTTTTCTCTACTAAGAAAGAGAGAGGGCTTGTATCACAATCAGATTAAAACAAGAAAAACAGCAAAGCCTTTTCTGTGGTGAAGCAAAAGAAGAATCCCTCCCATTGACAGGAACTTTACAATTGGAGACACAATAACTCCAAAATTAAATTGATGGCATGAGACAGACATGGAACGTGAAGGCTTTTGAAAGAAATTATAAACTTCCAACACAACTCTAGTTAATCAAAGGCTGCTTTTTTGTAAGATACACCTCACTTGCTGTTTATGCCAGTAAGGAGCAATCAAGACTTAAACGTACAACTGGTTATATTCAGCCTGGTAATGCTATCGCTATTTCCTAAAATGCCTTATATGACAACAGGAGTGTGGACTTAGGAGAAGGCAACCCCTCCCAAGGCAGAATGGAAAAGGGGACTAATGCCAGAGTGAATAACATCACATCCTTTATGGTCTGCTCCCTTCAGCAAGGGATAAGGGAATAGCAATCTAATCTCCAAAACTCTGCATATGTGAATAATCTTATGGACTGCTTATAGTCTACTCACATTAGGTTTCTGGCCCTTTTTTTCAATTAACCTAAAAGCTACATACTGCTCCTTCCTATGCCTGGCTGAACTGTGGGGGAAGCAAACTTTCAGAAAACTTAAAAATCTCTTTGGGCCTTGCATCTTCCTTCCTAATGAATTTAAGAGAACAGTAAAAAAGACAGCAAATAGTAGAAACTACTTGTCAACAACCTGACAGCAGCAGCAAATTTTACATCACCATCAAGCCAAAAGGGGAAGGGAAGCCGCAACTCTTGTTTTACCCACCCTGGTAAGTGCAGTCATGCGACAGCTGCTTTTTGTCTGCTGGGTACATTTTAGACGGCAAGAAGCCCATTTCCTTTCTAAAAGATCATTTTGCCCAAGTCTTGCAGCAATAGGCAAGCATCACTAAGAAGGTGCTCACAAGAGAATTATAAAGAGTGTGAATGCTATGCAGCATTCCCTTTAGCATTAGCTAACGGGACAGGTGTCACTGCATTGGTTTTGAGCCAGGTCAGACAGGGTGCTCAGATTTCTAATCAAAACCAAAGATAATACCCAAACTCATTGACACAGATTTTCTGCTGTTGGCCAGCATTACTATTTGAATGGAGTTAGGAGTATTGGAGTAATTTGAATGTACCAAAGTGTTTGCTGAAATTAAAATAAATTGTGTTCTTTTTTGTACTGCTAGGAAGGAATTCCTCCTTCAGTAATGGAAAGTTATTGTTCAAACCCCCAACTTGTCTGTAGTACACTTACACTCCTGTGCTTGCTTTTGGCTTTTGTAAAGTGGGAACTTGGTTTTGGGTCCCGTACACAGGGAACCATTCTGAACCTTGAGAGGGCAGGTTCTATGTTAAAAGTGATGAATGAAAACAAGAGAGGGAAGCTTCATCTAATTTTTATGTGATTAGTTATTATTTATACACTACCAAAATATCTTTCATGAAGTAAAAGTAATAATGGACCTATATATGTGTAAAAGGAAGTATTTTCTTGGGGAACACTAGACCTTTTCTACTTTAGCCACTCAAGATGCACAACAACTGTCATTTGTTTTACTAGTCCTTGGCTAAGCAAATCCCTCCCCCCTCATCAGATTGGCAGAAAGTAGAGACAGATCAAATTTTTTAAGAGAAAGAGTGCATGATATTCAAGACTTTGGAATTATGATCTGAGTTGGACATATATGCAGGCTTGCACATGTATTTCTTATATGACAAGATCAGCATAGTTGTCTACAGGATAACAACCTTATTTAAGAATAAACTTATCAGGTATTACCTGATTTTACCATCAGTAGTAAAAGGAAGCCAACATGAACAAAGCTTCATCTGTAAAATTACTTTAAATACCAAAGGTTCCTGGGGCAGAAGGAAGTTAGAAAGCAGAAAAGAATAAATATGTTACTATTCATTTTCATATGAGTTCATCAGAAAGGGCTTTTGCTGACATGTGGCATGCTAAAAGGAAGTGCTAAAAAATTCTAAGATTATGTGTACAGTTGTCACAGATCTTCAAAGTTGGGATTGCAACATGCACTGCCACAGCAGTAGAAGAGCTCACCAATTCTCAGCTTAGCAGTTGTGAAACAACATGTATGCATACACAAAAATATTACCTGTAAACCACAGCAGCCCACTGCATTCATTATTGAAGCATTGTGAATGACCTTGTAAGGAATCCCCAATTTTACTGCACGTAGCACTAAATCACTGTGTGTTGTGGCCCTGTGGTAAGAAAAGGAAGGAATTAAAAACTGAAAACATGGTGTTACCGAGTGTTACTATCACTATAGTTTGTTTTGGAATAAAATTAAATCCTTCACAACAAGAACAATACAGAGGTGGGAAAATGGCAACAATATCCCAGTGGTTACAGGAAAATAAAAACTCCAGTAAGGCTTCCATGTCATCTTCCCCAACTGAAACGCCAGGCATCCTCAGTATGGTACAGCCCTCTGCAGCTTTCTGGCATCATTAGAACTGTAACACTGCGACAATGTCACTTTATAAAATAGCCTTGGCAAGTACTTGAAAAGGGAAGTTCCATGTATCCTTTGTCTTCTGCAGGTGTCTGTTAAACATGCATTGAACTGTAAAGGTCAACTCTGTTTGGCACAAACGTCCACAAAACTCCAGGATTTCATTACTGGCTGCACAGCCAGGCCCTCTCCCATCTGCACCAGCGTGTGCCAGGAAAGCCCCATGCTCACACAAGAACTCTGAACAGACAGAGGTGAACTGCATGTTTACTTAGAAAAAACATCCTTAGACTGAATCAATTTTTCTAACAGTTAATCCAGATTACTCAAATTAACAATGCCTAAATCTGAGTGATAAAGCTTATTCTGAAAGAGTTAAGAATATTTTAGTTTCAAACAGAGTTAAATTCAGCTCCAGGTCTAAGGCTCAATATACACATTGCAGTGATTGACTGCTGCAAGAATCAATGAGTTTGCAGTTAAGCAGTTGAGATTAGAGCCTTTTTAAAATGGTCAGTACATACAGATTAAGCAAATCTTTGAACTACAACAATGTTTACATATGTATTTTGCTTGTACATATGCTTATATGGATGTGAAAACTAAAAATGCACCTACCCCTTGCCTAAATTTGTCAGACCTGATCAATGACCTTAGACATCTCATTCCCAAGATGAGACCACACACTTCTGTGTAGCCATTCCAAAGAAGGAATGAAAGAAATAACATATGGCCATCAAAACAATAACCTAGGAAAATTGCTTTCACCCTGGCCTTGTTCAGTTACCCTAACAGAATTCCCCTGGTTCTAGCCTGATAATTTCAGTGCTGTGTGTCTGACCAGCACCCAGTCAGCAGATCAGGTGCTTCAGTCTGGAACACAAATGTGGCAGCAGCTGGCAAAGCTGTAAAGATCAATATTTTTAAAAAGAAATCATTTTCAGCAGAAGAAAAAAAATGAGGAATGTGAATTTGGGAAATCTGACACCCTTATACAAACAGGCTCCCAGACCTAGGAGAAGGCAGCAAAGTGATCTGAACCAATATTTAGTTACTATACAAACACTGCTCCTCACTTCCAGAAGCAAAGGTAATTTAAGAATGTCTACTCTAAGAGAAGAGGAGACTGGTTTCACAGCCTTGTGTTATTCCCTGCACATACAAAGGACAAGGAGCACTGGAGGATTTTGTGGTTATGCTAATACTGACCAAGGCATCAGCTGGCTTTATTCACTGAAATTTGCTCCAGACAGTATTTTTTTATCCCAACAGATCTGTCTATAATGACTGTAGCTAAAGGCAGAAGTGCCCTTATGGGCACTCAGCTAATACCAGGAAAAGTTTCATGGAGTCATCTCTCTACAGGCAAAACTTCAGCAGTATTTTCTGTCACTGACACAGAGGTTAAGTTTTATGGGTAGTAATAATATGGATGTTAACACCAGCCTGGAGTGGTGGATTTTCCATTGTGCTACTAAGAGCTAAGAACATAAACACTTAGAGAGAAGCAAGTCATTCAAAAAAAGGGTGGTTTTTAACAATAACATAGTATGGTAACCAGAACTGAAGTATTTTGACATTGAAACTTATGATAACTGAGGCAGATCAGAATACTGCTTACAAGTAGCAGCTACATTTCAATCCATGTAGCTTGTTTTTTTATCTTGTGTATTTGTACCAGTCACTGGCTCAGAGCACAAGGGTACAGGTAACACGGGTCTACACTCTGCACAAATCAAGTTTGAATGTAAACATGGACTGCAAGTGTAATCAATATTTCTGAAATACAGAGTCATCTGCCCACAATTAGTTTAATATAATATTCTCTTGCCAATTGCCTTCAACCTGTATTTACATAAATTATCAGCTTTTGACAAATGTGTGCATTGCTCCTTTTTCCATAAACTCCATTTTTTCCATCACAAATAAGGTTCTCAGATTTCATTTTTCTTGTGCCCCTTAACATTGTGGTATAAATCTTGCATCACCAGCTGGAGATGAAAAGCTCTTCTGCATGGCTTGACATTATAGATTGATGATGCCTGACCAAAGAGACAGAAGGAGATCCTTCTGGTCATAGAAAAAGCCTATACTTTGCAGCAGGAATAGAAGTGGAAACAAAAGGCCTAATAAACCAACAGGAGAACACATTTATAATGACATACGTGATTTTAAGAACTAGCATATATTAAAGCAGATTAATCTATATTGATTCTAAAATAATACAAAAGTTGCAGTTTATAAATGCAAACAGCAACTAAAAGAATATTTCCCCAAAACAGCACATTTCTTATTTATTTGATAACACAGAATTTCTTCTGTTAGCAGACAAATCATGAGGCAAAGCATTTGTTATAAAAGGTAGCACAGAGAATAAAATGATAATGAATGACATTATAAGTATCTGCTGAAGGAAAGATTCATACATTCTGGAGGATCCACATTCCAATCTATAATGGACACCTGGGCAAGGAAACTCCAAAGCAAGACAAAGTGTAGACAACTGTATGTATATTTTTAATACAGTAAGGACTATACAGACATAAAAAGTGTTTCTGGTCTGAAAATCAGTTCCCTCAAAAATAACAACAGTTACAGAGTTGGATTCTTCCTACTGAAAAAAAAAGAGTGATGAAGCTATAATTAAAATGTTTCACTGTCTTACCCAAAAGGATCACCAACCACAAGAAATGCGACATCACAAACATCAGCTTCTTTTAAAAGGCTATCTGCTTCTTGTTCCACCATTTCTCGGTCAGCCAAAATCAATTCTTTTCCATAAAACTCTTCCTAGAAATTGAAATTAATAATAAACATCAAAATAAGACACTTAGGAACGTTTCTGTATGTCTCTGGGTGCTCACTCAGGAACACAGCCAAAGGACACTGGAATAAGTAACTTTGTTATTCTCCCCAGCAGCCTGCCCCACTGTCTTGGAAAACCTCACCTCTGCTTGCAAGAACACCTGAGCTTTGCATAGAGCAGCTCCTGAGCTGACAAAAATCAGTGAATGTGAACTTTACCCTGACACTGACTTGGCGTTCCGTGCTTTCTGTGTCAGTTGAGCAGCTGCACCTGAAGCAGCTCAGACCCACCTGCACTGAGGGTACCTGGGTGCACTCCAGGCAGAGTTAATTTAAGTTGCTGCTGTGAGGCACCCCCTCTCCCTAGCTCTTGGGCTACTTACAATACTGGCACCCAACCAGGCACAAACACCACACTAGCTACACCACAACCTGTTCTCTCAGATTTTTCCTTAGTACGTTTTAGCTAACCACATCTAAGGAATGACTTCATATTCGTCCTTCATCTTGAGTTCTCTTTAAGAAGGGCTTTACCAAGCATACAGGTAAACATGTATTTGATCCTGTCCTTAAGTTGTCTTCAGCAGCTCAGTAATCATTGTGTCTCTTTGTACATTCTAAATGCCTTTATTTCAAGAATCAACTTCATACATGTAAATGAAACTTCAGTTAGTTCTAGAACATGTTTTCTGATCATACTGAAAACATCTGCTATGTTGTATCACCATGCATTTTACATGCTCTTTACATGATTAATTTTTTTTTTCCAGGGCAAAGACCAAGAAAGGTGGTTTTGTTCTAAGTAGTAGTCAGAAAATTCGTGTGGTATTACGAATAATAATAAATGGATAAAACCATTGAATCAGTTATCACCCAGAAAGGTTTTCCTCTGCCTTCTGTGACTTCTTTGCCCACACAGAACAGTGAATTGACAACAGAACTGTAATACCTGTACAGAAGGAGAGTGATGCTTCCGAAAAAAATCCATCCCATAGTGACAGTAAAAGGTATGGGACCTCTGCTACCAGGCTACATGCCCTTCCCTGAGTATGAGTTCCTGCCCATTTTTGAGTATTCCTAACTGTATAAAATCAGGTTATTATTTTCCATGTCAAAAAGACTGCAACCTGTACAGATACAACAGAGAGGGGACCAAATAAATGTGTAAGCAAATCTTGCATCTGTGATTCTGAACCATTGACAGTCACCCTGGAGTAATGCTAAGATCTGCACTGAACCAACTGCAGCAAAGTTTGACACCCCACTGGTTTCCATCAGCCCAGATGCACATCAGGACAAGGGAGCTGACTGCAAAGCAGAGCACCCCACAACAGCACAGATCCCTTCCATGGGCTGCCACTGCACCAGCCTGGCTTGGGCCCAGCACTGTGAGCAAATGCACGCTCCAGAACAGATTGGGTGCAGCCCCAGGAACACACCTTGCAGTCTGCCTTCATCCAAGGGACTCTGTTTGCATGCTTTGAGACTGCTCCACAATGCTAAGCAAAGCATGCTAAGTAGAGAATAAATAAACAGTAAAATGTACACTCACTGGGAGGTCACTGGGTCCAAACAGTTCTTTCACCAAACTCAGGGCCAATTTGGATGGTCAACATCAAACAACTTTTAATATTCATTTTAGGCCATCCCAATAACAAGCAAGTCTTGTCATTTGAATTTTATGACCTGATTTTAATATCATCAGCTGGGAAGTCTCTGCAGGAAAAGATCTGCTCTTTACTTCTTGAGAGTTTTCCTCTAACTTTTCATGTGCTTAGGAGAGAATGACCACCAGATTAGTAAACAGACTATTCAGCATTGTCACTTGTATGTAAACCAGGCTGTATAAACACTTGGTTATTAACTTCTATATTCCCTCTTAGGTGTTTTAGGTAAGACAACATTTTCACTTTGTTTTTATTGATCTTTTTATCTCATCTTTGGCATTTCAAGGTCTGCAAAAGACTTAAAACAGTAAGAAATATATGACAAGAAAACCCAAAATAATCACATCAAAAACTGTCAGCATTTTCCTGTTATTCAGTGCTTGATTTTCAGATGGATAGGAATCCATTATTTTTTCTACTGATAGCAAATGCTCATTTTGAAAAGTAAAAATCTCCAAGTAATCCTTTCCATTTAGCAGTTTTCCAACTATCAAACAACCACAAAGAACATTTTGTTTTGAACAGAATGACTTCAATTTAGACTGCTTCAGTGTACTGAAAAGAAACATAAGCTACAGAGCATATCTTCATACAGCACATAAACCAGAGATGCTCCAAATGCCTACCTTGTACATGGCAACCATGTAATGCTGATTACAAGCTATAGGTCTCAAATGCTCTGTGTATCTGCAGCTCTGCATACAGGTACATTATGGCCATACAGCACCAAGGCCCACACAGCATCAGCTTATTCAGAGGCAAGGTCTCTGGTCTGTGGGCAGCTATGCCATTTTTTGGTATTATTTCTGCATTCAACTTCATCTTTCTATGACCATCTGTGACCTCCTCAGAGTTACAATTTGCACATTTTTACTACTCTTGTCTTCCACGAGGTGAGTTTACTAACAAAAACTTAATCTCCACGTTGTCCAACATCTCTGACTGAGCTGTGCCTGCTCTGGGAATCCCAGCATGGTGAGGCAGCTTGGCCCACGTGGAAATGTGACATAATGAAATTGCTATTCCCAGCAGGCATGCTATAACACCTCAGGCTGATACAGAGGTGCAGGGCTTCAAAACATGTGCTTTTCTGGTATGACTTTTGGATGGGGTTCTTTTGTTGCTGTTTTTAAACAGATTAGACACTTTTTAACCAAGTCCTCCAGTATCGCAGGGTTTGCACATATTGGTAGGCTTTGAGATGAAAACTAGTGCCAACAGTTGTAGGAACATTTTATTTTTGCTGCAGTCTTCTTGCTAATTTCTCCTAGAGAACACGGTATGTGAAGGTCCCGTACATGAATCTCCCGAGAGCGGGCACCGCTCATTTCTCCTCCGGACCCACCAGCCCCAGCACGCCCAGGCCCGCTGGCACCAGAGGCCTCGGGCCCTGTGACCGGACCTACCAGCGCCTCCTTGCCCACGGTGAGCACGGACGTGTAGGCCTCCAGGTACACCCGGCGGCAGCGCCGCACGGCCTCCAGCCCCTTCACCGTGATGTCCTCGGCATCGCCCAGGCCCAGCCCCACCAGGTACAGCATGCTCGGGGAGCGCCCGGCCAACACCCGCCTCACCAGGGAAACCAAGCGGCCTCAGCCGGGGGGCCGCACGCCCCACCGCTCGTCGGGACCGGGGCCCAGGCCTGGGGACAGCCTGGCTCTCGGCTGCTTGTTTCCCGGCTCCCGGCCGCTCGTTTCCCGGCTCCTAGCTCTCCGCTCCCGGGCTCCTCTCGCCCGGCTCCCGGCTGCCCGCGGCGCCGTTGTGGCGCAGAGACCGCCGGGAGTTGTAGTCCCGGGCCGCAGCTGGGCTATGGCAGCGGCGGGCAAGCCCGGTGCGGGCGGTGTCCCCACAGTGCCGGTCGCCAGCGGCCACAGCATCCCGGTGCTGGGGCTCGGTAAGTGGCGGCGGGCCCGCCCAGAGCCCGCCTCCCTGCTAGAGGCGTTGTGAGAGGGCGGGGGTCACCCGGGGGCCCGGCCTGGCCGGCTCGGCAGGTTCGGCGCTGCCCTTGGCCCGCAGCCGGACTCGCCTCAGGGCAGCCCGGACCGGAGCCTCCTGCCGAGCTGCCCTCGCTGAGCCGGGCGGGCCTGGTGGACCTCCAAGAGTCCCGGTGCCCCTCCGAGAATCCCTGTGCTCCTCCGAGAGAGAGCCCCGGTGCCCCTCCGAGAGAGAGCCCTTGTGCAGTGGGGTGAAGCTTCGTGCCCTGCCACATGCCAGCAGCTCGGCCTGCTGGGCAGCGCTGTGCTCGCAGCGCCGCTCCCCTCCAGCTGCCCCGCGGCCATGTGCCGTGTTCGGGTGGCTCGGGTGTGCCTTCTTCGGAAGCTTGGCAGCAGATTTCTGTTTAGAGCAGATTCTCATGATAGAATGAACCTTACCGCACCTGTTGAGCTGAGATCCTGTGCAGGAATCTCAGCGTCTGTGAGGCACAAGGGAATGGTGGTTGATGATAATGATGAATATTTGATGCAGCTGTCTCTTACACAGTCACTGCATAGTGAGCAAAATGGCTTATGTTGATAAAAAATTACTGGGTGGGGTTTTTTTTTCCTGTTTTTTGTTGAATATTTTAACCTGTAACACTTACTGCCAATTTACTTTTCTTGGAGATGATTTTATAAAATTAAGGAAAAAATAATGTAAGTAGTCTTTTTTAGAGAATGGACTTGATTGTCTTATAGCCATTGTTTCAGTATATGCTGAACTGTGCTTCAAACTTGTCTACAGAACCACCTTTTTATTAGAGGCTGTAATAAATTTCTTGGGTTATGGGTAGAATAAACTGACTAGAAAGCAGATATGCAGAAAGACTCCTTTGTACCCTGCACCCAATAGCTGTTCCCTGTCCTTTTGCTGTACTGGAAAGTTCTGAGTAGTTTATTGTTATGCCTTAACTCATACCACAGTAAATGGACAGTGGCATACAAGAAAATCAAGTTTGAAATTTTCTGGCCCAGTAACTTCTGCCATGTATAGCTTTCCAGGAGCTTCTCTTTACTTTCAAGGAACTTCTCTTGACTTAGAGTGGTGGTGTTGTCATGAGCAGGATTTGGTTCTTTGATTTCACTTACTTGTCTTGCTAGATTAACACTTTACATACTGCTTTATACAGACTGTGGATCTTTGAGGATTGCGTAATAGATAGGAACCAGTCAAGTCATTTTAAGAAATCCTTGATATACACTGCAAAATGCTGAGAATTTAAGAAGAGAAGGGAGGGGAAAAAAAGGTGAAGACTTGCCGTGCTTGCATTTGTGGTCAAGCTATAAATACCAGAATATGCAGCCCAACACAATGGGATCTTTATGGTAGCTGTTCTCACTTAACTTCTCTTTTCCACATTAATTGCTTTTTTTTTTGTTACAGTCTTACTGCATTAACTAATATTGCAGTGCAAAAAATTTTACTCGGACCTGAAGTAGAGGCAAACTTTCTCAAGTGCATTTTCTGCAGGATTTAAGATTTGTTTACCATTTTTTATCCCTCTAAACATGCAGACCTGATTGCTGTCTGGTGCCTCAAGGACAACTTTAATAGATACAGATGTTGCATCTGTTGTTAGATAATCTTTCTAAAAGCTTTAGAGGGATAAATAAAAGATAAATATGCATAAAGAGGGTTTCAACTGTCCAGTTGTGCCACCTGGGAGGCAGGTCAGATAGCTTTGCAAGTTACTTTGAGGTGATGAAACCCTTTTTGTAGTGTCTGAGAGCTGAATTAGGAGATGGGTAATGTGTTTCTTGTCCAGAACATGTGACTCAAGAGAGTGCCACCACACCCTGGAATAGCATTCTGTCAAAATTATCTCTTCTTCCTCTTCAGGCTTCAGTTACCAAAAGGTACTTGTGATGGTGGTCTTTTGATATGGTTTTATTTTTTAATGGGTTTCTGTGCCACAGCTTATTTATCATTTGTATAGAGGTTCAGTAAGTTGGTCAGTGTTTGATGCAAAAGAGAAGATGTGGGGAAGGAGATGAAGTCTTTGATTAGGTTACCATTCACTTTCTGGGGCTTTGTGCTCTTATATAAGCTGTTCTTAGTGAGAAGGATTTATTTCCATTAAAATCTCTAGTGAGAAAGACGAATTTTAACACCAGAGAAGGCCATAGAGTGTGCAAAATTTGTGTTCAGTCTGAAGGGTTACTTGGAATAGCATGCCAAATTGTGTCCATCCAAAGTTTCCTATCTACTTAGATGCAAATTCTTAATGTCTTGTATCTGGCAAGAAGACCAGTGTACTAGCAATGGTAAAACAAGCTGACTTGCCTGAGACACCAAGCAATTATATTCTAAGGCAGCTCCTTTACGTTAAAAATATGTTTTATGGCTAAAGTTTTAATTAACAGATTAAAATAATCTGCACCTTGTTTATTGTATGATTATGAAAACTGCTGGTGACTTTGTGTTTCAGATGGTTTGGGGCTAGCTGCTGTGTTAGCCAACATTCACGTGCAGAGGGTTAAGCATGTTTATGGTCAATTTTCATTACAAAGGCTGCTTTCTACTGGAGTAGGCTTAAGTCTAAAATGAGTTGGCATTTTGGCCCTAATACTTGTCTCAAGGGTAAATCTGTGCCCCAGAGAGCACATTACCTCACAGTGGCTGTAGATTGCATTGGGAAAAGGATACATGCACTATCTTGCTCATAAGATTAGCGTTTTAGAATTGCATGGCAAATAACTGATACAAAACCTGACCCTGTTTAGAAGTTACAGATGTAGTTACACTTTTCCATAGGAGCTACATGTGTCTGAGAATCTGTTGGTGAGACTTTGTACTATGGTAGAAAATTATATTCTTATAGTTTCTTAACTACGGAATACTTTGTGCTTTCCTAAAAAAATTACTACTTGTCAAAATGGCATACTCAGTATCATCCTTATCAGGTTTTGGAAGGAAAATGCATAATTTGAACTGTTCATGCTTACTTCTGCTCAGTAGGAAACTTTCACTTAGACAGTTGTCACTTCCCTTTTTTTAAGTCTGAGGAGTGAACTGCCACTCTCTAGAGCATTTGATTATAATTCAGTAGCACAAGGGCTTTTCTTCCTGTATCTGAAATATTAGGACCTTTGTCAAGGTCCTGTGAAAATGGTTGACATCTCTTCAGGATTGTTTTGGTACTTTCTATTGAAACTCTGTTAATCCCCTTTATATGGTAGTTACATTCCCATACACAGAGGTTTCTGTGTTTTTCTTAGTTAATTTGTGTTTGTTGTTTTGTTTGGGTTTTTTTTAGGGATGATAATAATTAAATTCTGGTGGCTTGGCCAAGTAGCCAGTGATTTCTTGAAAAAATGGGCTGGTGATACCAAAAGTACAAGGAATCTTTTTGTTGTTTCCTATGTAATCCTTGGGGGCAGCTAGAATTAACAACAACTTGATGAGATAAAAAAGTCTCTAATGATACCCTCTTATTAAAGAATAAAATTAATTGCATATTTGTTTGGGAAGGGACATCAGGACACACCATTACTAAACAAAATAAACAAGTCCTTATAGTCATTGTGCCTTACTGAGGTCATACAGAGGGACTATTTTCTCAGTAGTAATAATGTTCTTTAAAGAAGGTCATTGAAGACTGCCCAGCATCATTGTTGTAGGTGCTGTAGCTGGGAAAGCAGTCAGGTACTGCTCTGAGCAGCTTCTGCTCAAACAGCCAAAGCCTGCAGGAAATGAATACACACACAGTCCTTCCAGACTCAAGGGAAACCATTAAAATATCTCTGTCCTCATTTCAGGGTCTTTCATAGATAATGTTCCTGATACTCTGCTGTACCCTCGTCTAAGTAAATAAATTGTAAAAGTAAGTTTTGACTGATTTTTGCTGATTGCATTAAGACATTGCATCATTTGCATTGCAACCACTCAGGACTTCTTGTGTTGTTCCCAGTTCTTTTCACAACAAATAGACCTCCTGGCAAAAAGCACAGAATCAGATTGCTCCACTTTCCTTGCATCAGGTTGTGTTGGGATTTTTTCATCAAAATGCTACATAAATTTTAATCTTAATGCTGAATGGAAATATTTTAACATTCCATTATGTATTAGTAAACCAGTTACCTAGTTAATTATTATCCTAGAGTTGTTTATTCTCATTCTTGAGCTTAGCTGTGGTCAAAAAAGACCCAGTCCTGCTGGACTGGAATAAAATGAGATTTTGCTTTTCAATTCAGTGGCAGTAGAGTCAAGCCTTCACTTTTTTCATTTTCTACTGTTACTGCCTTTTTTTTGTTTCTTCATGGCTTTAGTTCTTAAGGAAATTTATGGAACAGTGGTCCTGATACCAAGACCTATGGCACTCCCTGCTATTAATCTTATCCTGTAATAAGAATTGGCTGTTTATTTCTTCCCTTTTTTTTTTATGTCTCAACCATTTTTTTATTCTCCTGAGGCTCTGCTTCTCACCCATGGTTACCAAGTTGCCTTAATAGCCTCTTGTGATGAACAAAATGCCACCTCTATAAATCTTTCTGTCTCAATTCATCCACTGTTTCAGTGGATCTGACCTTGAGAAGTTGTACTTGATCTTTGAGGGCCTGCAGATATTTCAGTTCTCTCCTGTGTGGGCTGTGGCCACGTCCCAGGCAGCTGGTGCTTGTAGGCCGTGGAGCAGAGCAGAGTCCTTGCCCAGCCTGACTGAGCCTCGTGAGCTCCTGCCCTCCTTGCTTTCTTCCAGCTTCACCTCCTTCCAGCCTGGTGCTATTTTGCTCCTTAGAAAGGACTGAATACTATACTTGTTTTTAAGGGGTACTAATAAATGCATCTGGGGCAAAATGCTGGGCCAGCTTTTGCTTTCATGAGAGTCTACACAGTACAGAAATATTCTCCTTTTTTTCTGAGGGAAGTTGCTGCTTTGTCTCTGCTCTCTTGTACACCTACAAATCTATGAGGTCAGCTTTTTATATGTTTGCTAAGGATTTTACCTCATATTATGGCATATGAACTGTGATTTAGTAGCTAGCTTCCTTTCTCACACTGGATTCTTTTGGTAATCACTGTACTGCTGATGTGATACATGTGAATTTTAGATAGCCTTTGCTAAGTTTAAGTAATAAATTAATTTAGGTTTCTACCACTGTTTAATAATTAAAACTTCTAGCAGTACAAGCAGAGGCACTTCATGTGTATGCTTTTAGCTTTTCTTTGCCATTAAGAGTTTTAAATGTTACAACCTAATTGCCCAAGAGCAGAACAAATGATTTCTAAGCAGTTTGAAATTAAGAGAGAAGCAAGCTCCAGTATATATAATTTTTGTATTTCAGTGCATTTCTTTCGTGTAAAAAAAAAACAAACCAAACTTTGACGGGGGGGGGGGGGGAAGAAAGCTAAGCTTGATCTTTCAACCTTCATCCAGCAGATTTTAGTCATCATACTTTGCCAGAGCTTGCTAGCAGAGTTTTGGCAGCAGTGGATGGTGATGTCACATGCTGCTGTAACCTGAATTGCAGTAGTTCCTCATGCCACCAGATGAGAAGGGAGGTACTAACTAATTCCTGAACTCTCTTCTAATGTTTATGCAAAGTACAGCTTAGAGAGCAATACAAAATCCTTGTTAAAGGGGAAGGAGGGAGAGAAAGGGGAAAGCTCTCTTTGTGCCTTTGCAGCAGTTTCATAACTCGAAGGTCTGTTTGTCATTCTTAGTGCCTCAGTGGAGGTGCTTTGCATTCTAATGTGTACAGTCCTAAAGCTGAATATGCAGTGTGACAGGAGGGGCTAGAGGAGATGTTCTTTGTCTCAGAAGCTTTTAGAAAATGCATTTTAAATTCTTAAGATGATGTGGGGAAAAAGAAGCAGTTAATCAGAAGTGTTGTTTATTGCTCAGTTTAGTTTGCACTGAGGGGAGCTGGGTTGTTGCTGTCCTTGGAGCGCACGAACACAATTAGTTACCAGTGGGACACGTGGTGAACCTCCAGGAGGAGGATCTGTCATCATTCATAATTGCCCTTTGCAAGTAAAGAGCACTTGGTATGATGTCAGAAATCACCCATCAGCTTGAATTAGGATGGCTCAGTGGTAATTATTGTACATAGCTTTTCATTGTGTAAAGCAATGAATCACTACAAATCACAGTTCTCTTTATAATTTTGCCTATAATATTATCTTTACAGTATTTTAAGTGGCTTTGCATTATTGGTCTCACATTCAACTACATCTTAAATTTGCTGTCCCTCTACATGATTGGGTGTTGGCTATGCATTATCATAAACTATTTATATAATTGATTTTTAAGTCAACCTTTCGCAGCAGAAATGATTTGGATAGTATTCTAATTAAGTACAAAATATGGGCTTAGTTTTTTTTTCATCATTCTTTTTTGTGAAAGTTTTATAGAGGTGAAAAAATTTGTCATGGGTTTGTCTCATTTGTAGTATTTGTCTCATTTGTAAAGTATCTCCAAATGTCTAATGTTAATTAATTAATGTCATCCTTATCAGATAGAGTAGTCTAAGAACATGTTTTAAAAAGGAAGGAAAATGATATTTTTGTTCAGTCTGTTTATTTGCTGCACATAGTAAATATCCTTATAGTTATGAAGTTAAAGGTTCTATCACGGTATGGTAAGTATTGAAAGTAGTTTCAATTGAGTTAAGAAGGGAATAGAATGAAAATAATTTAAAACTGGTTCACACCAGCAATTCTTCGTGCACTATTAACTGCTAAGATCTAGTCACAAAACATTATTCTGAGGAGAAAAGGTTTAGTGAACCCTAGAAATTGGATTTGATTTATGCCAGAAAATCTGCCTTTTCACTGCTTGAGATTTCTATGGAAGGAAGCCACAGTCTTTTACCAAATGGTTTCTAAGGTAACATCTTATAGCAGAGCATCTGAAACCAATTTGGTTGTTAATGAGGAGTAGTTCTCACGGTGGTGGGAAAGTGTGGAGTGAAAAAAAGGCTTTAAGATTTGGCAGTCTGTCTGTAAAGGCATTTAAATAAATGTGTGCTGCTGCTCTGCTTATGAAATTTTTACATGACTTACACCTTCATAATTGCCTTCCAAATGTACAGGTCTCCTTCCAGATTTTATTGATAGATTCTGCATGATTAAAATATTTGACTACTACAGATGAATAATTTAAATAGCTGGCACTTTTCCAGTGGAAATCTCTTTACTATTGCTGAAAGAAAAATTTGCATTTTTGGGGTGATAGTTATTTCTGCTGCCAGAAATCCATCAGTGAATTGGTGCCATATCAGAGCAATAGCATCCCAACTGATATCAGAGGCCACTTGCAGACTTCCTGGGATTGCTGTGAGACACATTCTGAGAAGTTACTCTTGCACCTACTCTCTGTCTAGGGTTCTGAGGAGATAAATGGTGGGTCAGTGAACAGAAATGTGTGGTCATTTTACAGTAGATGATCTGAATATCCTCTACAGTCAGAGCCTCTTTGGGATGGAGGGAATAGAGTGCTTCTGTCAACAATGGCTCATTGCCATTTCTTCCTTCCTCTCAGGAAGAGAGAAAACCAGCAATTCTGGCTTCCCTTTCCCTGGATACACAATAAACATGTAATGGCTCTCTCCTACCCTCTTGCCTTGAGGGAAGGCTGTATTCCTGCATTTTGTTTCATTGCCTGTGTAGACTTGCCTGAGTAGAATTGCAGAGTTTTAAATCATGCCTGCTTACTTTTTCTGCTCATGTTACTGAATTCTGTTAGTGTGTTCTGAGTTGCACAGGGGAAAACCAGTCCTCTGTTAAGCAGTGGATCATATTTAGCAGACAAGCAAGCAAGCAAAAGAATAAGAACGAAAAGCATTACCCAAGTAAAACTTACATACTAAAAGACTTAAATAATTCATAATCCAAATAACTTTTGCAGAGTCAAGAGAAACTTGCCTCAAATAACTGAGTTTTAGATAAACCCGTGTGCTGCTTTTGTTCTGGCCAATTATAAACCATTGATTATATAATGGGAGTCTGCTCAGTGTCTTTCAGTTATTGTTGATGGTGTCCTACCAGTTTTTCCAGAAGCCCATTGTCTCCATAGGCTCCATTCCCTCAGGAGTAGCTGCCCTATTTTCTATCCACATTGGGTGCCAGTCTTGTACCCTGAATAAAATATCCAAGTTATTTTGTAAAAGTAATTGTTATTAAATTTGGATCTCTTACCTTGAAATAGTCTCTATTTGCCTCATGAAAATTGTAGAGTGCAGTAACTTCATAGCAAGGTTGACTTTGGCAGAAGGAAGCCTCTCTAGAAATCTAGAGAGAGGATGCTTGAATATTTTGTCATCACTTGCTGCATAGGATTTTCAGAGTAACTGACACTGTTAAGATAAAACTATGCCAAATAGTTTACTATGGCAAGTTTACTTGGGTTCTAGTGCTGAGGTAGTAGAAAGTTAATGTGACATTATTGGCTTGTCTGAGAGCAGCTGTAGGGAGAGTGTTGGGTTATACAACAGAAAGAAGGGCTCCAGGAGAAAAGTCATTCAAGGAGAAGGTCATTCTGATCTTTTGTTGATTGGCTAGGACACAACTGTGCTTTTGTTTTTATTTTTTTAAATTTGAATAAAATAATTGATTAAATCACATTATTTAACTGCTGCTGCTAAAGGGAGAACTTGTTTTGCTCCATCTCTTGCACAAAATTTAGTGGGTTTTCCTCTCTGAAGAATTATGAGGAATGATTCAGGTTCATGAATAATTCTGAAATTGTACTCTCTTTTTTGGCCATTTAACAGTCTGAGTCAGCTTGTCAGAGGATCATATGAATACAAAATCAGAAGGAGGATATAAGACAGACAGCAAGGACAACAGTAAGGATTGTCTGTCTTTGGGACTTTCCATAGAAGAGGCATGTGGTTTTGTGAATGCCTGAGCAGTTAACCTGGAAACGTGTTATATGTTCATTTGCATTATGTATGGCCATTTCATGTTTTATCATCACATTTTCTCATAAGGTAATTAGGAAATCAAACTGTATGAACACCAAAAAATTCAATATATTCATAAGATGTGTTATATTGATGTAATATTGAAATAGTAGAACTAAAACTAACAGCATCAGTTGTTACAAGCCTGGTATGGTATAAAATGCCATAGATATGTGATGGGTGTCTACAAGTTGAGAAGAGAATATTTGAGCTTTTGCTTTTGAGAGTTTTTAGGTGATTAATTTGAGGTAAAAAATCAGCAAGGAATGGTATTTTTACAGATGTTTCCTTTGTCAACTCTAAATTTAGTACTGATGTCAGAAGATCATTAGTGTCTGATATGATCTCTAAATATTCTGGCTGGGGTTTCACCAGCAGGAACTTTCCTAATGTTATTCCACTGAATTCAAGTAGCCAAAATTATTCATATCACTGGATATGATATGAATCATATCACTATGATATGATCATATCATTTTTATATGTTCAAATGAATAATTGTTTCACATTTCACAAAAAACATGATGCTGTGCCACAAAGGGAGGGAGAAAGCAGGGGGAGAAAGCAGATCCTTGTTCTGTTTTGAAAAACTGTTGGTGCTTTGGATCTCTCTCTGTAGTTCTACAGCTTTGTGAGGGAGAACAGAAAGTTAATGAGGCTGAGAGCTGAGATTGTGCATAAATCTGGGAGGGGGGATAGCGGGTGGTTTGTTACTTGTTTTACATATTTGGTGGGGTCAGGGGTGGAGATGTTGCTGATTTTCTGGTTTTGAGGGCTTGGGGGTGGTGTTGCTGATTGGCACGTTTGAGGCTTTTTTCCCTGTAACAACTGCATTGTGAGCAGGAGTCTGCCTTTCTAATAATCTCTGTATCATTTTATGAGTTGTCAGAACATTTTCTCACTCCAGTTTTGATGGCAATGTTCTTCTGGGAAAGCGATGAGTAACTGTGACAAAATAACATTGTAACCAGTTAAGCTTGCTTTCCATGGATTTGTGTCCTCTGACCTATCCATATTTTCACTGCAGTATCCTTGTCCCTTACAACCACTAGTTTTTCACAAAATCTGTAGAAATGTAATTGTCTTGCATGTTTTGCAATCTGTCAAATTTGGCTTAGTTCAGTCAGTGAGGTAACAGGGCTATTTCCCTAGGAAAGAAGTTAAAATATTAGCTAAATATAGGAAGCTTTTCCAAACTTACTGGTATTTGACATAGTTTCTTGAAAGGAGCTCCTATTTCTTATCAGCAAATTCTAGGGAACAAATATATTAAATAATTTTAGAAAATGGAAGAGATGGAAAGTGTGTAGGTTCGTACTAGTTTTAAATGCATGATTGGTTTCTGTCTTTTAATATATATGTACAGTGTGAATTACATCTCTGTGAGCAAAGGGGAATCCCAAACATGTGAGAATGTTAACGTGTTCAAAGAGCATTGTTTAATTGTCACTGCAATGAGAATTCCTAACGGAAAAAGAATTAGAATGTTCAGTCCCTTCACTTTCGTTATCCTTCTGCATCTATGACTTGTAACTTCTTTAAACATGTGTGTAAACACAGGAAAACTGTGGTTTCTAAAGTCTAGAAGTGTTCTATTAGTAATATAATTAACTTATCCACCTATTGTTCATGATTAAGTTGGCTTGCAAAGTGGTAATATTAAGTAATTGTTGATTTCTTTTTGATTACTGTGTAGTGCACCAGGACTGTTGTAGTTCATTTTTAGGCATAGAAATTGAGATAATTTCCTCCAGATTGATCTTGCTGTCTTTATTTCTTGTGTAACAAGTATGCATGCCATCACTGAATTTGGAACAATAACAAAATTTGTCTGATTTTTGTTTTCTTAGCCACTCTCTCTCTTTAACTTAAAGGGTTAAATTTAAAAAAAAAAAAGTTGTTTGTCCTAAATGTTCTTACTGAAATCCATTATGCATGAAAAGAGTCTGAGTCCATTTGCAAGACCTCTAAATGAACTCCATTCATTCTGTGCTTAGAAATGTCCATTCAGCCAGAAACAGACACAATAGTTACAACCTCATTTATTTTGCACCAGTACCGGCATATTAAAAGTGAAGAGTTTGTTGTGAAGAAATATAGTAATTTTTCTGTGCTGGTTATATAATTTTGTAATAAAATCCCTTTAGGATTTCAATATTGTAAAATTGCATATATATTCTTTGCCCATGAGTATAATGTAGTAGCATTGCAGTAATCTAAAATTCTTAAACATTCATGAGGATTTTGAAGTAGCTATTTTGAAAACCAACTTGTCTTAGCTGACTGTAGCCTGACTTAGCTTATTTTGATGTAAAACAAGTTGTAGAGACATTTATTTCTAGTTGGCTCAGAAATTAAACCAATTAATAATCATAATTAGTGGCTATGAAAAAAAAAAGATAGAAATATTTAAAGTTTTGTCTTTTAGAACATTGAAACTTTGTTTATGTTTGGAAAGTAAATTATTTATGAATGCATGTCAAAATCATAGGA
The DNA here is from genome assembly GCF_035770615.1 of Melospiza melodia melodia. Classification (NCBI taxonomy): domain Eukaryota; kingdom Metazoa; phylum Chordata; class Aves; order Passeriformes; family Passerellidae; genus Melospiza; species Melospiza melodia. The sequence goes on along the minus strand of NC_086204.1, from coordinate 12,828,734 downwards.
ATGTAGTATTATAGTTTCATCAAATCCATGAAGTCAAGAGTTTTGTTCTTGACTCCACATTTTGTTGGCCTCAAATATTAAGTGGAAATTGTTCTTTTGTGTCTAGCAGCATGTCATGGTCCTGATGTGTATGGGTGGGAGATCAGACCATATTATATCTTAGTTTAAATGACTTTGAGCGTTCAGCAAGACTTACTGGCTTTCCTTCTAAGATCAGGAATGAGCCAAAATGGTAAGCATTTAGTAAAACCTGGTTCACCTTCCATGCAAGTTGGGCTTTTCTAAGTCCTCCTCGTTGCTGCTGGTTGTTAAAGTGTGTGAGAAGGTCCTGCAGCCTCCCCTGGGCGTTGCTGCCTTGCTGGGCTCAGGGGCTCTATGCAGGAGCACCTGTGGTGCTGTTAGTGGTAGCCCCTTCCTGCCAGCCTGGCTGGCCAGCCAGGGCCACTTCCATAATGTGCAGGGAGTGTTTGGGGAAATTTCACTTTAAATAATACTTTAACCTGGAGTCCTTTATTGATTTTTTTAGATTCAGCAGTGTCTGAAGCCCTGCTGCTGTTCAGGACTGTGCAGGGCCGTGTCTCAGGTTGGTGATGGAGCTGTTTTGTGCTGCCTGTTGTTTACAGCATGAGGGCCTTTCAGTACTAATCATCAGCTTGGAAGGAGGTGACTTGAACTGACTGAGCATTTCCTCCAACAAACTGTAGAAAATACTGTTTGTGGGAAGTGTGTGGACTGAGGGTGAATGGGTGAGGGGCTCATGGCAGGAAAAGCAACTAACAGGAAAGGGTAAGTAGAAACATCATCCTCCTTGCTCTCAACCAGTTCTTTATCTGAAGTCCTCCTGGTGGTTGCTTTTCCTGCTGAGTCTCCTCCTCCTTCCGTCCCCTTGACATGCAAAATACAGATCCAGTGAATCCCCATACAATGACAATAACAGGATTTTGTTGCTGAAACTCCCTGCATGCCCATTCTGTAACTCTTTTGTAGGATTCCATTGTTTTGGTTACTGCTGAATGTGACATTATGTGACTGGCACCTGCACTGTGGCCCAGCCTGGGATTGTACAATGCAATAATGATTTCAAGCTACCAGGAGTTCAACAGAGTAAAGGTTTCAGGATATGCTTTTTGAGAAGTAAATGGTATTAAAAGTTGTTCAGGTTTTTGGGTTTTTAAAAATACTCTAATTTGTAACTGTTATGCTTCTGTATGAAAATTAAAAGACATATACTAATTTCCCATAAAATATGTGTTTTCTCCTTGATGATTTTCAGCCTAGCTCCTTGAATCACTTTTTTACAGTTAAATGCTGTTGATATTTGATTTTGATGGAGTTGCTTCTGATCAGCACCAACTTCTACTTCATGTATTTTCCAAGCCTAAAGATCAGTCGGTTCCCATTTCTTTACTATGAGGAAATGAAAATTCAATAAGAAGCTTTTGTGACAATATTAAAAAAAAATTTGAAAACAATGATAAAATATGCCCCTCATAATTCACTGCTGACAATTCACTTCTGCTTTTGTGTGTTTAGGTACTTCCCACCAGGGTGGCTATTGCCATGGCGCGGTGGTCCATGCCCTGCAGAAATGTGGCGTTCGTCACATTGACACAGCAAAGAGGTATGGCTGTGAACACCTCCTCCAAAGGGCCATCAGAGAGAGTGGTGTGAAGAGAGAGGACCTCTGGATAACCACCAAGCTGTGGCACAGTGATTATGGCTATGACAACACAAAAAAGGCCTGCTTGGAGTCATGTGAAAGACTCGGTGTTGAATATCTTGGTATGAATCTTTACATATAGCTCCTTTGTTGTGCTTTCCATGGGAGTACTTGCAAAGATGGATGAATTCTGAAAAAAATTTCTATGGTACAGATGGGTCACAGAAACCAAATTCTGCGTTTATTTACACATTTGCAAGTTCCTTGTTCTGTTTGTTCTCTAGGAAATTCACATGTGTACAATTATGAGTACAGAGCTTTTTCTTGTTGCAAATGTTTTGTAAAGGTATTTTTTATTATTAAATTACTTGAGGAAAAACTACACCAGTTTTTTACATTTTTCTAGAATCATCCAAAACCTATAAAACAAGGATTCATAAAACTTTACAATAATATATTGGCAACAGGGTGACAAAGATGCCTGGTTTCTTCTGTGATCTATTTTCTTTTTCTCAAGGAATGGGGGTCCTTTCCAAAACTTACTTTGTAGGTCTTTTAACTTTTTAAAATTCTGAATACTGCCTTTGGTTTGGTCTGTTTGATGGAATATTTTTTGGAGAATATGTTAGAAGTATCTAAAAGAATTTAGAAAACTAAAATTAAAGCTTTACTAACACTGCATTTGTAAATTTACCCTGATCATAACCTGCTTGTTGCCAAAGATGTGATATTGTTACTCCCTTACTAGACGGGCAGAGTTGCAGTAATGATGCCAATTAGTTCTTTGCAACAGGTCATAGGAGAGGAGGCACCTGTGAATAAACATGATATTTGCATATTTTAGCAATAAACAGACTTCAATGAGGAAGTGAATTTTGCTGAATTAATAATGTATAATATTAATGGCAGCTGTGTGCTGTACTCACTGCCCTGTTTTGCTTGAGTACTTTACAAGGTGAACAGAGAAAAACCTGTATCTGTTAAAGACTGAGATACATGCACATCTTTGGCTCCATTCCTTCTGGAAATGTATCTCTTACCTTCTCCACAGGTACGGAATAATACAAAATGAATGAAAAGTCCTTTTTGTTTTTCCTGTGCAAATGCAGGTCACTGCAATGAGACTTTAATAAAAAAAATTTTGAGCCCTCACTTTCTCCTTTAAACTGAGAAATAACATTATTCCTCCTCTCTGTTTTCTGCTTGTTACATTTTGTTCGCTTTCTTTTTTCTTCTGCTTGCTCTGGCACTGGTGCTGAATGTTGATGAGAGGAAAACTTGACTCACTTCCAAGAAGTCATTTGCAGTGATTCCTTCTAGTACTGTAAGTTGCTCTTTTTATCTCAGGTAGTAGATTAGAGTAGATGCTTGCACAAATACTGAGTTTCTCCTAAGAAGAAGTGTTTAAAAGAAGAAAAAGAATATCTGAGAGCAAGAAATGTGCTAATGCTGTCACTATGTGAGTGAATCCTTGGAATAGCATAAACAGAACTTGTTTGTCAGATGTGTTAAGAGCTGAAACTTCTTCTACACATATTACTAAGAGCAATTTAGGACTGTTGCAGCTGCCTGCACAATTAGTCTCCATCCTAGATTTTTCCTCATTTTTTATATTTTTGTTTTGGTTTTTTAATACTCTCAGCTATCTTCCCTCCTTCTTCACCTTTCTTCAACTGATGTGGAGATGTCTCAAAAATTCATACAGCTGTTCCTGAACCACTTAGTCTGCCATGGTGACCTAAATCATATTTATATGATCAGAATAAATCAGAATTCCCTGATTCCATTCCATAGTATTAACCAAATATGTGGGGGTTCACATGTTCTATAAAAATACATAGTTTATAAAGAAAACTGAAAGAGCCTGAATAATATATCTGGGATGTTAGATCTTTATGTTGGATGGAAAGTTAGTAATTCAGAAATGCAAAAAGAAAAAGCTAGAGGAGCTCTGGCAGCTAAATGCACAGCTAAGGCTTTGTTTATGTTCATTTTCTGGAGAGTCCTTAGGAGTTACCCAGTCCATCCATAAACACTGAATTAGAAACCTGACAAATAATCTAACAGGAATTAATAAGTCTTTGCATTATCATTATATGGAATGTGAGATGTTGAAAGCTGTCATGGCTTTTTAAGAGAAAATGTAAAATACTCCATATAAAATACTTATTATGAAGCCTTTTCAATGAACACTTTTCAGACAAATGGTACTAGGAGAGCAGTGTTCCAGGACTTTTTTTTGAGCTGGAAGATTATATATCCATGACATGATGGAAATTTGTATTATTTGTGGGCAGTGGTTGTAACAGATACTCTCCTCCTTGCATTTTCTAAATGTGATCCTCAACTAGCAGTAACAGTAAACCAATATGGAATGGCAGCAGATTTTACAGGTTTGGCAGTAGCAGAATACATTCCTTGGGATTTAGATCCAACCTCTAAAGTAATTTCTTGAGTGCTGCTTTGTGGGTTACCAAATTCATAAACAATTTTATTTTCCTTTTGACTGTCCCGAGTTTGTCCCATTCAGGCAAGTCTGGCCTATTACAAATCCCCAACTGGAGCTGGACAAATGCTCTATCAGCAGCTTCACTGTAATAGATGAACCACATGAAATTAATGAATTGTCATAATTCCGACTCTATTGCTTCAAAACACTTTGTAGATTGTTTCACACTGATCCTTGTTCAATAGAAGGAAACGCAAAAAGAACAAAAAGGATTGAGTGAGAAAGAAAAATACATCATATCAATATTAAGTGACTGTTGAGAAAAGCAAGGAAATATGATTCCCAGCATAAAGACAGCTGGGAAACATTGCAGAATATTTTTTTGCTTTTAGGCTTGATAGAAGGCCAGGCTTGTTTTTCATACTAATAGGTTGTTTTAGTCAAATCTTAACTTTTAAAAAAAATATTGTATTAGGGATTTTGCATAGAAATGCAAACTTTTATTTCCGCACAAACAACATGTTGGCTTTTAAATGTGTGAAACGGCCAGTTAAGAGGAAGTGTGTTGATTGTAGGTGCTGCAACCATTAAGAAGCAATAAGCCATTATATTTTAAGTGTCAGTGTGAAAGCAGCTCAGGTGTTAGTTTTAGTTTTCCTGCACCACTATGCATTGACATTTAATGGCCTCTGCTCACTGCTGTACCATTACAGCCTGACTGTGTGCAAAGGATGTTTTAAAAAGCTCTTAAATATGAGACCAGATTGTGAATGTTTGGAGGTTTTTCCCCTTCTTTCTCAAGTGCATCCTGATACTGTGAATCAAGATGGATTTTTTTGATTTAAGATTATTTTTTAAAAATACATTGTTGGAAGGCATCTCAAGATATTGATTCATTTTTCCCCCGGTACAAGGCACAGCCTCATGTTCTCAGTAAAAATGTAGTCTGTTCTTAAAAACCTCCAGTGATAAAGTTATGTATTTCTTGATTACTGGAACTTCAAGCTATTTCAATCAATGATTAAAAGCTAATTTCTTGCCTCCCAAAGGAATTTAAGAGTATTTGTGTTCTCACAGTACCCCTGGAGGGAAAATATTTTAAGCAAAAGAAAATGTGTATGTGGGTGTAGGGTGTGAATGCGTGTACAAATAAAGATGAAATCACAGAGCTTGGTTAGTGAGGTGATTGTTGTTTTTATTGGCCTGCAGATATGCTGGAAAGTTTTCTAACAGCTGCAGTAGAAGTAAGGTCCTGGCTGTGCTGGGGTGCTTCCCACATGACTGGCAGAAGGACTGTTCTACTCTTTGTCTGAGCTAAGGCACCTTTGCCCCACACCTTTCAGGAACACTTCTTGCAGTCAGGAAAACTGTACTTTGTGATCCAGTAGATGCTTTCTAGTCCTAAATGCCAATATTTTGAAATTTGAAGTAATTTTTATTTCAATGAAAAAGCTTAAATTGAAAGAAACATTATGGGAAGATGTGGTCATGGTGTACCTGGTAACAAAACCTTTCTAAAACAAAGGACAAACAGCAATCTTGTTTGCATCAGAGGCCTCAGACACTGCTACAGAGATGGGGGATATGTTGCATATTTTTTTGGATGTCTGAGGCCCGAGATCTTTCAGTTATCAAATCTCTTAGAAGTCTTTCTTTGGAGACTGTTTCAGTTTCCTGAGCACAGTACAATGCATCTGTGTCTGTGGAAATCCATGATGTAACATTTCTGTGAGCATTTCCACACTGTGGTGTCTAACTGAACAGTCAGGCTTTTGGAGAAGTAACTGGTGGTGAAATTCTGCTGAAGTTTGATTATTTTTGCTAAATTACATTTTTTTGCATAGTTAAGCGGTTCTTATTAGTCTGGTTTGGAGAACATAGCAAGCAGCAATTAAAAATACACAATTCTTCCATTTTTCTGGGGAAAATTCTTCCATTTTTCTGGGAGGTAGGCATCACATCTCAGTAACTTACACCTACTTATATATGGGACTTGCTTTACATAAGCAAAAAAGTTTCAATACAAACATGTCAGTCTCTATGCAGTAAGTAGCCCCAGTAGCATGTATAATTTTGGATCAAAATGAACACTTGATATTAGCAATTCCTAATGCTAATCCTTTGGGTTTATGTCTGATATAAATCAGTGGAAATTTTATTGGCAACAGAATGTGAGTAGTGCTGAGTTTTGCATGTAACCTCACCAAATGCTTTATTCAATATCCCAGTACTACTTTTCAGTTAAAATTGATATTTATTCCAATACCAGGTATTGGTATTTACTTTTAACAAATACAACTTTGTTTCTCAGAGAAATTAGTAAAGAAGTAATTATTGATAGATTGGTGATCAGTAAGACTGCATGTGGAATTGGAAGTGGATTTTATGGATAAAAGAGCAAAGAGCAAGCAACTTTCCCCTTTTTTGGGATACAAAACCAGACACTACAGATGATTATATATGAGTGATTATTGGCTTGTCTAAGCTATTGTATTTTAAAAGTCTAGGAGTTTATAATTGTATTTAAATGGATATCAGGAAGCGCAAATGTAGCTTGTGGATTTTGTGACACAGCCGAAATGATGTTTTCCTTGCTACATCTGTAATATATTTTACTGTACATAATTCTGTACTGTTCTGATTAGATTTTTAAGGTAAGTAAAGCATTTACTTGTTGCAATGATGTGCCAAAATTGGAGCTGGTGTATTATAACAAATTTCATGGCACATTTTCATCTTAAATCAAGGTTGAATTTTTACTTTTAGAGGGGCAAAGCTAATATATCAGCCCACTGATACAGTAATTGTTAGTGTAGCCCTTAATTTGGGAATAAAAGGGTTTTTTCCTCTTTTCTTTCATGATTCCAAAAGCAGAGGATCTGTATTTTCACAAAGAAGTACTATAAATGAATGGATTAGTGTATCCAAAGAAAAAAATACTCTTCTTATTGAAAACAAGTCAGGTATTTTTATTTCTTAACTCTATTTGAACTGCCAGAAAAGGAATATTTTGAAGCACATAGAAAATGGTACACATCTCAGCCATCTATTTATTTTCTTTTCCTGTTTTTCATCAGACTAATATATGCAGCAAAGGCCAAAACCTGTTTGACTGGGATACCTGCAGTTACCTGTTTAATCTGCAGTTGGAATTTGAATAGAAATGTAATTGTTTTCCAAGTATCTCTCCATTTCTCCTTCAGAATGTCTAGCAGTGTCTACAAACTTGTAAAGGAGTTATAGATCTGTAGTTTTTTTAATTTAAGTCTGATTTGGAACTGAGTCCAGTAGATGTACATTTCTCAATGTTCTTCCCTTGCAGGAAGACAGCGCACAAAGAGAAAGGACCAGTGCTGGAGGGGCAGCACTGATCCCTTCTCTCTGGTAACCAGTGACCCAAGGGGTGGCATGGAGCAGTGTCAAGGGAGGTTTACGTTGGTTAGGAAAGGGTTCTATGATTTAAAGATAATTTCATCAGCAGTAAAGCTTAATTGTGTTTGAAATTGTGCAAACATTCCAAAAAATGGAATAAGGCATAATTTTTTTCCCTTAAAATATTAATTTAATTTATTATTTAAATTTATATAATAAATATATATAATATATAAATATTATAAATATTATAAATATATATAATAATATATAATATATAATATATAATATAAATATTATAAATATATAATATATAAATATATAAATATATAATATAAATATATAATAAATAATTTATTTATTAAAATATTAATTAATTTATTAATTTAAAAAAATTACAAAGGCTGATGTGAAATTTAGACAAAAAGTCTGCATAAAGAATGTGCTATATTTTCCAATTTAGAAGTGGAAGTTTTCTTTAGAAAGGAAAAAAGCAGACCCACTGCTGAAGTTGTATGAAATATCTGCAGAACTGCCAAATATATTTATCTTCCGTGAAATGGAAGACGTGCAGCACTTAATAAGCAGTAGTCCACTCATCATTCCAGTGACCAAAATCCTTTTGATTTAAACAGGGCTTGTTATGTGTGGAAGGTTTATTAAGTGCATATGTGACCATGAAATTCTGATTACAGTGACCTAAGCATGTGGAACATGTGCAAGTTCTGCTACCCTTAGCTGTGAATGTGATGTTATAGAATTCATTTATTACAACTAACTGGATACATCCAGTAATGATCACTGAGCAGTGATTGAAACTATTATCATGATAATGTGTTAGGGGCCACTGGAGGGAAAATGCTGTCTCATGTGGTTTGATTATTTATTTTTGGACACTATAATAAGCAGTCTGGTTCTGTTTCTTTTTTAGATCTTTATTTGATTCACTGGCCTGATGCACAGGTTCCAGGTAAAAGCAATCGAGAGGTCCGAGCTGAAACCTGGAGAGCCATGGAAGAGCTCTATGAGAAAGGTGATCTAATTACAAAGCTACCTCAGAAAAAGGAATTATAGTGTGCTTTGGGATTGGGAAACTCATAGTGAGAGATGTTCAGAAATTTAATTTGAACTGGATGTTCATATTTCGATGGAATTTGGGTGTGTAAGTTTCAAAAATCTCTTTGAAAATTGCAGCATTAGCAGTTTGGTCCTGCTTGTAAATAATATGTTGTCAGATTCTGTCCATGAGATTAATAATGGTGTGCATGCTTTCTTGAGGAAATACACTGATTCATTGAAATCTCTATGCCACCACAGAACACCATTGAACACTACAGAATGTCTTTGTAGTAACCTCCTTTTTAAGTATAAATCATGCAAAGTTTTGTCTCCCTTAGGTTTTTTTTTTGGTGACTGTATGATGTCGTTTTCCAGTTGTGGTATTTTTTAACTGCATTTTGAAAGTGAACAAAATAAAATGTCTAGGTGAGAAACAAATACTCAACTGCAGATTCTTTGGTACAAATTTTTGCGAAAAATTTTCAAAGAATGGAGCTACTCTCTCAGGTTGGGATAATTCACTTTGATTTTCAGTGCACAGCAAACTTCAGTTTATTATCATAGTGACAGGAAGAGTAGACTGTAGATTTAAGAGGAAGATTTTGCTCCTGAAGTATGCAGAATCATTAGAAATTACATGAGAGAAGATCCTGTCATGCCATTCTTGGGCCATGTGGAGCACCCTGTTTACAGCTTCAGAGAAGTTCCACAAGTGGGGAGAAGACTTTTGGATGGAGTAATCTATCCACTGACCCAGAGCTGCTGAAATAGTGATTGCAGCAGGGGAGTTGTACAAAGGCAATTTCAGGCTGTGTGCCACTACCAGCTTTACCAGAGCCTCTTACACTTCAGTCCTTCCTTTAATTTGCTGTGCTTCTGCAAACACAGAGGTAAATGATCTTTGAGATATCTTTTGTTCTTTTTATATTGAGCATAAGGGAAGTTGCTAAAAGTGTTTTCTGCCATGTAAGACATTACAACATTCAGTTTTTAAAGTGCTTCTCTGACCTAGTATTTCAAACCATGAATAGCACTTACATCCAAAGATGGATAATTCCACAATGCATTTCATCTTTTCCACTGGGAAGGTTTTTTCTGATGAGTATTTAAGCTACTGCATGCCATTTGTGCCTAGATATGCCATCCTAATTTGCTGCAAACAGGTTGTATTTTCCACATTCTATTATTATTCCTATCCTATGGGATTTATTCTGCTTTTGCATGCATCTTTGTGATCTCTTCTGTTTTACAGGATCTTCCTTTGTCTGTATCTTCCTAATGGAAAAGACTATGAGCAATTCAGTGGTCTTTTATTAAAGTCACTGGAAATACTATTGCTCTTTTCACAAACAGAGGGGAAAATTGCTTTTTGTCTTTGTCTCTATGCATGATACCTCTTTAAAGGTATCTCATGTTAGATTGTTTCCCCCTGTGGTTGCATTTCTTCAATGTTGTTTTCAATTTCCATGTTGCTACTTTCAGTCTTTTTCTGAATTTAAGCATTCTGTGGACTCATGAATCATTTAGCTGAGGATAAATTTTCCAGCTCTGGTTGTTGAAATTACCTCAGATCATTTACAGGGGAAGGAAAATGTAATGGTCTGGTTGAGTCAAGTGCCTTAGAACCTCAACTTCCACACTTGCTTTAGGGGATACAGACTTGGGATGTCCTGACCATAACTATGTGTTCCTGAAATGACACACAGATGTTAACCACTCTGGAGTTGGAAATGCAATGATTCCTGAGCAAAAAGTTAAATAATTTGTTTGCATGGTTAACCACTAGATTTTCCACTGAAGATTAAACTTGCTGCATATCTTTGTGACTTGCTATGTGTTATGTGAGCAACATGGTTTGAATTGAATGTAGGATTTGGTCAGAATCCTTACTGGAGGAAAAGAATAAAATCTTCATTGATTAGGGGAAGAAATTGAAAGTTCTATGAACAAGGGAGTTCTTTGTCTTTTTGACATTAGTTCAGGTAGTCATTGGTTTGTGTTTGGAATTCTGTTACTTTTTTATATTTTGAAATGTTTATTCTGGAAAAAAATATAAACTAAATGCTTCACATTCAAAGGCTGACATTTTAAACAAATAATTTTCTTCTGCAGTCAATTCACAAAGGTAATATTGAAATTATTCAACTGTGAAGTGGGTTTAGTAGCTAGCTGTGTCCATCATGAAGAGCATCTGAAAGTGGAGAGGCAATATCCTGTCCTCTGTAGAAAACAAATTGGTGTTGTGGAACTGCAAGGGTCGTGCAAGATGGTTAAAAGTTGTCAGTATTGACTTAAGTCTTTGATCTGGCTGAAGTTACCAAGAATTTGTTTCATCATTTCTCTGTATTCACAGGTGGTGTGAATTCAGGTTTTTGTAAATCTCATTCTTCAATTTAAATCCAGGTTAGTATTTATTCTGCAGAATTCCACCTACCTGGGACAGGAAACATTATTTTAAAGTAATGTAAATTATTAATTGTCTATTATTATTATTATCATCAATTAAACTAGAAGGAGAGTAAATAAACTGTTAGTACTCCAGACTGTAAAAGTCTGTAATGGAGATTTTTTTTTAATATTATATTAACTTTTAGATAGGTCACATTGGTCAACAGTTGACACAACCAAAATACCAACTCCATCTATATTCATAGATCTGAGAGAATTTTTTTAAAGTTATGTCTACAAAGATTCATTCAGGTTCATCTGAGAGCCCACACAGAGCTTCTGGGACAGACACAGGGCTGCTGTAACACAACTCACAGGGCTCTGGCCTCAAGTGTCTTCCCACCCTGAGGAGAGACAGAGCTTCTGGGTCTGTGCCCAGTCTAGGTCAGTGTGCACTAATTTAAAAGACCCTGTCCCTAAGTAATATAAACTTTGTGCAACAAATTTCAAAAATATCTTAATATTTTTCAGAATTATTAAAATATATATTTTGGGAAGCAGAAAATTTGCATGAAGAATTAAAGAAAACTCATACTATATTGAGTCTGATTTTCATAAACTCCCAAGTTTTTCATAAACTTTGGCTGTAGAAGATTTATTGTTGCAGGTTTATTGCTATTTGAAGGCAGCAGGTGCCAATGAACTTGGTGTGGAATTGGTAGATATGTTTCATTGAGATGTGTGAGCATCCTTGTTTACTGTTTCCTAATCCATAGCTGCTTAGTAATGCTTCTTATATGTACTGCTAATGCAGGTTTGGAGTTGAGCTGTAACATCAGAATATTATCATAAACAGAAAGTAGTAGTTTCAAGTGATGAGAGAGATCCTCTGCTATCACTGAATAATCCCCTCTCTGGTTTACCACTGGTTTTCTATTTCATCAAAAGGGATTTGAGGCTTGCATTTTGTGAAAGACTCTTTTGTCCTGATATGATGTGAAGTGGAATTATGAACAATTTAAAATGAGAATCTGAGTAGTGTTTGTTGGGGATCTGGTTTCCCTCTCCAGTTGATTGCTCACCATACTGAAGTTTTGGGTTGCAGTGCTTGGATCCAACGTGCTTTGGAAACTGAAGGGAATGTGCTTACTGCCCCAAGGCTGGAGTCTCAGCAACACTTAAAAGAAGGTTTCATGTTCTAGCACTGTTCCCTGTGCTTGAATCCCCTGTTCAGCTGCCTCAGGCGACTGAGCAGCTATCTCAAGATCACACTTCAGGTTAAAAACAATTTCCCAGAATCCTGAGGGATACCATGACAGATATGAGAGCATGCCCAAAAATACTGCTAGGAATTCTAAAGCCATTGTTGTCTTTTACTGTAACAGTATGACATACTACATTAATTATCTGTGTTAAAATAACACACCCTGGAAGTTATACCTTCTTCAGTTGTTTTAATCCCTCTGAATTGCATCAGGACCATGGTCCTGTGTCTTTCTTGTTTGTCCTTGAGCTAGAGAGTCTTTGGCTAAATATGTTCATCTTTTCTCCTGGCTAAATCCTTCAGTAGTTTCTTAGAGTCCATTAAATGTTCTACTAGTATCTTTCCCTCTTTAACTTGAAATTTGTATGTTTATACCCTTTGTCTTCTCTTTGCTACAAAGGCAAGATTATACTTTTAGTTTGTTTTGTATTATTCCTATTGTATAGACAGAGCCAAGTCATTAAAGTTGCTGGTTTTCATTAATATCTTTCCAGGGAAAAAATGTGGTAGAGTTCTGGTCAGCAAAGGCAGATAGATATTTATGGTGGTATCCAAACCTATGGCAGTTGTATCATTCCATACCATGAATCAAGCAGACAAATTTTATGTATATTTCCCCAAATCATACAGAAAGTATTAGAATGCTTCCTTCTAATAGTGATGAATTAAAACATTGCTTTATTCATGAGACTTTCATGTGCTGATGAAGAAAGAATTCAGTTCAAAGATTTGTGTTTTGTCTTACAGTCTGTATCTTCCATGTCTTCAGACCTGGGATTTGCATGCGCTTAGGCCTGACCTTGCTTCCAGAGGGAATTGTGCCAACTCTTACAGTAGTTCTGTAGCTTGGGGATCAGAATTCTGCACCTGGTCTTGGTATTCAGCGCCAGTGATCAGAAGATTTTTGTAATGAACAGCCTTCTGAGGAGCTTCTACTGATAAGCCATTGCAACTTCCTGATGTTAAGAACAAATGAATGGCAAAGGAAAATTATTTTCTTTACTGGTTTTAGAATTTTAGTAGATACCTGAAAGTATAAAATAAAGGATTTGGAATGGAATTTAGGATAGTGTTTACTTACACTAAAAACTGCCATTAAAAATTTCTGTGTGACTTCTGGTAGACCAAACTGATAGCTCTCTATTCATGGCAGAAAAGATCTTGTTGCTAAACTGATTTCTACTAGCTCAGGAAAACACAGTTGTAATAATTAATTTATTTAAATGCTGTTAAATTTTTTTTTTTTGTTATTGTTGTCTTCTTTGACTTGTTAATCTGCTGCAGTTTGATTGGAGCTGTTTCACAGGAGCCAGATGACTCAGGTTGCAGTCAGATTGATGAAGACTCTGTCTGTGCTGCAGTGCTGAGAGACAGAGAATTCTAGACCTGTGTCTTTGTTCAATAGCCTGCATTTGTGTTTTCCTTTAAATAGTTATGGGATAAACACTACTGAGGGAAAAGGGAGGAAAAAAATTCTAAAACTTGGTCAGTGAGACATTTGTGCATAATAACTGGTTATTTCTGTTGTAACAGCTGAAATCAACTAGAGTACTTGTAATATCAAGGCTATGGTTTAAATTTTTGTGGTCTCAAAATTGTCCTTTTGTGGAATTATCTTCTCCAGTAGTTCAGAACAGAAGCCAAGCTGCCTGCAGAATCCATTCCAAGATACATACATTGAGTCATATATTCCCTTGACAACTGCAACATTCCCGTGTAGGCATTTGTTGGCTGGCTGATGAAAGCAGGATGGCAAACTGCTCTGACATGGGGAATAGTCACTGCATGTGCTCACTGGTAATTGGGCTGTTCCTGGCAAAGTGACCCTTTCCATAAGCAGTGTCTCTGATGACCTTGATTTTTTGTGGCCAGCCCATCATCCCAGCAAGCTTTTCCTATGCACATGCAATCATTACTCGTCCCTCTGTCTAAAAATGCTGGGAAGAATGAGGGCTCCCAGCCAGGGCTTTTGCCTGAACTTGGCAAGAGTAGTACTGGGGTGGTTGTTGTGGGTTCAGATCCTGCTAGAACTCACTGCCATTTTACTAAAATGGTTTGCTTATCTTTGTAATGTTTAGCAGTGCAGCTTCTGCTGACATGAAATATTCTTACTTGCATCAGAAATTCCTTGATTTGTCTTACCATATTTTTTGTTATGATTATGTGTGTGATTTGAAGAGAGTCTTATAAAGTAAAAGAAATTGTTTGGCCCAGTAATTAAAGCCATGTAACTTCATTCTTGGAAAAAAGTTGTTTTTTTTTTTTTAATTCCAAGTGAGAAGATATCTAGTCAACCCTAATATTCTTACCATCTTCATTGCTGGGTGTAGACCAGTTCAGTCATCATATTTTCTTCCTCCATTTTGTATCTGTTCATAAAAGTAGGAGGGAAAAAGGTTCAGTGAATGGCACAAATTTCTAGCACATCCTTTGCTAGGTGACATACTCTGATATAAATTGTGTGACGATCACCTGACAATTCAAACTGTTGTGTTACAGCTCCACAAAACATTTGCCCCAAGTGTGTTTATGGTAGAAGTCATATGTGAATGTGTGTTCAGAAGTTGCACTGAAGCTTTAATAAGCAAAAGCAACTGACTTGCCTAGAAACGGTTCTTTTTCATGTTGATAATATTCTGTCTGCAAGAATCTCTTGTGAGTTGTTTTTGTGAGAAGCATAGTTCAGAAGTGTGTTTTCATGGGGAGATGGTGAGGATTTGGGTTTTGCACCACACCCTTTTCATCAGATAAGACAGCAATAAAGACACGGAAAAAAAATGTTACACATATTTATGTTAAACATCATAAAGAAACCTTCATTTTAGTATCTCATTTAAAAATAAGAAATTACCATAGAAAAAGTTCTTTTGGTGCAGATGGGAAAGTGAGAATGAATCTAAACTTGCATTAACATCCTTTTTGTCAAAGCTGTAAATAAGCAAGCTCAGCAAAAAGATTTAAAGCAAAAGTTGTGTTCCCATACAGATGTGCCAAGAGGTCCCAGTGTGAATACAAGAACTCTTGTGAGGAAGGCAATGTTGAAATATCTTTCAAAGGAAAGTCCTTGTCAGATAAATTATGCCTTTTCCACAATATACATTATTTTTTTCTCAATAAATAATGTACATTGTGGAAAAGGCATAATTTATCTGTTTTGCATATGTTGAAGAAAAACCTTAGATTTTTAACTATTTTAAATCAGTGTTGATTTATTAACATCAGTTAGGTTGCTGCTATTCATAGCACTTGGGAATCATTATCCTCTCAGATACAGAAGTCCAAAAAGTATTCCAGTTCAAGAAACCATGCCATCATATTTATAGGGGCAACAAACTATGTAGAATATATATATACATTCTAATATATCTTGCCTCTGTTTGTCTGTAATACCTCCAAAAAGCTACTTTTAGGGGTACATATTCTATTCTATTACATAGCTGAGTTGCTGATAATTTTGATCACATTTTCAAGTCACAGTGTGTGGTAGCATTATTGAATAAAGTATGGTGGGATTGATTTTGTCCCATGTAGTGGATTGAGTTTTTTTCATCTGGTCTGGTTTGTAATGTCAACTATAAGGATAAAAATATGTCAACATAACTAAAATAACATTGCATTGAAGTAGTTAGAATGAGCAGTCATGGTCAGAGACAATGTGCATTAAGCCAGTACTATGCTGTATTTTGCTGTTTAGTTAGTCATTTAACAGTTGTGGAAACTGCCTGCTTGTAATGAGTTTTCAGTCACAAAGTTAACAATTGGACTTGTATTCATGCCCACCCTCCTGTTGTCCTCATGGTTTATCATGGTTCAGAGGGGATGTGTAGCAGGAGTGATGATCACAGAACTGCAGACAAGCACCTGTATTGTGGCTGTGAATAGGCTAAAAAGAAATCCTTTGGAGGAGGAAGTACAATTTCTGTATTTGTAGTTTGCCACAGTCTTCCTGTGTGTCTCAGAGAGGGGCACATAGCCTTCTGGTGTCTGTGTGCTTTAGCTTGTGCTGTGGAAACACGTGTTCTTTCACAGATTTAGAAGTTAATTCCTCGTTGATTCTAAGAGTAGTCTGCTTTATTTATCAAGGCTTTGGCTTTCAGTCTGCATGTGGGCCACTCTAAGCCTACAGCTTTGATTTAGCAAGTTATGCTGAAATGAAATCTTGTAGGGTTTCTATGAGTAGTGCAATTTACACCCAGCATGGATATCAGAGAGAATGTGGACCTTTCCAACCTGTGCAACCTTCCTTAATAAAGATACAGTGACTGCAGTTGACCTCTTGTGAAAAGTAGATCCATTTGTGTTTTTATTCTGTGGCCTGAATAGAAGATATAACAGAATGGGCACTGTTCACTCGACGTGGGAATTCTCCCTTGCTCTGACTCATGTAGAGCAGCAGGGAGGGGGAGGAAAATGGGCTCCACAAACCTGGTATCCAGTTTTGTAATTTACAAAATCTTTTTGATCTGAACTTTGTACATTTAATATTCCGGAGGGTATTTAGAAGTTTGATAAAAGTCTGTAGTAGTGCTGGAGAAAGATAAGGCTCACTATTGTACTAAAACAGGGTTGTGGTGCCAAGACAGTATATTTATGTTTTTCTGTTGCAAGACTAACAGTGCCCATCAAACTTTGTATAATTTGGTATTATGCAGAGTAAAGATAAAAATACCCAGTCATTCTCTGAGTTGCAATACAAAATACTTTAGGCTTAATACTCAACTATATTGCAAACCAGTCCATTACCATGATATAGTGCTTCACAGTAGCTGGGAGAAATACAGTTTGGTTAAATTACCCATGTGATAGGGGCCAGGATTTTTTGTGGAGAATAAAAAAAATCCTCACTTTTTTCCCCATTATAATCAACTGTTATTTTGCCCATATGTTTTCTTATGTGTCTTGCAGAGTTTTATGATAGGCTTTCAAAGCTGGATGAAATTTTCTGTTCCAGCATTGTGGTCAGTCAGTTTTTAGCATGCATAAAGGAACCAGTGTTCCTACGTTTTTCTTTGAGCCTGTGAAGTCAGAGTCGCAAGGAATAGAACAAAGCCTCAGAAGATATAACAGGAGCTTTTGGGAGCTAATGGGGAATTGCAAACTCTTTGTTTATTGCACCTGGCACTTTCTCAAAACCTGCCTTGTAGGGGCCAGACCAATCATTTCCTCAAGCAGATATGGAGGATGCTTTCTCTCCCTGAGACAAAGCTCTGTAAGTTTGTAAATAAGATAGTTAAAATGCATATTTTAAGAGTACTTTCTAGAGGGATTATAATTAATATATTGCAAACTTTTATCTCAGGAAACCTCAACTTCAGGACTAGTTAAAACAGTTAAGCTAAAAAGAAGTATGGACTTCAAAACCACCTGCAATCACAACAGCTATGACAACATGTATTTTGCCTGAATTGTCTGAAAAAAAGTTTTAAAGCATTCTAAACAGGCAGTTAATTGCGGGGGAAAAAGAAAAAGCCTGCCCCATTTTCAAGAGCATTCTGGTGTTTTTGAGATCCATGGCAGGAGCTCTGGGGAGCTTACCTCTGTTGGTGCCCCAGGAGAGAGGAAATATAAGGAAATGTGTCCCCTGCATCTCCCAGGTTGTTTCAAGGCAATGAGTCAGGACCATTTTTCACAAGTTTCTCAATATGCATATTTTTAATTTCTGCTGTTGATATAATTCCATGGATCTTGTTTGATAGACATAGTCACAAGTGTCCATCTGTCAGATAAGGCCCGGGAGCTAACCAGACCTTCTGTTCCTTATCCATCTTTTCTTACATCTTCATTCTTCTGAATTAATCCAGAAGATGTAAATATGGAAATAATTCTGTATAATCCTCTCCTTACAGGCAGTCTTTCTGAGATTTGGACAATGCAGAGCAAAATTAACTGTGTTAATTTTTCATCAGGCAAATGGAAGCAATTCTCTAGAGTAGAATCCATTGACTGATTGTTCAAATTTAAGCTCTATTTCCCAGTGTTTTGAATTCATGTTTCCATCATGCATTGAAATAAGATTTTTTCATACAGTTAGACTGAGCAATTCTTTAATTAATATTTATAATTTATATTTTAATTTAAAGCAAAAGTCAAAACACTTTAACTGTCATATAGTAAACTGTAACTAACACCAAAGCAGTGGAGTTGACGTGAAGGGTTCTAACTTCATCCAAACAAGTTTGTGTATTTAATGAAAGGGAAATGTTTTAAGTGTATTCTCCTAGAAAAATTTCCCTTAAGAAAATACTAGTTTTATAAAAACATTGAAATTCTAATTATTTCTGTGTTTTCTGGGAGAGTATTTACTTTCTTAGCGGTTTTGAATTAAGCTTTCTCTGTGGAACATCACTCTGAACACATGAATGCTATAATACTGATTTTAGTAGGAATGACTCAGATGACTTTTAATGAAAAACATAAATACCTTGAAATTTCTTGATGAGAAATCTAACACGATGGAGCAGACTACAAAGTCTCCTGTGAGAAATATGCTAGAAGCAAAACATCTTCAAGTATACTGTAGGGGAAAAAATGGAAGCTTTTTGTGGAAATGTACTATTTCATGTCTGTGACTTAATTTTGTTTTATTTCAACCTGAAATGAAAGCTTTATTCTTCAAGGGCAATAATGGCATGTTTTTGTAACTCCTTAGCTTTCAACAATAGTGTATAATATTTTTGGTTCACCATTGTGTTAAAACTGTGTTTTTCTGACTGCTGTGGCATAATGATTTATTAGTGTTGACACTCGAGGGTTGTTTGTCAAAAGCTCAGCTTTTGCTCCTTCTGGCAGATTACATACAAATTATGTAAATCACTATAGTGCTGGTTTTTAACCTAATTATGTTATACTCTTGAACAATGGTAATTTCTATAAGGGAAAGACATCTGGAATTTTAGTTGTTAATATATTTTTTTCTTCTTTTGGTATTCCATGAAAGAAGCACATCAAAAAGCGATAGTATGCGTGCAGTTGTTTTTCCTACAGCTTATACTTCAGTTTATGCTGCTAAAATAATGTGAAAGCTGATCTAATTTTTTTAGGACTTCAACAATCTGTTTATACAGATTATCAGTAAGCTGTAACTTCACTTACAGAATTTCACAGAGGACTAGAAAAATGTAATTTCTTTTTTCTTATATAGATACACATGTCTATGCATTTTATACAATTGGTCTACTCAAATAAATACTGGATTAACAACAGTGATCCTCTGTGTTCACACAGAGGCAGAATTTCCATCTGTAGCATTGCAAACTGAAATACAGCTGAAGTCAATGCAGACAGAATTCACATACTGAGGAAATTAGCCTGAGCCATGATCCACAGAATGCACAGCCTAAGGAGCTCCCTCCTAGCCTAGCCCCAGCTGCCTTTCTTGCCAGCTGGGCTTAGCAAAGCAGAAGGATCAAACTATCCCAGACAGGTCAGGGCTGAGGGGTGGTGGCAGGCCAGGACTGGGAGTTGGCTTTTATCATATCTGAGGTTTGAAGGAAGACATCTGATTTCTGGCCTGTCAGCTCTTAATTTGTTCACTGCCTGCACACTTGTGGTTTGTTTAAAAAGTAGCCTTCACATCACCTAGGTCCCATTTGACTTTGCTTGTCAACAGGAGCTGAGAAATCCAGCTACATTTTTAACCTTCATGGTTCTTGCTAGGTACTGCTTATTAACTTGAAGATTTTACATGGAGTTTTACGTAACCTCTTGTAATGATCTAACAGAAAATAGGCAGTGTGACATGGTTCATTTGGGCTGCATGTCCTTGGGTTGTATTGCTCACACCTTATTAGTCTTCAGCAAATGTTCCACTTTCCTTTAGTTTTGGCAAGCTGCTTGGAACACCATTTCCTTCTTTTCATTCTGGTGGAGTCCAATTGTTCTTTGCTTATACTACATTAGCCTTTCCCAGAATTTAGCCTGGACTTTTTATACACCGGGGAGTTTCCAGTGTGTTTAGATTATAAAATGATTTCCTAATGTGACTGTGAAAGAACCACATTTTCAGATAACACTGTCAAACTAGATTTCAGTGCCATTTTTCTGTGTTCCTTTGCGGTATTTTGCTCTACAGAAATGATGTAAAAAATAATTTTGTTCTCCTGAAAGTGTTAATTTTCAAATCATCCACCCAAGTAGTTAGGATTGTCCTAAATTTTTTTCTTTTCTGTTTTTCTTTAGGTTTATGTAAATCAATTGGCGTAAGCAATTTTCTTATCAGCCATCTTGAGCAACTAAAGGAGGACTGTGTGATTACTCCACATGTTAATCAGGTGAGTGGATACATGTATTTAAAGTATCTGGGTTTGAATTTTTACTTTGGTTTTTTTGGTTAGCAACCTCCTCCCCACTCCTATGTATGAAAGGCTACACCCAAGTATTGCTTTAGTCATCCAGTTTCTTTTTTCATTTCTATTTGCGTATTGAAAACCATTCCGGAAGATGACCCGAAGGTTAGGGAAGTTCTTCCTCAAATTTCCCCACCCAGTTTCTCTCCCAGGCTACTTGTTTGTTTCTGGGTACACAGACACAAAGAAATAGTCCCTGTGACAGTTTTTTTGGTGATAAAACAGTTTAGAAGTAAAATTCCAGAATCACAGAACATTTAGCATTTTCAGAGCGAACCAGTTTTTGGAAAGCCTCTGTTTGAATACTTTTGTGTTCCTGTAAGCAACACTGAGTCAGTTAATTACATATCCATGTAAGGATGCCCTTCCCTTGCTCCCCCCTCATTTCCTAGTTCACATGAATTCAGTGAGCTCCTGCTTTAGGCAGGTGCTGTGACAGCCCTGCAGAATGTTTTTGCTGCCCTAGGCAGATCTAGGATGGCCACCTACATACCGGCAGGCTGCCAGGACACTCGACAAATGTTCCCTTGTTGCAGGTTCTGCCTACAGCTGTGCTGGAAGTTCATGCTCCCATTCCTTCCACCTCCTGCCAGATAGTGTGTGTGTGTGTGTGCTGACATGGATGTGGGAACTGGAATGGATGGAGTGCAGGCACAGGGTTTCCCCTTTGTACAGGTGGTCAGGATTTCTGACAGCTGTTTATGGTTTAATGTCATTAACAGCCATAAAAGTGTTGCCAGAGTGTGACTGTCAGAACCAAACAACTCTGATTTTAGCTGTCCACTATACTAAAGGTTACTGAAGGGCAATTAATTAATTTTAAATAAGCCTAAACCCATACACAATATTTAAATCCAGTTATTCAAAATAAACCATGGAAATATATGTTAAGGTGGGCAGGTTGATGACTGTTTAATAATTGGTGAATTTACCAAGGTTCAAGAATAACACATCTACAAAGACTTACTAGAGTTTGGCATGAATTGTAACTGCCTGTTAAATAATAGTAGCTTTTCAGTTTTCTACTACATCACTTCAAGGAAAAAAACAGTGATTTTGTTTTGAAATTTCCTCTTACCCACAGTGTCAAAATGTTACCAGTCTTACTTTTTCAATAGTGTTCATGGCCACAAGCTGTTTCTTGGTGCTATTTGCTTTTTCTGAGTCTAAAAAGAGGGTACAAAAAGTTGAGTTGGTGGTGACATTGAGGGGTGGGAGAGGGCCTCTGCTGGTAATTTCTTTGAGATGCTACACAGCAGTTGTGAATTGAAAGCAAAAACCAACAGTGAATTACCCATACCATTGCCAAGTGCTCCACCTAAAACAGTTTTGTTATAGCATTAATTTATATTTTTAGAGTTAAAGGAATTTTATAAAGCATACTTCAGCTTATCCTCAAAAAAGTATGTATTCTGTTTCTTGCTTAATCTTGGAGAGTTAATGAGTCTGATGGTAAGATTACTTAAGTATCATCAAATAAATAATGAATTTCTAAATTCAAAATGGAAATGCTATACTGAGTTCTTATTTCACTGTCCACGATTTATAATACAGTTTTCCCACTATATTTATGAATAAAATAGTGTACTGTTTCAATGGGCTTACTAAATATAAAACATTTGCAAACAGTCATTGGATACAAAGTCTAAATATTGAAGAAACAAGTGGAGGAAAAATACTTCCCTTTTAGAGTTAAGAGTGTTACAATTACAACAGTCCCCTTATGATGTTAAAATTGAAAGTTGGGGATTTTTTCTGTGAAGGGGAGAAAGTAGGAAGGCAGGAGAAATAAGCAATACTTCTGTTTTACTAACCAAGTTTCAAGTACTGTCTTTCTTCTCAGTTCCTGGGAAAAAGCAGTATTGTCTTTTAAAGAAGCAGACAAGGCCTGTCTTTTCAAGAATATAGTATTGCTAAGTTATTTATTAATAAGTAAGCACCTTTTAAAATTTCAGTATACTTTTAAAAGTACTAGTAAACACTGTAAAATGATGGTACTTTTTTCTAACATCATGTATAGTAAAACCTACAATCTAGTTCCACGTTTGTGTGCCAGAGTTTTGTAATTGACTTGGCAGTAGCAAGTTTGGATTTAGGCTCAAAGAAATCTTTGAAGTCTCTCTAAAGGTTCATTGCCCTGTCATTCAGGGGGAAAAAATATTTTATAAGTACTTAACAAATATATATGTTTCATTTATTAATGTGATGCACTGAACCCAAATATAAGCTGTTCCTCTGTGAATTCCATTTAGGAATTCAGTAGAGGAATTCAATAGAATTCAATATTTTTCCAGTCCTGGAGAAGTGTGAATTACTGAGTAGTGACCTCAGAGAGATTTACTTACATTGTTGATATTGCCACTAATATTGAGCTCTACTGTGTAAATTTGTACAAGGTAGAAATGCATATAAGACAGTAGAAAACAACCCCTTTGTACATAAACTCACTTAAACTGTACTTCTATATAGAAAGTACTCATTGCCTTGTATTTCAGTTTCACAAAGAGAAAAAATTGTAAGACAGCATTGCCATTGAGAAAATTACTGAATTCCAGATGTGCAGAAACTTTATCATGTGTAAAGGACCACAGCAGGGTGGAAAGAGTAAGACCTCTGTGCATCATCATCTGAGGTCTGACTTTCTAGGGCCATGTGTAAGGGTTGTTATTAGGCTCAGCTTTTCCCCATTTGCTATGACTGTTGTAAAAAAACAGTGCTTTGGTTGGAGGTCCCCTGTGGCTGGGCATGTAGCAGCTGTGAAGTTCTGTAATGTGAGCTGCAAACTATTCTGTTAACCAGATGCCAGTTTTTACATGCCAGTCAATCAGGGTAGGGTGCCAGAAAAGATCAAGATCTTTCTCTGCCATTATGTGACAGACAGCCCTTGCCTGAAAATGTCTGATGACAAAAATAGCAAGGGTGGGGCAAGACAGGAAGCAAGAATTGTTATTTTGAGGGGAAGGATATGTTGATCACTCACCTTATGCCTCTTGTAGCTCAGGATCCTCGTACCTTGCAGATGCTGCTAAAACCTTCCAGAATGTCTTAATTAAAAGAAATAAAAATTCCAAAGTGCTTATTTTATTTGATGCATTTGATTATTTTAGTAATATATTTAAGAAGAAAAATACATGCTTCTACCAACACAAAACTGCACGTGCCAAAATGTCAAAAATTCAATTCACAAAATTTGGGAGCCTCTGGATTCAGTGAAAGGCACGAAGTATGATCTTTTCAGGTGTGAAGTAGTTGTTGCTATGTATTCTGCTTGTGAAGCTTTCAGGTGATACCTCAGCATACTGCTCTTGATTTAAACATTTCTGCTGTAACCTGAAACTGTGCTGCCTGGAGTCTTATTAGACCAGCAGGTAAATTCTACTTGCAGTTTAATTAGTAATAAATGCTGAATAAGTCACATGATGCCATAGAGGCACTGCAGATGTTTCAGCATTTGGTCCTAAATACATAATTTTTATTTAATATTTTTAAACTGCATTATTTGCTATATTTACTGTAAAGAACATCTGCTAGAATTGCTTATTACTCTTTTACTAATCCAGTAATACACCTGGCTTGCTCTTTCACTTCTCCCCTCGTAGTTCTGCATAGATAAAATGAGAATATTTCATATCCAGCTCAGGTGCAAACAAGGGAATAACTGTATGACCTAAGCACTGCTCTTACACATACAAACATGAAATACAAAGGGTACTCAAAGGTCAAGAAACATCAAAGGTAGAAGACATGGATGTCTGCTGCTTGAACCTTGTTCCCGAGTCCACCTAGTAATTTAGATCATAGCAGCTTTAGGCTGACTCAGCCCAGCCTTCCAGGGGCACAGTTTTTTCTTAGCTCACGTTGAATGACTGCCAGCCTATTGTTCCTGGCTATTGTTGTCTGAAAAGACAACATGTACTAAAGATGAGAAACAGGAAATGTTCATTTGTCCTCTTTATGGCAGAAGAAATTTTCCAGATTCCACGTATTGAGGTGATTGCTCAGAAGAGTGTTTTTCTTCAAAATGCGTAAGAGTTCAGTCCCTGCAACAATGCTGATGACCAGTCACAAAAATGCATCACATGATTTTGTATTTTGTTAAAGCAAACACTACCCACTTTCATCTAAATGCAGAGTAATGTATGCTTCTTACAATGAATAGACTGTGAAATACTTATTTAAATAACTTATTAAGGAATGTCACAGAGTTTCTTTTCTGGTTTTAGCTACATGCCAGAATATGTCTCTCCTCTGAGATGATTACTGTCCAATAACTTCTTTTGCCTTTTCTCCCAACAACTGTGTCTTTGCAGCTTGTTACTTTTCCTCTTTTAACTGGTTCTTGGCAATTTGTGATCTTCCTTGCTACAAAGGGTCTCCTTCACACATCAGTTCCACAGTGTGATTGCTTCCCTGCACAAGCTGATGGTGACACCACACAGAACACAGGATTTGCCATGTGCAATCCATGCCAACAGGCTTTGCTTCCAAGGTCAGGTCCTCACCCTAAGCAAATTGTTCTGGTTGGTCGCTTGCAAACCCAGCCCCTGCTCAGCCTCCTCCCCTTGCCTGGGCAGCTCAAAGATCGCTAGAAAGAATCATTAGTAAAGAAGCAGGAAAGGACATAGATTTGGGGAAGAGAAAGTCGTCTCAAAGTACCAGTAAAAGTGACCTGATGCTGACTTCCACTGTTCATTTGTATATATTTCTTAACAGTAGAGCAATAGTGAAAGTCCAGCTGCAGGTCAGGCAGACAACTGCGCCTTGTTTCTGAGGGAAACAAAATGCAGTTAACTTTTTGTGCCAATTATTGGTAAAATATGTGATTAATACCCTTCATGTATCTTCTAAAACTAATACCTTATGCCTGCTTCCCAGAAACAGTGAGTTCACTCATGTTCTATTTTTAAAACAAGAGAGAAATTATTTTCATTTTCATTGATGTTTTCCAAAAAATGTGTTTTCAGGGTTTTTACTGAGTTTATTTCTGTTTATCTAAGGTTGAATACCACCCTTTTCAAAGACCTCAGGAGCTGGTTGATTATTGTAGGAGCAGAAATATTGTTTTTGAAGGCTACTGTCCTTTAGCCAAAGGTGAAGCACTCACCCATCCTACTGTCATTCAGCTGGCAAAGAAGTATGGCAGAACTCCAGCACAGATTTGCATACGCTGGAGCATACAGGTAATGAAGGGTGGTAATAAAAATGTGTCTCCTTTCTCAGGAAAAAAATGCAAATTGTTTGGGGTTTGTGCATCAAACCAGAATTTATTTATACCAGAAGATATTTCTGCTTTCAGTATGTTGATATTGTGTGAACTGGTGGCTGTACTGGAAATTTAGAATGTAGTACACAAATCATGCCAGTATTTCAAATATTAATTATTATAAATAATCTGCAGAGAATAAGAGCCACCACTAAGAAATGTTTCCAAAGTAGATGTTACAAGCAGTATTCCTCATCATTCCATTTCTGTCACTGAATATAAAGTACTAAACAGTGAAATAATGTATTAAGTTGATATAAACCATGTCATGTGTTGGAAATCAACAGTGTATGTAACTGCAGCTGCAAATGACATGGAAAAATGTCAGTGTCCCCCACAAAATGAAATTTGAACCTCAGAAGATGTGAGGAATTCATTGTAATGGCTTGAAGATAGATAATTTTCTTAAAATCTGCAAATTTTATTGATGAGAAGCATAATTCTTTACAGAATGGGATTGTCACTATTCCAAAGTCAACAAAGGCAGAACGGATAGAGGAAAACTGCAAGGTAAGATTTGGTTATGCACTCAAGCCTGGCTAACATCCAAGTAAGAGTTCTTAATATTTTGGGTTCCCTTTCCATTTTCCTTACCCGTTTCATACTGGAGTAACTCATTCAAAATTGGCAAATGGGTACCATGAAATGACCACAATGTAGGAAAAAAACTGTAACTCACAAATATCAGAAAAAACCTGGAGAGCTAATTACTGTGAATAAAGAAATTTGCAGTTGATTTTTGTAATCAATAGTTCTGTCAATACCTGTCTGATTGTAGAACATCCTAATCTGGCTATGGTTACATTTTTTTTTTGTGATAGGCATATAGGTCAAATGGAACGAGTTTGGATGCTATGCATAACAGTTTATGAAAGCTTTAAAACTCACCTGGGGATAGCTCCAACATAAAGACCTTCCAAGGAAATCACAGTCC
The DNA here is from genome assembly GCF_035770615.1 of Melospiza melodia melodia. NCBI lineage: Eukaryota > Metazoa > Chordata > Aves > Passeriformes > Passerellidae > Melospiza > Melospiza melodia. Next base: position 12,802,000 of record NC_086204.1, on the reverse strand, counting down.
ACCTGCCCTGACTCTTCCCCTACCTTCTCCTTCTACCCAATGTGCAGAAAAGGTCCCAGCATGAAGGGGCTGGACAAAGAAAAGTGGAAATGAATGAGAATTGGCAGTCTGATTCCTCCCCCGCACCTTTTCTAAATTTTCTTTTCATACCAAATAGTTTTAATTCATTACTTGTGTCTCTATTTCTCTAATCTGAAATTGTTCTTTATTTAGGGTAGGCAAAACCACAACTTCTTTCCAAAAATATCATAGGGGTATGAACTGGCAAATCTGGAAGAAACTTTGCAAGACAGGAATCTTCCATCTGCTGTTTTTATCCTTCTGTGTGTGTGTGTGGAGGTGTGAATCAATATACATGAGAATTTCTGCAGGTGGCCATGCCTGTTTATATAGTTCCTACCTTGGCTGTTTATTCTGACATTCACACCGCCTTCTGTGGTACAAGCACAGCTGCTTGTGGTGCTGTATTGGGAACCAGATCAGAGAACAAAACCAGTTTGAAAATCCTTCCTTATACTTTTATTTTCCCCAATAATATTTGAAATCCAGATTAATCTCATTTTTTACAGAGTTTACTCAATGGCACCCCCAATTCATTTCACACAACTCAGGGAATGTGTTACAATCCAAACTTAAAACACTTAAGGGGGAGAGAGGAAAGAACTGGCACAGTCTTTGTGTGTTGTTTATCACACCTCCCTTCTTTTTCTTTCCCTCATGTGTCTGTGTTGGCCTGAGTCTCTACCACTTCTGGTCAAGTTGGTCCTCATTAAACCCTCAGTATATAAAACATAGGGTTTCTAGTTCTGGGACTGGTCCCTGGCTTAAGCTTAAAAGGCTTGAAAGAGCAATGAGATTTGACTACAAGGATCATTCCAGAACAGTGGTTGCTGGATAACGCAGGATGGGAGGAGCTCATTTGGCTACAGTTCAGGCTCCACAGAATCTTTTTATTTAGCACAGAAGAGCTATGACAAAGAGAACATTATCAACTGATGATAATGTCTCAATAGGACACCTTCTAAGAAAGCACTGACACCATCATTCACATTGCAGATGTGGCCACATTGCAGGAGAAGGCAGTGGCTGTAAGAACCTGTGTTTGAAGACAGGTGAATACTTTCCAGTTTGAGTTAGTACTGAGGCACTGTGGCACTTTTTCTGTATTTAGCTGATATGTGCAAATTTTGTCAAAGTAGAGTCATAGAAAAGACAGACACAGCCTTTGGCTTGTTAGCTTTGTGAATGTCCTGATACCTTGTAAAAATTCTCTTTGTCTAAAGTTCTGAGAAAGAGAACTGTAACACTCTAAACTGAACATTGGGATGTAAGTGAAATACTGAGCTCATTCTCCCAAAGAGATTGCTGTCAGGATATTCCTATACCTACCTCTGGCAGTGACAATAGAGAGTGCTGTCAAAACCACCTTTGATACTACCCTTGTCTTGGATCGTTGCCTGAGGCCAGAGTGCTGAAAAACCATCTTAACACAGTGTGCAAATAAACATGAGTCACTAAAGGAGCAAAGCACCCAATGGAGCCTGTCAGCTTGATGGAGTATTTTTCTATAACAAAATATAAGAATTTTCTGAAGGAAAAATATATAAAAATTTGGCCTCAGATGAAAGTGAATCTTGATCAGTTAAATACTAGAATATATCTGAGGTTGTTGATTCTGTCTGTGCTCATGATGTTAACTGTATATGCATTCCCACAGGTGTTTGATTTTACAATAACAGAAGATGATGTTGAAATTCTGAATGGAATGCATGATGGGAGACATGTTTCCTGGGATCCAAGTTTTATTGTGTGAATCAAGGTTTGAGCTTTTCTTTGCTTTCTCAGGGATCAGTGAGTCACACCATGTAATTTTAATTCAGAGAAGGTTGCAGTAAGAATCTACTCAAGATAGTGATGTCTGCCGATAATGATCACTGATTTGAAATCCTTAACAATGGCAACAGACAAAAGATATTTTTGAGGGTAACACTTTTGTACAACCCTCAAAGAGATTTTATATTTCCATCTGAAATACTGTTCCTCAGTCCATTGAAGTCCATGCAAAGGCTCCTATTTATACCACAGACCCCTTTATTTATTGAAGAGCATCAGGCTGTTTAATTCAAATGAGGAGATGCTCCTTGAAAAATATAGGGCAAAAGTGCTACCTGTTATTGTGCCATATAGGTGTTGGGCATGAAATAATTTTTCCAGTATTTTATTAGAGAGATACAATATATGAAGAAGAAAAAAGTGGATGAAAAAAAGTTAATGTCATTATCATGACAGTATTTATGTTGCATAATATCCTGCAAATCTCCATGAAGAATATAATTTCATTGTAATACATAATATCTGAGAATCACCAAAAAAGTTTTATGCATATCACACCATTACTATGGCATTGACTCGGAGAGTTCTATGCATATTAGTTACTAGCCTGTAGATAAACCAAAGCAGTAATCTTTCCAGCCAAGTTCAGGTACAGATAAACTATTTGCAAGACTGAAAGATGAGCAGCAAGCTCCATGAGCCAAAAAGACATCTTTATTATTACTTACTGGAAATTGCGGTGAGTTTTTGCTAGCTTTTTGTGAGAATAAGTTTAGATTTCATTTTGGGTTTGTTCAGGAAATCCCATTAAGAGACCATACTGTTCCTTAGATTTTCTTATAAAATAGGTATCTCTACAGAGAGGTGAATATTGATAAATGTAGCTCACAGATCTGTTTTGAGAAATATGCCTGCAGAATCTATTGGCTTAGTATTCAACTTGTAGTCTCATTGGCTTGATATTTTAGGAGTTCCTGTGTCTAGAAAGGTATGGAAAATCTGATTATGATTTATATTGTGTGTGGACTTCCTGAGGCAGTTTTCCCAGTGCTGTTCTGCTTTAGTCATATTGTGAAACAAAGCTCCTTAGCTTTTTATCAAGAAGTGGCTTACAGCAATCACATATTCTAGCCTGCATTGTTCGTCCTCAAAGTGTAGAGCTTCTATACAGCTTGGCTAAAATCCAGACAAATTTACCTTTTAGATAACAGCTCCTCAGAATTATTGTCTAGCTTTTTCTGGTAAACTTGTCCACAAAAAGTTGTCTAGATTTGCCTCTAGAATAATTTCTATGAAAAACAAGATATTGTAGGAAATGCTGCTCAGCAATGCCTGCAGAGTGTGGTGTTCTGAGAAATATACACAATTTCCAGAGCAAGATTAATTTCTAGTTTCAAGCCTGGCCCGCAGTCTGGGGAGCTCCAGTACCTGCGAATTATCTTTTAGATAACAAATTTATCTTTTAGATAACAACTCCTCAGAATTATTGTCTAGTTTTTTTTCTGGTAAACTTGTCCACAAAAATTTGTCTAGATTTCCCTCTAGAATAATTTCTATGAAAAACAAGATTTTGTATTAAATGCTGCTCACTATTACCTGCACAGTGTGGTGTTCTGAGAAATATACACAATTTCCAGAGCAAGGTTATTTTCTAGTTTCAAGTCTGGGGGGGCTCCAGTACATGGGAATGCCTCTCTAGGTATCTAAGAACTGCTCTGTGCCTGGCTCAGCTGTATGATGAGGGGTTCAATAGTTCCAAGCAGTAAGGCTCATTTATAAAACAAATGTAATTTTTAGGCATTTTTTAAGCTTTTGCATGAAACTGTGGCAATGATTTAGTGAAAGTTGGAGAGATTGTCCAAAAATAAACCCTTCTACCAGTGGCTCTCAGCTAATACTGCTTTTGAAAAGAACAATGCCTTAGCAGTATGAAAAAAATTTGTGCTGTTGAGGGACTCCTTCCTTCACAGTGTATCTGAATTAGTGAAACAAGGACTAGAAGTGAGTCATGTGCCTGATATTTCCTAAATAAGGCTTTTGGCAGTGATGACTTTCTAAGAATTTACAAAACACAGGTTGCAGTTTCACCTCTAGTTCTCTCTAAAGAAACAGACATCACATCAACATACTGCTTCAAACATAAATGGTGTGTCAAAGGAACCAAATCTTTATGTAGGCTAGCAAATTCTAGCTCCAGTGTGACCAGAACAGTGTCAGGACTACATGGCTAGAGCTCTATGCTCATTACAACACTGGGCACTTCATTCTGACTAATCACCTCCCTGTTCTGAGCTAATTGGAATTAAACCAGATTTTCTTGCCAATGCCCCACATAGGTGACCTTAGGCTAGTGTGAGAATGGCTGTGAGTTCAGTAATATATTTCAGTGTTCTTTCTGTCAAAGAGATTTTACAATGTTTTTGATGTCTGCACCTGCTTTTGCAAGGAAGGCAAGCCAGAATTTTCTCAGGCTAGATCATGCTATCTTAAACAGTTCAGTGAGTAATGAGAGGAATAATCAGGAACAGTATTACTAAAAAGGCATTCTCCTTAAGCTGTGGCAGGTTACAGTTTCAATCTGATACTTTTCTAACTACATTCAGGGTAAATTGTTGTTTCAGGCCTTTTTTCTGTGGTGGGTTTTTTTTCATTATTTTGTAATCTTTCCTAGAATTTTCATTGCTGCCAATTAGTGCCTTTAGAACTACAGAAGAGTTTCATTTTAGCTGTGTACTAAGTGAGGTGTAATCTGAGAGGACTCAAGGTTTTTAAGTGCTGGGACTCAGCTCACCAAGCTATCTTTCTCCTGGGTGTGATGAGCAGTTCTGCACATTATGCCTCACTAATAGCCATTGTTTTCTGTTAGAAGCTATAATTGCCCAAGAGACTGAAACCCTGTTATCTCCTGTGGCCTTGGGATAGATCACTGAAGCCTCTTCCTTTGACTGTGGTAATCACAAGTTTTACATCATGTAAATTTAGAATCATTGAGCAAGTCCTCTTTTACTTTGGTGAGGTTGCAGAAAGAAAGACAGACTTAGTGGATTCATATTTTGTGCCCCTATCTACAACTACATTGGGGTTATTCTGGCAGTAATAATTTTCTTTTTAAGCAAAGGCTGCTGAAGAGTAAGTCCACACCACCTCATCTAAATGAGCCTTTCTAAAGTACTCCCAACATTGGTCAAAGAAATGAGACAACTAATGAGGAATTGACAAGTGAACACTAATGAGATTTAGGAATAGCAAGCAGGGAGGAGTAATTTATGGTAAGAGACACAGAAGACCAGAAGGGTATAAAAGTGGTGGACATACAAAACCAGAAAGTTTATTTCTGTTTTTTATTTCTTCTTTGGTCAGTTAGCCTAGAGGTGCTCATTTTGTAAGATTTTGTTTTGTTTTAAACTCAGAATTTATCCCTCAAGTGAATTCTTGGAATTATATGCATATGCTTCCCCAGGGTTAAAATTCTTCCTCTTGATCTTATTTCTGTAAAACACACTTCCCCTAGAGAGAAAATCTATTCAGCTTTCTACAGTGACCCTTTTCAGGATGCATCAATGCATCCATTTCATCTTTGTAACCCATCACCTTGCCAATAGGATCAGGGAATACACCAGAAAACTGAAGGCACTTTTCCTTCCCTATCATTATGTCATTTATGGCAGTGACTGATTGGGACACTCCTTTTCAGTTGAGATAAACCATTACTTAAAATAAGATGCAATTTATCAGTGCCATCTACCTAAATGCAGTCAGCTGCCTCTGCAAGAGCTCTGTGACTCCTAATGGAAGGAAACTCTTGAAACAAATAAGGAAAAGAAAAATATAAACTAAAAGTCAGTGGAAAGGGTGAGGCCCTGCATTTTCTGTGCAGCCAAGTTGCTTCCTGCCTGACTCTGAGTAGCTCCCTCTCCTATTTTTTTTCTCCCTCTCCTATTTTTCTTGTTTCTTTTTGGTTTTAATCTCTTACGTTACTGGAGATGAAGGTACCTGAGAATGTTTCCTAGGAAAATAATGTAAATGAGTTTTTAAAGTGAATATTCAGGATTTATTTTTTTTTAAATCAGGCTGAAGAAGTGTTTCTGTCACACCTGTCCCCCCAACATGACTTCCAAGTCATTCTTTTCTGAGTAGCCAATGTAGAAAATTAACTGTAATAGTGCTAAGTTCACAAATCTACTAGGCCAAGCCGACTGCATAATATTCACACCTCTGTGGTTAACCCATGCTTTTGAAAATGGGGGTAAAGGTGGTGTAGCTCTTGCAGCTGCTGATTGAATCCAAGGCAGTAAACTCCACATTGCCACATCCCTCCCAAAGCCATGAAGCTCATCTGTCACTATTGTGCACTGGGTAAAAATAACAGATAAGCCAACCTTCTGATAATTTTTTGTGTTGCTGTGTGGGTACTTTTTCTGTAGCTAGTTTTTAACTTTTTGCAGCGTCCAGTAGGATATGTAGAAAGTGTTGGGCGTGTGCCCTGTCCCGGTGCTGCAGTGTGTCCCTCTGTAGGGCGCTGTGGTGAGACCGGAGCTGAGGGTGTGCTGCCCTGGGGAGCCCGGCAGGGACCGATGGCAGCAGAGCTGTCACTGTGCCCAGGTGGAATGTGTGTGATCCTGGCTTGGCCACCCATTGCCCTTTGAGAAACATTCTGTAGTTGAACTGCCAGTAGAAAGTTCAAGAGCATATTAGCAGTTTTATCATCCTGTTAATGACTGCTTTGTATATTGAAGTGTGTTAGACTTTTGGGTATACAATGATATCCATGCAAACTATTGCATGCCAATTTCTTAACTTCTTTCATTCTTTCCCTTCAGACTTGAGCTTTTCCTAATAATATGTTCAGCTTAGTGGACTAAAAATAAAGTGCAGATTCTCACAAAAATGAATATAGTAAAGTTTTTACAGTTGCCTTTTTAAACAAAAAAGGCCATTTAATTAATATTATTTATCAATGTCAAGAACTTAAAACCAGACCATCTAAGTTACAGAATACTAATACTGAAAAAATATGTGTGCTTTAATCTTTGCAATGTTCTCATGACCTTTTTTTTCCCCAAAACCAGGTTTTTGATTCTAATCTGAGGAAAGAAGACATGAAATTTTTGAACACTGAATAACAACAGAAAATTAATTTATCTAACCTATTCCCTGTGGAAAGAATAATTTAAAACCAGATTGTTCTAAACTGGAAAAGCAATGTAACTGGAACATTGATTAATTTTAAATTGAACAATAAATCTGAATTGTTCTCTTAGGTACTCAGTATACTCAAGAATCAGAATAAATGGTTTGTAGTTACTCTTATGTAACAAATTAATAAAATAATTTAATTTAGTCTTTGTAGCTTTCTTAAAGATGCAGAAATACTTTCAGTGTCTTCTCTGCTCTCTTAGAACTTTCTGATATAATCTCCCAGTATGGGTTGAGTTATCTCACAATATTATAATTTTTTCTGCCTGCATGTACTTCATTTAAGGTGTCATTTGAACCCATTTGAACACATTAATTAGGCATATTTTTTTTTCCTTACAGATTTTGAAAAGTATCAGTTACTTGAAGGCATATAAGAGCATGCTACAATGCATGTAAATCTTGATGAGTGATTCAAAATACGGAATATTTGTTCAGGGATTGCAGCAGAATAATGAATCCAACTTTTTTATTTCTTCTAGTCATGAGAATTTTGGGGGATTCTGCAGGCCATTCTTGGTATTTTCTTGGTGACCAATCCTGCATTCTGGTACTGTTTCACAGATTTCCTGTCATGACCCAGCACTTCATAGAGGAATGGCTCCCTTTGTGACCTAAGTTGCATCAGGATGAATAAAAGTAGTTTTTGCTTATATGGACAAAGACTTTTGAAAAATGCAGAAGAATGACATGTTGGAGAAAAATCCTTTGCTAATCTCTCTCACAGGGATTGTCACTATCTTTTCAAGATGGATAGTGTTCAGACACTCCTCTGATGCAATTGTGAGTTGTCCAGCTGCACTGAGAGAGTTCGGTCTGGTGCTGTCAGAGGCCACCAGTCTTTTGATATGCAGGCATTGGGTGGACCCCAGCTTACAGCTTCTTTTCTGACAAGATCAAAGCATTTTCCTGCAAGGAAATTGCTCTGTGACTAGCCAGGTTTCTGCAATCCCTACCACACTAAGCTGTCACTGGAAGTTCCACAAGAACTTTGGCTGCCACACAGTATTAGTTTGTTGTTCATGACATTCCCTAAAATGGGAGTTTCTGTTCATCCTGAAAGCTACGTAAGAGCATTTACATACTCAGATCCCAGTGAAAAATGTGTCTGTCTCTTGATGCTAGTAGACATGGTGCAGAACATTTTTTTTAACCAGTTTAGCCAGGTGAGGCATCTGTTTTGTGTCAGTTTGGTGTCCTGATATATGCAGCCTTCCTGCTGGGCATGAGTAACACTGTGTTGTTCTTTCTCCTTATTCTGACCATAGGCAATTCCAGAGTTCTCAAAGGAGCCATGTATACACTGGATTTCTGTAGTAGGAGTGCAAGCTTCCTTATCAGTGGACAAGGCAGTTGGAGAGGTAGTGAGAAAGAGTTCTCATTCTGTTGGTGGCTTCTTCTCCAGGTGAGGCTGGAGTGTAACTCTGGTGTAAACCCCCTTGCTAAATACTTGCCAGCTACTACAGTTTTGGTAGAGTTGGCTGGACCAGCCTGAGTCCCATGTTTGTGTTTTGGACCTTGTAAGCAGGTTAGAACCTGTGCAGTTGAGCCACGTAAACCTATCTTGTCTGAGGGTTTAGACAGCCTTCAGTGCAAATCCAGCTGATCTGGCTCCATTTGCCTGTGAAGAGTGAAGCTATATTTCAGTTTCCTCACTGCCAAAATGTCAAGAAGGCTGTAAATGTGTGTGGTCGTCTAAGTTTAATGAAGCTTTTTGTGATACAAGTGTCCAGCTTTCGGAATGGAACTGAAATTGCCTGCATATTTTGCCCAGTGCTGCACCTGGATTGGGGCAACTCCTTGAGGCTGAGAGAAGCAGAGGTGAAGGACTTGAGGGTGCTGGTGGATAAGAGGCTGGACATGACCCTGCAATGCAGCCCAGAAAGCCAATTGTACTGTAGGCTGCACCATAAGGAGTGTGGGCAACAGCTCAAGGAAAGGGATTCTGCCCCTCTGCTCTGCTCTGGCCAGACCCTACTTGCAGTGCTGTGTTCAGCTCTGGGGTTCTCAGCACAGGAAGGACATGGACCAAAGATGGTCAGAGCAGGTCCAGGGGAAAGATGCAAATAATGATCTCAGGGCTAGAGAACCTCTTATGAGGAAAGGCTGAGCTGGGTTTGTTCAGTCTGGAGAAAAGAAGGCTCTGGGATTACTTTCTTGTGGTGCTTAAGTCTATAGAGGAGGCCCTAGAGGAAAGCTGGAAAGGGACTTTTTAAAAGAGCACGTAGTGTCAGGCCAAGAGAGTGGCTTCAAACTGAAAGAGTGTGGACTTAGTTTCAATATTGATAAGAATGTCTTTGCTGTGAGGGTGGTGAGGCCCTGGAACAGGTTGCCCAAAGAAAGGGTGGATGTGCCCATCCCTGGAAGTGTTCCAGGCTAGGTTGGATGGGGCTTTGAGCATCCTGGCCTAGTGAAAGGTTGATCTTTAATGGACCTTAAAGATCACCAAGTTCCTATTCTTGCCCATGGCAATGGAATAGGAACTGGGTGATCTTTAAGGTCCATTCCAACCCAAACCATTCTATGGTTCTGTGATTCTACACAGCCTCTGACAATTTGCTGGGTGTCACATCTCTGAGCTGGTATCCTCTCAGCTGGTAGCCAATAGCCTGGACATCAAAGCCTGCACATCTGACTAATGAAACCCTGAATCATTCTGTCCTTTAATTAAAGCATGTTCCTTTAATATGTTCCTCTTACTTAAAATTATGTAAGAATTATTTCCTAGAAGAAAATGCCTAATGAATGCACTTTTATTTAGTATTTTCTATGTATTAGATAAATAAGGGGGAAAGCTTGAAATATCCTGGGGTATGTTGGGCAGTTGCAGGGGATACATATGTCAACCTCAAGTATGATTTATCTCATGTGCCTTTTCTGACAGTTGTGACTTAACGGCTGCATTTTTCTCCAGGCTCTCAGGAGGATAAATATCTTTTTAAGTTTCTAGCTTTGTGGTAGAAGAGTAAATGTCTGTTTGCCACTGTAATTTATCTGAGTCATTCTGGGAGAGGTGGAGCAATTGAAGCGTGACTATTAGCATAAATAAGGGGACCCTCTTCCTGAGGGTAGAATACTTGTGCTGTCTTTTCCCCATAACAACTGATACAGCTAATTGATGGGCAAAATGCTTTGAACTGGAAGACTCAATATATTGTGCTTTGGCCTACTGTGATATTCTTTTACATTTCAATTTGGAGTTAACAAGAGCAGAGCAAGGAAGGAAGAGGAATTTTTCTGCAGCAAGTGCAAGAGTAGAATACACCAGAGCTGGCATTTCACATACACCAAAAGTGGTTTTTCTTTTAAAAAGAATATACAATATATTCTTTTAAAAGAGTGTTAAGTAGTTGCCCTTGCCAATTTTGTTTCTGAAAAAATGCATAAAAAATCTTTTCTTCGTACTTGCAAACAGTTGTTTTACAACATCCTCTAAACAGAGTTTTGGGGTTTGGGGTTTTTTTAGTTTTTGGGTTTGGGTTTTTTGATTTTGTTTGTTTGTTTGGGGTTTTTTCATGTGGAAACACCAACACCGATTCCGGGGGGAGCCGCTGGTGAGTCACTCTGCAGGCCAGGAGTGCGGGTAGCAGCCACCGGGCCTGCCACGGCAAAAACACACCTTGGTTGTAGTGAGAACATGGAAGAGCTTCTTCCAGGTGTTTCGTTAAACATGACTTACACAGTCCAGGAAGAGGGAGAGCTAAGGTAGCATACGGGATGCTGCCTTTGGCCATGGCCTTTCTGGGCCTGTTCGGGGGGCAAGAAGCCGGGCGGGCGCGAAGCTGCCCCCGGCGCCCCGCCAGGCGCAGGAGCGTGCTCGGAGCCGGCCGGGCCGTGCCAGCACCTCCTTCCCCGGAATGCCGGGGGCGCCCGGCGCCGGGAGGCGGCAGCTCCCAGGTCAGGGACGGCTGGAGCCCTCCCTGCATCCCCCGGCCGGCAGGGCGAGGGGGTCCCGCGGGGGAGTTCTTCGCCCCGCGCCTTCGTGTGCCAGCCAGGCACGCCAGCGCCCGCGGCTGCTCCCGCCCCGGCGGGCGGGACGGGGCAGGGCCGGGCTGGGAGGAGGGATCGGAAGGGCTGGGCAGCAGCTGCAGAAACATTAAAACCACCGAGCCCCCCAGCCCGCCCACCGGAGTTGCTCCGCGGGCACGCAAGATGTGCGGGGCCGGTCTGGGCTCCGCACCGCGCTTGAGCGAGGTAAGGCTCGGGGAGCCCCGCACTCCCCGCACCGCGGGGACGCCCCCGGTCCCAGCGCTGCGGTCCCCGCTCGGCGCGACCCCCGGGGCCACGAAACAAAACAGGAGAGGTGGGGAAGAGGCTACCTGGACACCGGCGTGCCGCGGGCAGCGGAGGCGGTGCGGGCCGGGAGCCACGCGCGCTGGGGACCGGAGCGGGGCCGGAGCGGTGCGGGCTGAGCCCCGGAGCCGTGCGGGACAGGAGCGGTGGGAGTTTTATGTCCGGGAGCGATGCGGACTGGAGCCCGGGAATGGTGCGGGGAACCGAACCCATGCTTTGCCTCGCTTAGGCTGTAATTTAGCAAATCTTCTTGTTCTTCTTTCCTTGCGTGATATTATGTGTTTAATTCTTTTTAAATGTCCACTACGAAACCTTTATGTGTAAAGGGGGTTTCCTCTGTATGCGTATTCCTTAATTATGCCAATTTCAAAAGCTTGCCATACGAGTTATTTAAATGCAAGGGTTTTTATTGACATTCTTTGTTTCAGACCCATGGAATGGGCTTGCTCTCCAGCTTAATTCCATATTTTTCTTGTTTTTCTAAACTTTTTACTGCTGTGGGCTTTGTAAAGTATATTCTTACTTGTATTTAGCAAGGGCACTCCTTACCTGTTTACAGCTTTGAGATGATCTCTTGTTTATATTTACATCATTGAATTTACCACTGTTTGAGATGGCATCAGTAAATTGCATAACTACCCCCTTCCAAAGTGTATTGAGACTTTATTAATGGAGAAGAATACGGGTCTTCTGTCAAGTAATTTCTGTGCAGACTTTCGTACATTTAGAGTTAAATCTAATCAAGCAAGCCCTTTCTCTTTTTTAATCTCTGCTGTTGCATTTCCCACTGAAGAAAAAACACCAAAACTTACTGCTGGGGAGCTTTGAGATCTTTTGTGTTGGAAGTAATAGAGTCCTTGCTGACTCCAACTTGTTCAGTTCTGCATGACAGAACTTTTTTTGTCTTATTAACTTTACCTATTGAATATGCCTAACCACCTTTTAAACATATTTTACCAGCTGAATGAAGCTGATTCATGTGTGAATACATTTATGACTCTGATGCACAGTTAAAACAGCAGATTATTTTAAACCCTTTAGCATTTGCTACACTATTTGTCTTCCTTTCTTTTAAGTGTGGGTTTTGTGCCTCTTGTTCTCAGGGCTGCAGTTTGTGAGGCCGTGCAGCAGTGCCGGGCAGGCTGTGGGGCCAAGGAGCTGCGGGGCAGCCACCGGGTTTGCGGTCGGCGTCACCCTCCGGTGGCCGCTGGGGGAGCAGTCCCCAGCCAGGCACCATGAACTCCGGCACCACTGCCCCGCAGAAGGTCACCAGCAACCCCACCAACACTGATGTCAACTATGTCATCAAAGAGCATTATAATTACACGGGAAAGCTAAATGAGAGTGTGGACACTGGAATTAAAGTGACGTCGGTGGTTTTTATCATCATTTGCTGCTTTATAATCTTAGAGAACATTTTTGTCTTGCTTACCATCTGGAAAACCAAGAAGTTTCACAGACCCATGTACTATTTCATTGGGAACTTAGCTCTTTCAGACTTGCTGGCTGGTGTGGCTTACACTGCCAACCTCCTGCTATCTGGACACAAAACCTACAGCCTGACCCCCAACCAGTGGTTTGTAAGAGAAGGCAGCATGTTTGTTGCCTTGTCAGCTTCTGTGTTCAGCTTGTTGGCCATTGCCATTGAGAGATACATCACCATGCTGAAGATGAAACTCCACAATGGCAGCAACAGCTTCCGCTCCTTCTTGCTGATCAGTGCGTGCTGGGTCATCTCCGCCATCCTCGGGGGGCTCCCGATCATGGGCTGGAACTGCAAGAACCTCTTGTCCAACTGCTCCACCGTGTTGCCTCTCTACCACAAGCACTATATTCTCTTTTGCACAACCGTTTTCACTGGCCTTTTGTTATCTATTGTGGTCCTCTACTGCAGGATCTACTCCATGGTGAGGACTAGGAGCCGCAGGCTGACATTTCGGAAAAACATTACCAAAGCTACCAGGAGCTCAGAAAAGTCACTAGCCTTGCTCAAGACAGTGATCATAGTCCTGAGTGTCTTCATTGCCTGCTGGGCTCCTCTGTTCATCCTCCTTTTATTGGATGTGGGGTGCAAAGTGAAGACCTGCCCAATCCTCTATAAAGCAGAGTATTTCTTAGTGCTGGCCGTGCTCAATTCAGCCACGAACCCTATCATCTACACCTTGACAAACAAGGAGATGCGGAGGGCTTTCATCAAGATTTTGTGCTGCTGCACATGTCCCCCAGCAGATTCTGGGACCAAATTCAAACGGCCAATCATTGGGGGCATGGAGTTCAGCCGGAGTAAGTCTGACAACTCCTCACACCCACAGAAGGAGGACGGTGACCATCCTGAAACCATCATGTCTTCGGGCAATGTTACCTCATCTTCTTAGGAGTAACCATGGGGGTGTATTTCAGAGTCTTCCTCTGAAATCAGGGAGCTGGGACGCCTCCTGCTCACAGCAGCAGCGTTGGGCTGAGTGAGCAAGTAGCATTAGTTCTAATGAGGCAAACGGTGCACTTGCGAGGCTGGAGTTCAAGAAATGGGACACACTGTTCTGGCTTGAAAATCTTTTTCCCTGGAGCATGTTTTGTCTTTGCGCTGAGGCAGCTCAGGATTGTCAGGCGCATTCATATCCTGAAATCTCCTTAGTAACTCTGAAAGACTGATGCCTTGGTGAAATGATGCCTGGTGTGTGTGAGAGAAAGAGAGAGGGGGAGGAGGGAAAGGGAGAATGAATCTTTTTTTTTTTTCCCTGTGAGAAGAATGTGAAGTTTTTTCTCTTCACAGCAAACCACTGACACAAAGATCTTTCTGTACTGAATTTAGTGGTGGCTCTGGTATCGTTGGTAAGAAGTGTGTTTGTTTAGTACATAATATGGAAGGAGATCACACAAATATAACTTAGACCACATACAACCATAATTGGCATAATTTTGCAGAGCTTTTAGTTAAGTCATAAGGGTTTGTTTGCAGAGTCCAAAGCTCTTGGGATTTTACTTAGCAAGATCATAGCTGTGAATTTTTGCTGTCAGTCTGTATTACATTTGAAGACCACGAGCTAGATTCTGCAGTTACTTTCGCCTGTACAATTCCATTGGCTGCATCAGACGTAATGGAGGAGCTCAGAGGGGCATTTGGCCCTATATTTTAATTGCCTTTTTATTCTATAGCATTAAACTGCATTATCATGAAAAATGCAAGAAAGAACTAAATATCATTTCTCTTCAAGATGACTTGAACGTCTACAAAATAGTAAAAAATACTATTGACAACAGTGGGATTTTTGCCTAAGTAAGAAGAGCTAAAAACTGAAGGGGTATTTCAGTGTCAGTTTCACAGTCTTTCCAAAAGTAAGGATCAGTTGGAAAATCAGAAAAGAGTATGTCGCGTTTCAGAAAAAATAAAAAGAAAGTTGAAGTGAAATGACTATAGATAAATGCACTTCCATAACAAAATGCAATACATTTTGGCACATTTTATTAATGTTTATAATTTCAGCAAAGATGTCTGTATTTGATCATGGAAGAAGTACCTGTTGTTAAATTGAATGTATTTGTTTTACAGCATCATTTTTACTCCTCTATTTTTCTAACCTGTGCTAATGGGGTTGAATGTGTATAATGTAAATAAGATACAGGAGTCTTCATGCGCCTAGAGTGTTACTATAACAAATGTGGTATATCTGGGATAGCTGAGAGCAATTGACTTATCTACAGTCATCAGCAACTCCTAGGACTGGTATTTTTTAAAGAAAATGTATTGCCTTTGTAGTAAAATTTCCAGTGCAATTAAACTGTTGGGGTTTTTTTTCTGGTTTAAAAATAGTATTTAAAATGTTTCTGACTTTTATTGTTCAATTTGCACATAGCTTTATTGACTTCTAAACATTAATAAACTGATTTTTTAAATGAGTCTATTATCAGATTACTAGCAGTTTTGTACTGTTGTGGCCATGTGTGGTTTCCACAGAAGTTGGTGAAAGAATTCCTCGATTTTAGTACATGCTGGGATTAAGTCCATTCTGTAGGGACATAACGTGTAATATCACAGGATTATGTAAAATACAAAACTAATTTTAAACTATAACTTTCTTGTCAGCATGTGCTGTATGGCTGAATGCCACTAGAAGAATCTCTACAAGAGCAATTCTCCTCAGACAGCCAATGAAGTACAAACAGAAGGAAAACTAGACAGTTGCTAGTTTTACCATGACTGCCTAGAGTAGAAAAGTGAAGTAATTCACTTGTATCACCAATATAATTCATAAGTTCAATTCTCAGCCTATTGCAAACGTCAAGGAAGTTTATGAAACACAGGATGGTGGCTCAGCTGCGTGAGCGCTGCAGCTCCGTTGGGTCTGCCAGCGAAGGCCGTGGCAGTGTCGTTGAGCAGATACTGCCTTACTTCTCCCAAAGGTTTGACTTCCATTTCCTTTCCAGTGGCCATTCCCTCTCAGAATTACTTTTAAGTTCCATGGAGCCCGTACCGGATGCAGTTGGAGAGTGAAGATAAACCTCACCTTCTCGTACTGTATGTCATCGCTGTGCAGGGCTGACTGTGGGAAATGAGAACCTACTCACCGAGGAAGGCTCTGGGTCATAACCTCACTTCCTGAAGGAAATTCCAAAAATGCCCTGAAGACAAAAGAGTGGAAGCAGGCTGGAATTTCTCTCCATCTGTCTGCCTGTATGGAAGGAATGATTTCATGTGTGCTCACTTCCTAGCCTTTTAAATAGTGACCTGAGCAGGGCTGAAAAAAGCGTCAAATCTGTATTTGTGCACAAGATAAAATGTCTCTTGGCTCAGGCCTTCATTTGGGCAGGGATGGTTTACCCTGGCTGCTGACAGTCATGAGGGAAAGCACTGCTTTGTCCCAGGGATAAAGTCACTTCTGTGCAGAGCAACGAAAATGTATAAACCATGGAAGCCCAAGTTAAACCCTTGTGCTACCAATAAGTAAATAAATGCAATGTACAGGGATGAGGCAATGCACAGGGACATCTGAATTTGTAGGGGTGTTTTTATCTGAGGGACTGGGACCCTTCTGCTCCTGAAGCCTTGCAGGCATTAATGTTGTTTGTCCCACACATCTGAGATCCTGTGACAAGGGCTGAGCTGTGTCATCTCAGCACGGTGCCACTGACCCTTGTGACTACCACCCCATTTCTGTACTAGGAACTGATAGCCACAGGTGAGTCATTTCCCTTCCCTTCCTGGTGTTTCTGTCTCCCTTGCTTATCTCATCTAAGCACTGTGTGCCTTTGTGGAAAATGACAGTTTCCCCTGTGGAGGTGATTGTGTGATGGGAGCCCAGTTCTGGGAGGGAACCCAAAGCCCTACGCAATGCGTGCAGTAAAAGATGTGCACACCCTAGAGTGTGGCACTGGGCCATGGGAAGCATTTCCTACACTCCTGGTCATGGTGACTGAAATCTGCTTCCTCCACAGACACTCCACATGCAAGTAGACAAGATTTGCACAGGCAATAATAGCTGTAATAAAATAACAGTATTAATACCAGTAAGGTGAAAAAAATGAAAAAGCCATTTTGTCCAGCAGCTCCTCAGCCATGGCCATGCATTCCCATACACCAGCAGGTTATGCCAGAGCTACCACGCAGTTTTGAGGCTGCAGTGTAGAAAGCACCCTTCTGAGCCCTGGGCTGCCTTCTGTGTGCCTGCAAAGGGCATGCAGTTTTGTCCTGGTGATGGCCATGTGACAAACAGGCAGAGAAAATGAACTCAGAACTGAAAAGGTGCATTATACCCAATGTCTACGTGAAATACAATAGCCTGAATTATTCAGAGCAACCTGGTCCTTTGATGTTTATTCTTTTTCCTTGCTGTTCTTCCAGTGCAAGGAATAGAACAGGGATAGAAAATTATCATAAAATCTGTCTGTGACTTCCCTGGCAACTCCCTGCCCAGGTATTCTGTGTGAGAGCCAGGTATAGCAGACTGCATATTGAGCAAGAGAGGAGCTGCAGCTGGAATGCCCCATGGACCACTCAGCTGGAGCTAACCTTGGGCTTCCTGTACACCACAGGCTGCCAGGTCTAAAATAGGGAACAGAAATGTGTAAAAATACTGTTATCCATCCTTATTTTATTCTGTCACCTAAGAAATATAGGGATTGCCCAACTGTAACATTCCATAATTCCTAATCTGGCCCAGAAGATCTCAATACTGATTGCATTTTGTATGGGATGAGGCATTATCAGATGTAAAAAGGGTCAAACTGACAAAGCATTCAAAACCATGGGTACGCAAACTAGAGCTATGTAACCTGCTCAGCTCTGAAACGCTGGAAATTCCCCAGGCTTCTGAAGTTTGCCAGAAAACATCTATTGTATTTCAATAATTCCCCATAGGTTAAGTTGTTTTTTTTTTCTTTTGAAAAGAAGATTAATTCAATAGAACAAAAGTGTCAAGATTTAAGAAGCAAACAAAGAAATTCTAAACAAAATCCACATAATTTAAGTTCCTGTAATTTCACACTTTTCTAATCAAATCTTTCTATTTACAGACTGAAAGAGTTTGCTCATTAGCTATCATCTGATTTATTGTGATAGAACCTTATTTCATTTTACACAGTTAACAAGAATTGCATAGGGTCACGAAATCTCCCTTCAACTATTACTCTATGCAGAGGATTTTCTATGGTAATTAACAGTTATTGAATCCATTCTGCACACATAAGCTATAAGAGCATGTGGCACAGTAACTTGTACACAGTAACTTGTGATTAAATAAGAATTTAGAGAAACCTGGAAGCCAATCAGCCAGTATAAATTACAGTATTATCCAAAAGATTGGGTGTGTTTGGGGGGTTTTGTTGGTTTGGTTGGTTGGTTGGTTTGGTTTGGTGTGAGTTTTTTGTAAGTTTGGAATGTAATTAGTGTACACTTAGGTGATCCACTGAAGAGAATGACGATGTTAAGGACCACGTCCCCTGCAGCACCAGGATGACTCAATGCTTGTGTGTCAGGGTTTGAAGCATTGTACCAGGGCAGCAGCAGCAGATATTCGTGCATGTACAATTCAACATTGTATGGGAGCTCCCCAAGCCCTCGGTGCTGCCCAGGCCCTTCCTCTGCTGAGCAGCCCCGCTCGGCAGCTGAGCGGGAAGTGTTTCCTTGCACTTGGAGCTTCCGTGCTGCCTCCACAGGACAAAAAGGCAGGAAATCCCTCAACCACACCCAGGAATGCTCCAGCTTGGAAAAGTCCTAATAAAGCAGAGCTCACAAAGCTCTGTCAACCCTCTATGAACCTTCTGCCGAGCCTGGGGCAGCAACCACATCATGCAAACCTGGTACAAAGGGCAATATTTATTTTGAGCTTTTGGGAATGATCGCTTGGACAAGACCCATTTTTAGGTGCATGGTACATAAAAACAGCCTGTCAGAAATGTGTGTGACCCAAATCCATAAAATATTAAGATGCATCCGTAGCAATTGCAGTGTTTATTTTGAATCACTCTACTCAGCTAAAAGTGGGATTAAAATACCAAATGCACAGTTCTGAAAACAAATGGACATTTGGAAAACATAGGCTAGAGGGAAATCACCAAATAAATACTGGGTTAAAATAATCTGCTGGGCTTTGTGAAATCATGGATGAAAACTGTTTCACTACCTGGGGAAAATCTGGTGTGAACCACAGCTGACAGCTGACATTTACAGGTCCTGACCTGAGCTGTCTGCTAAAGGTAGCTTTGTTCTCTCAAACACAGAAACACTTGGCATAAGCCAAGACTTTTTGACTTAGCAGGACAGTGGTGTAAATTGCTGGAATACTGTCTCAGACAAATTCTTGCCCGCACTGAGCAGCCAGAGCTGAATAATGTGAAGGTGAGGTTGTGAATTACTTTAAGCAACAAAAATAGAATTTATATGGTGACACAGCATGTGCAATAGCAATTTTCATTATGTAAAAAATTGTATTTGGCACAAGATTGTGATTGAGAGTATATGGAAGAACAGGTTTCAGGCATAATTTTGGATTGCTGGGGGAGGGAGTTGGAATACACCATGATATTTTCCACTTGAAATGAAGGAATCCTCTGTGGTAATGCAGACACAAAGCTGAAGATTTTGAGAATTTTCACTTGTGAACTCTATCCTTAGATCTGTAATTCTTTCCTGAGCAGCTCTGGGCAAGGTTTCATGAACCCTCCCACAGAGAGATATGTGTAATAAACACACAGGGATGTTTACAAATGAATACTTTGAATTTTGTGGTACTATTCAAAGAGCTGATATCTGTGTCATTTTGAGTAAGGGGGAGAGTCTGCCAGCTCTATTATTACCCAGCTACTTGCAGTATTTCTTTGTGCTTTGATGAGCTGGATGCTGCTCTATCAGTTACTCTAAGGTGAAAGGAAAAAAAAAATTCTACCAACATGTGCGACCCTATCCTCGTGTTTGGAAGAAGGACCAAGATGTTAGCTGGAAAACACGTTCTGATGAAGTGCTGAAAAACAACTCCCCACAGCCTGCATTGTTATCTTTCTTGCTTTCAGGCAAGACACAACTATGGTCTAACGATTTCTGCTAATCTGGTGACCACTTCGATGCCTGTTGCACAAGGAATCCATGTGAGCCATTTCCCAAACACCAGGCACTTTCACATGTTTTTTACTTCCATCACAACTCCCACTTCTACTGCTGGTTTAGGCACAAGATAAGAAATTGCTTGCAGCTAGTGTGTATTTCTCTCTCATTTGTGTTATATGATCCATGCACCTTTTGAACAAATTTTCTATGTTGGCACAGAGACATTACTTCAAAGCAGCCTACAACTCTATTCCAAAAAGTGTAACAACTTTTCCCCCCTGCTGTTCTCAGAAATTCAATGCATTTTGCATTTTATCAGCTCTCTGACTGTTTTTATATGTCATATCGCAAATATTGTTTGAGGAAATCTTCCAGATTAACCTTCATCTCAGACACTGTCCATTTCCCAAGCAAAAATATTTGAATTTTATTCTTCTAATAAATAACGTCAATGTGAGGGAGGGAACTTGCCTACACAACTAAGGTGATAGCGAAGGAGCAGTGAATCTTTCAACTTGAAATAGTTCATCAGTGAATGTGGCTCTAGTCAGGACTCTAATGATACAGGGTGAAGTTTTCTTTTCACCAAACTTGCTGAAAAATGCAGAGGCATTAAAGAGGGTTCAGAGGACAACAAAGCAAGGCGCTTTAATAGGATGAACTAACATAAAAGGCTCAGTGAGCAAAGCCTTTTCCCACCACATCGGCGAGAATGGCGAAACACAATACTCAGCCCAGGAGCTAGCTAGGGAAGTATGCTGGGTGGTACAGAAAGAAAACGTTTTAAAACTCCAGACAAAAGCCAGAGTCTGTCTGTATAAACCAGAACCAGTTAAAACATGTAAAGTATTTCAGAGTATTTTCAAAGTATTTTGATGTTTGAAGAATCAAAGTGCCTTAGTATTTCAGAATATAATTAAGCGTGGTTGGTTTTTATTGTTATTTTATTTCCTTTAAGAAGCACGACTCCTGCACTTGAGCACGGGCTCTGTCCTGCGGCAGTCACGGCCCTCTGGCCCCAGCTCCGAGCGCACGGCCCGGCCCGGGAGCGGCAGCTCCAGCGCTCACAAGAGCCGGCAGCGGCGCCAGGGCACGCTCGGAGGTGAACGCACCTTCCCTTCCTCTGCGAGCCTTTGGGAGGCCACTGAGACGGCTCCCGCTGCCCCGGCCCGGGCCCCTTCCTGCTCCGCACGGTTTTCCTGCCGGCCCGGCCCGGCGCTTCCTGCGCCGCCTTTCCCTTCCCGGCGCTTCCCGGCGCTCCTGGGGCCGCGGGGAGCCCCGAGCCACGGCGGGGGAGCTGAAGCCACCCTCGAACCGGCAGCACAAACCAACCCTAACTGACAGAAAAAGCACTGAAAATAGCTTTTCTCTGGGTGATAAACACATGAACAAGAAGCGTGTGCTGTGACGGGGGGAGGTTCAAAGGGTTTGGCAGGAGTTGAATGCAGTCCGGGGCTGCGGGCGCTGCTGCAGCTGCAGCCCCTGCGCCCCTCAGCCCCCGGGAGCTCTCAGCTCCCCGAGAGCGTGAAACACCGCCCGCTCCGCCAGCGCCGGTCCGGCAGCGGGTGTTAAACCCGAGCCCAAAGGTGAGAAGCCAAAAGTGGCAACTGCAAAGCTGGCCAGGCTTTCACAGAGAGTGTTTTCCCTGGTGCTTAAGTACTTAAAGAAGTCTATTTATTGCAGAGTGTTTCACAGGAGCACCAAATCACCCCCTTTAGAGCAGCCTTCGAGGCGCGGTGAGCGGCCGGGCCGAGCCCTCGCCCCTCAGCGAGGCAGCCTGCCCCGGACACGGGCAGCCTCTGCTGCTGGCTAGGGGGAGCTTTGTAGCAATGTGAAATCAACCAGAACTCTCGACTCGTCTTTTTTCTTTTTCTTCCCCCCCCCCCCCCCCCCCCCCCCCCCCGAAGTGCATTCCAGGTGTAGCACTGGTTGTTGAAGGCTCGGTTTTTGTTTTCCCTTGGCTGAAGCAGCAGCGCCCGCTCAGCCGCGGGCTGCAGGAGGCGGTGGGGCCGAGGCCGTGCCCGGGGCCCCAGCCCCGCAGCTCGGGCGCAGCTCGGCGTGGGCGCTGCTCCCTCCCCGTCGGGGAAAGCCGGGGGCGGCTGGGGCTGAGGCCCAGCGCAGGGAGCTGGGTGAGCAGGGAAGGGGCTCTCACAGGGCCTTGTGTCCCCAAGGAAGGAAGACTTCTGGTCTAGCTTGATTTGTCCCCTCGCAGGACGAGGGGGCTGTGGTGTTTGCATGGGAACGGAGCAGATTTACAGCAGTAGCGCTGTGTTTGTGCTCTCGGGTATTTGTGGCTACAAGACAATGCCCCTGCTGAAGTGCAGGCAGAGTAGATGCTACTGTTTGAAATTAAAGCTCAGAGTAATGAAGTCGTGGTAGCTGGAGTTTAATTATGAAATTCATTGAGCACACACGCGAAAGCTGAGGCACAGTTCATAGACAAAGTGTTCATTTCAGTCTTGCCTTTACTGTGGCCCTTCAAACTTATCTGAGTGTTATCTCTAATCCACCTGTGGGCAGCCTTCTGGGAGCAGGTTACTGAAGACACAAGACAGGGAACAGGCTGGCTCCACCCCAGCCTGACACCTTGGGAATTATGACACAATGCTCGGGGAGAGGACCCGGCTTTCTCACGCAGGTTATCAAGCAACCTTCACACTAGCCTTGTTGATCTTGTGTGCATTTATGCAGAGAGTTTGTTGATAAAATAACCATTGTTTTGATCTTCCTTCTTGAAGAAGTTTCCTTGGGACTAGCTCCTATATTCAAAGCATTTATTTGAAGAGATAGAAAGGACTTCAAACACAGAGTCACTGGAGAAAGTGTAAGTATTCCTAGAGGTCATGCTTTCTGTCCTGTTTGACTGTGTCCCTGCATGGAATGAGGCTAATATGGCTCTGATCTACCCTTGCCTTCAGAGCGAAGTTGAACAAATAGCAAAGGAGTTTTAGCTGTATTTAAGGGCATTTTGATATGTGCCTCTTGCAGCCTCAGCTTTTTGTGTGGCCTCTACTCTCTTTCTGTTATGGGAAATCAACATAATGAAACTGCTCCTTCCCTTCTAAGTGAATGTCATTGTTATAATACAATGAGTCAGGAAAGAAACAATATTAACTTCAAAATAATGGCAGTCAGAACTCACCAGCATGAGTTCCCCCTCCTTCCATCAGTCAGCTGGAAAGCCTTAACTGAGTTTCCTCATTGTGATCAGAATCTGGCCATAATTTAATGAAACTGAAAGTGGAAGAGCTCCCACAAATCAGAAGTAGGATTTTCACTGATATAATTGCATGCATGAGACCTCCTATTTGGAGTCAGGAAAATGAAAAAAGCTTGTTGCCTGTGAGCATTGCTTGGGTACATCAAGCAGGTCCACGTGAACCAGGGTTTTGGAAGTAATGTGACTTTAATATGTTGTGAGTCTTTATGGCCTTCAAAGCTTGAAAAACTTGCACATTCAGGCAACACTGTAATCCTTATATTTTGTTGAGTTCTAGGTGTGGAAAAGATGTCCAAAAATGAGCTCCGTACATGAAGAGAGAAGCAAACATGTCCTCGGTGTCTCTCAGTTCTCTTCTAGTGTGGCTGGCTGCTGAACTGGCTTTGGTTCTGATTGTGACCCTCTTTGGCTCATGGCATGCTGGCCTGGCAATGCTATGTAAATTGGCTGCCTCTAGAGGTGGTTATTTCTCTGCCATTTGCCCTGCTGTTTGACTTGGAGTTTTAGAAAAAAGAGGAGGCTGTGGAGGATAAACAAGTCCTGCAAATTAAATAAAATTTTGGTCTAACAGGGATGGTCACAAACATAATTCATAAGGGGTTCATGAGCAGAATTCTCAGCTTGTCAGGATGATACTCAGTGTGTGTTACTGCTGTGTCCATTACAGAGAAATGTCTGGCCTGTTTGACTAGTTGTGGTTGAGGTACAGCAGTTTCTGTCGCTGATGATGTATGAGAGGAGAGTGTAAACACTGTCATTTGCCTTTGGCTCCTGGTTCTGAGTGGCCCTGTGTGTCTTTGCATTTCACTTCAACGAGCTTGTTCTAGAGAGTGATTTAGGAAAGAGGCTTGGACTTTTGTCTGCCTCGGTCCCAGCAGTCTCTGAAATGCTGCCGCAGTAACTGGTGAATTTATTAGCTTGCAAAGGTGATGTTTGAAGAGTAAGTTAGATGAAAAGCAAAAGAAGACCAGAAGAACAGGCTGCCCTTCTTCTTTCCATTTGTAGCTACACGTTTCTGGAGGTTTGTGTTTGAATTTAATTTACCTTTCACATGGAAGGTACGTCAAGTGCAGACACGTCTTCCCTGTGCTCTGACCTGGTCAGCTGAGCCTGAATGCTGTAAAGCTGAGTAACCACAAGGCAGCCTAAACTAATGCACCATATTTTGTGTGGCTTACATGTTTCAGCAGCGCTAACCTGGCTAGCTGCTGCCTGGACATGATTTCTCTTTCATCCCTCCAGCCCTAGATATTCTAATTTATCTGCCCCCAGGCATGCAGATGTACCCAAAAAGCTGTTTTGATTGCAGAGGCATTACTACAGTTCCGTTTGTGGTTTCTCTGTGGATTTCAAAAGCAAGCTTTTATATGTAAAGTTCAAGAGAAGTTGAAATTAGAGTGTTTACTTGTGTTTTCTGGAGAAGGATGAAAGTTTGTATTTTTTGTCTTGCTTTTCATAAAGGTTTTATTTTGTTGGTTTGGTTTGGTTTTTTAAAGCAGCTCAGGTGTCACCCCACTATTCCTTGTTCAGTGGTCTGTCACAGGATTCTGCTGATTGGTCTCTAAAAGGCACTTTGGCTTAGTCTTTGTTATTATGTAACAGTTAATTAGCAATGGGACTATGATTGGAAAGCATCATAAGGCAAAAAGGAGACTGCATGAGTAGTGCAAGAACAATACTCATTTAAGGCAGATCCTACACTCAGACTGATTTTGTTCTTGGAACAAATGGAAATTCCACCAGAGGTAATAAAAGTTCAGGCCACTTAAACAAGACCTGCATCTGACAAGACTGCATTGGCACTGGCTCTGGGTCAGACTCTGAACTCTTGATGTCAGTGAACGATTTGCCATGAGTTTGGATGGAAGTGGTGTTGGAACTGTTGTGAAAAATCAATGGTTGTTGCAGCTATTGCTTTTCCCTCTGCTGCTCCTTGCGTGTCATCTGCATTGTTGCTCTCCAGCATGAAAGGGAAATCCGGAAAGCTGATCACGCCTGTGAGTTTCAGAATGACAGTCTGAGAGGTTTAGAAAAACCAAATTCAGCCCCACCCTGCCAGTTGAATACGTGGTTGAGCAAACTGACAGCCTTCATCAGCAAGAAAAAAGCATTTTTTTACTCATTCTTGAGAACCCAGAATAGAGCAAAACAAGTGAATGGCAGCTGTGTGAAGGTCTGTTTCTTTGCATGAAATGGGATTCACAGCATAGGCAGAGAAGTATTTTGTGGAATAATATTTATCCCAATTTAAGGTACAGAACAAGCACTGCAAATGGTGGGGTCCTTTCTCTGAAAGGCTGGTACTTAACAATTGAGTTGAGAGCTAACTCAGTCTCTACTGTCTCAGTTAGCTTGCACTAAATCAAAAAAACCACAAAACAAAAAAAGGTAACTCCAGGTTGCTCACAATGCCCACTCTGTGGGAGATTAAACAGTTAACCAATAGTTTAGGAGGTGAAGTTGAAGGTTTTCCTGTGGGCCAAGGATATCAGCACCCATCTGTGCCAGATAGAGCTTTTCTGTCTCAAGCCTTCACACATCATAAGAACGATAGGACTGTCCACTTAAATACATTTTATTTTTCTTTAATCTCTCAGAATGTGCGTCTTTGTTTAAAACTCAGGTTGTGGGGAAGAAGAACCCCTCCTGAGTCTGTTGTGATTTTGCTCATTCTTAAACTTAGGTGATTCCTGGAACCTGGCTTCTATTTTTCTTTCATATTTTGGAACCTGCCTCTGCCTTTCCTGATTCTGTCAGGCATGGAAGGAGAAATAGCAAAGTCCATGAAAAATGAGCGTTCCCATGGGGTTACAGTATGATGGACACAGGGAAAACACTGGTGTATGTTCCATTAGAGATCAGTCAACATGATCTACAAACTTGTAAGTTATAAAACTTGCAATATCACAAGAATCTTAGTGTTGCATTGATTCATGTAATAAAAAAAATGATAGAAAAATAATCTAATATGTTGTCATACCTTTAACCATAGTAAGTATAGGACGTCATCCTAGAGACATTTTGAACTTGTATAAATTATCTTTGTGGGCAAAGATTTGCAAGTTCTTTAGGCCATCTATCCTAGAACTTTGCTATCATTACCACTAAAATTCCTATAATTCTCCTTTTACAGTTTAAACCCATCTTATTCAATCTGCTTTGCCAATAGAAATTATTCTTCCATTTGCAGCTGTGAAAATTTTTATGTATTTAAAATCTGGCACACTGCCACCTCATTCTCTTAGTCTTTAGACTACCTTATTAAAGTAATCACTCCTCAAAGATAATTTTTTTTCTATACCTCCAGTGATTTTTATTTTTTTCCCTCTGGACTCTCTTTAATTGAATAATACTTGATGTGAGCATGCACATACATTTTTTAAGAATAAACTAAATGGTCTTAGAGCTTTGATCAGAAAGCATCATGCACAGCAAATAACAATGTCTAGTGAATACATCACATTACTAATTTTAAAAATGTCTTTTAAAAACAATGAGAATGTCCCCTTTTAACAAACCCCAGTGAAGCGAGTACACAGGACTGCTTCAACTGCAAGCAGATTGTGTCATCTACCAAAAGCTATTGTAAGTGTCAGCTCAGATTAATGAGTAAGACTGCCTACTAATGGGGACAGTTTTCTAATAAAAGCAGGAGAAATGTTCCTGCCTGCATTTGGATTTGTCTACAGATGCTCTCTGAAATCCTTGCTTGGTTCTTCTTGGTACTTGCTCGTGAAAACTGATGGAGTTCTGTGCTACTAGAAATGAGCTGTCTCTCTTGTTTGGTACTTTGCTTGCAGCCTGTAAAAATTGCAGAGAATTTATTCAATCAATCTAGTGTATGACAACTTAGCAAACAGGAGCTTTTACTGTTTTCATTTTTTTCTGTCCCAAACTCTAATTTTAACCCAGGTTCCTCTGTGACTGCTGAGGGCAATGGAATGTGTTTTCCAATGGATTTGTATTCTGTGCCTGCCCAATGCAATCATTTCTACCACCCTTATCTTGGTTACAGCCTTATGACATCTCAGTATTCCAGCAGCAGCTGGGCTCTGGAGAGGGTTTTCCAGGATTCAGCAATAGTGACAGCCCCGGGAAATCCCACTGCTCCAGCATCTTCCTGTTCCTCCCACCTTCACCACCTGCCTGTGTTCAGCCCCTGCTTCTTCCAGTCTGATCTACTTCTTTTCCAATAAAACCCGCTCGCTTTGCAGGGCAGAAGGGAGCTGGCAGGAGGGGATGCTCACAGCATTGATTTGGGGGAAAATAGAGGGAAGTGTGTTGCTATCCTGGAGGGGGAAATGGTCCTACCCCAGGTGATAATTTTGCCATGAGCCTGAAGCAGGTGTCAGCAGACCTTGCCCCATTTCTGTTGCGTTCCTGGTTTATCCTCCCACTCCTCCTGTGCTCTGTCTACAAGCTGTGTTTACCTTGACCTCACTTGGATGCCAGCTTACATCCTCAGACAGAAAAGAGGAGTCAGCTGCTGAGCCTGTGATTGGGTAATGTGCAATCAGGTAGCAAGTGATAATTAGTTCACTTCCGAGCTAATATCGCTTCCAGCCCTCGGGTGCTTCAGTCAGAGTGGCTCAGACAAGCCCTGGCCGTGACTGTGAGCTTGGCTTTCAGCCGCGCTGCGGGAGCCCAGGGACCCCGGGCGGGAGCAGGAGTGTCCCTGGATGGGTGCCAGCGGCCCTCGCCCTCTGCGAGCGGGTGGGATGGATCGGGATGGATCCCGGGCCGCCGATCTCTCCCCGGGCGCGGCACGACCGACACCTGGCGGCGGGACGGACTCTGCTCCTCCTCCCGCTCCCGGCGATCCGGGGCTGCCCGCGCTGCGCAGGGAATTACGGAGCGCAACGCCCTGGTCCCGCGCGGTGTTTTGGTAAAGGCAGAAGTGTGGTGCACAATCAAATGGATGCAGGGAAAGGACTTAAAATAATCTAAAGTAGGTCATAAAATGTCGTTATTCGTAGGAGAACTTTTTAGAATCAATGGTATTTAACATTTCTGTTGTTCTGACTATTCTGATTTAGTCAGAAAAAGATGGAGATGTGCACAGGAGAGAGGATACTGTTACCAAATTTTCGTTTGTAAGGCAATAGAAAAGTTGAGACAATAGATTTTATAAATTACCTGTAGGGCTGTGACTGCAAGTCTATGTCTAGATTAACTGGGATGTGCCATTGAATCTTATGAAATGTCATTGGAGACAGTAATTGCCCCAGGTTCCTAGGATTTTTTATGGAGGCTTTGTATATAGTGCTTAGACACAGCACCAAACTGTTTAAAATACATATATCAAATTTACCTCTATTAATAATATTTCTCAGTATTGCTATGGGCCATTGTCTTCCTTGGAAACAAGCAATACTTCCAAAACCAGTGAGAAATAGTGAAAGTGGCAATTTATAATGAAATTATCTGAAATTACATTTGCCAGCTTCATTTGCTAGGGGGGAACAAAACAAAGCAAAAAAATGCCAACCTTAGGCTATATAGAAAAGTTACCAATTATCAACAACTTGGTTTTAGATGTTTTAGGTTTACAAGTTCAGTGAGAATTAAATACATAGAAGAATTCTGCTACTGTTATTAAAACCAGGACAAAGCCAGACATTGAATCTAATGATTAACCTCAGTTACTTAATCTACAAATTAACAAGGATGTAGGAAGCTGATTAAGGGTAAAACCCCCTTGTTAACCTTATTACAAGACAAAGTGTTTTACATTGGAGAACAACCTATGCACAGGGAAAGATGCAAAGGGAAAGCATTAAGGATGTCAGATCTTGATCAGTTTTGAGGAGAACAAAAGGTAGTCAGTGCAGATGTACAGCAATACAAAATCCTTCTATCAGCACTCCAGATATGAGGATGGTTGACCTGTAGCAATTGAAACCACAAAGGCTACACTAAAATGCTGCCTGGAGAGTTTCAGACAGCCTGGCAATAATGCTGGGACTTGAGCTGTGACTTTGAACCTGTCTGAGCATCCTGTGGGAAGTGTGACACTGGGTCAGCTGTCAGTCTGTGGTGACACAAGGCTGATGGCTGGGACACTCCAGCCAGCTCTGCTCTGTCTCTGCATTGTGTCCTGCTCCACCCTCCACAGTCAGGGAGCTGGGAGCTGCCTGCCTGCTGTGCCTCTGCAGAGCTTCTGGCCTAGAATAAGCTACTGCTGCCTTCATGTGGATGAAGGAGGGTGCCCTGAAACTGTAGTCTGTCTCCACCTACTAGAGCTGTTGAATAAAATTGCAATAATTATAGCTCAAACCTGAGAAATTGGAGGCTCCACTGTCCTGACATTCTCTGGGAGGACAGTAGATGATATTTTGTCTGAGATCCTCTGCATATGCACTCTTTTAAAAACTTTTATCTTTTTATAAATCAAATCAATCAAATGGATGGCTTCTCTTCCCTGTGTGCTGTAATGTGGAGATTGGCACATGCATGGAGGTCAGGGAAGGTCTTGGGATGCAATTAAAAAGAGGGAGCTTAGGCTTAACAGCAGAAAAAAATCCTGCCAATGAAAAGTATTCTGTAGTGAGCCCAACCTCCCCTGGGAAACAGGGGAAGTTCCACTCACTTGAGTGTTTAAAACTACTGTAAAAGTCAAATAAATATGCAGTAGGAAGAGTTTTGCCTTGGCAGTGAAACAGAACAGATGGCTTAGCAGATATCATCCATCCATAACCTCTCTGGTTTTGTCAGTAAGATGTTAAGTCTCTAGAAATAGCCTGCACACAGCTTGAGTCAACTGGAGCTGTATAAGTCATTACAGAAATCCGTGTCCCTCTGGGGTTTATTTCATTTCCTTTTGGAACAGCAGTAACAGTTAAAGTACAGAGTATGCACTGGAGGTGAGTAACTAGGTGGGATTAATGATGCTTGGTTCTGTGCTGTGCCATCAGTTTTTGTCAGCTGATCATGAATTGAAAGGGAACAACTTCTGCCTCTGTCACAATTACTTAACATTTTCCTTCCATCCCCTCCTGGACACAGTCAGCATGTAAAAACCCATACAATCACCTTGGTCCAAAAATCATCATGTCAGACGTTGGATGCCTGTTGCTGTGTTTATTTAGTTTTATTGGCCCAGACATTCTTGGCAATAGCTTAGAAATGTACTGCTACTTACTGCTAGTAAGTATTTCACATCTTTGTTCTAAAGAATAAATCTGCACTGGACCCCAAATCCTCTGCTGAGCCTCCCCCTAGATGATTTGAAACAGCTGTTAACCTGAAATATTTAATTTTGTTAGTGTTCATTTTAATGGCAAGACTCTGAGGATTTGCAGTGGAAGTTGGCCTGGTAGAGAATATAATAACAATACAAAATGTTTCTGCAAAATGCACTTGTATTTCCAGGTACCTTCCACTGTTATCATGCAATCACTTCATGGAGGCTGCCTGGATGTAATGCCCAAGGTGTAAAGCCAAACTCTGCAGAAGTGAGGAAGCCCTGAGTACCCCTTGCACCCCAGGGGAGCTCTGACTTTGAGAGGTGACTCCTGGGAAGTCCCATCCTGGGTGTTGCAGCCTTGTCTGCAGCTGGTGTTTTTAGGGATTCATTGCCTGGTAGGAAGAGTTGGAATATGATGTCTGATTGAATCTCAGATAATTCAACCACTAAAGTCCATTGCATTTTTTATTAGTTAGCATTGGTGAAGGTTTTGGAAGGATTTAGTCAGGTTTTAGTGGTGACCAGGTCCAACAAAAGTACACTTCTCAGCTGGACCCATTTCAAAGGTAGAGAGAGATGTTAGAACTTCCCAGTGAAGGAGATAAATTTGTAGAGATGAGAAGGTGATTTTGAGACCCCTTGTGGTTTTGTTTTTTGTTTTGTCTTTTTGGTTGGTTGGGTTTTTCTTTTTTTTTTTTTTTCTTCTCCCCTCTCGCCTGCAAAAAACCCCAACAAAACCCTAAAGCCAAACCCTTAGCCTGATGCAGACGACTCAGTGTTAAATGAAGGCAAAATGCCTAAAATCTGGCAATGAGCAGAAACGGGAGAGTTTAGAATGGAAGGACAGTTGCTAAGCAGTGTTAGCTGTGTCTTTTGTCCTTTTTATGTATTAGGAATCATTGACCTCTTCCTCTCCTTTTCTGTAAGAGAGAGCTTCAGTCATACAGAGCCGGAACCAACTTTGTAGCAGTGCAGCAAGCTGGCTTTTCAAGATACTTGTATGTTTTGATACATGTAAAATATTTGGAGAAACTTTCTAAATTTGTGTGGTAGATGATCCCCAACTGCTCTTTGCATCTCTGAAAGCCTCACGTTTTACAGAGAATCCCTTTCTGCAAGCTCAGAAGGCAGAGATGGACTGCAATCCAAAGCACAGGCCAAATACCCTCTAGCACCTTGTTAAAAGGAAGAACACCATGGCTGAAGGTGATACCAGAGATAAATGTGAACTAAAGGGCTGCTAAGGGGCAGCTTTGGCACAATGTTTAAATTGCCATTTTAGAAATGCTTTTAACAGTATGTGATAAGTTTATGTTTAAAGGAGGAATGTATCTGGGGAAGGAACTGATTAAAAATTAATTTACAATAACAGCATGAAAGGTAGAAGAGGACAGGCTAAGGTTTTATTTAAATGTCTTTACCAACCTATGTTTCTGCAGTGTAAATTTTGTTACAAAAGTGAAGCCCATAGGATGCAATTCAGTCACAGCCTCCTTGGGGTTGTGTGTGTGAAATTTTACTTTGAGGAAAGCAAATTATTAAAAAAATTCTGTTATAGATATAAGACTAGCAAGATCAAAGCATCATGTAGAGAAGATAATTAGGAGACAGTTGTGTTAGTTTTGAATATGGTGTAGTTTTTATTTAGTAAGAAAGAAGCACAAAGGGTGAAGTCTCTCACTAAGTGAAGCCAAGCCCATGCTGCATGATGGCCAGTACAGTATTTTTTCATTTTTCATGATGATAATGCACACCATCTGAATGCTGAAGATTCATTACCACCCAGACTAACTGAATTAATGTCCAATGCATGCAGAGAGCAGCATAAAGAGCAGTGCTGCATATATGCCTCATAATCCTAAAGGTTGTTTTTGGAAAAACATCTGGGATCTTTGAGGTTTAGCTGGTCTGAGTCAGCTTATGGGAGGAGATAAGCTAAATGCAGAGCAGGCAAAAGAAGTGGCATGATTTTAGAATACAATCTGCATGTTAATTAGCAGGTTGTTCCTGTCAGCTGTAACTAATCACGCTTTTTCCTATGCTAGCTAGAACTCTGGGTTAAGATGCTAGCCTAACAGCACAGCTGGACCTGGGTTAAAAAAAGTAGTAGCACTGAAAGACTGCAAGAAAATCTTCTCTCTTATGACTGCTATTATTTTAGCTAGTAAGTTATTGCAAAACTGCTGGAAAAATATGTGTTTCAGTCAGATCAATGAATCCCTGTGGGAGTCTTCCCTCAAAAAAAACCCCCAAAATTATGGACTGTCGTCAAGGAATACAAGTGAATTCTTAAGGAAAAGTAACGTTTTCTGGTAATGTCAAGGATGGGGAGGAATGCCTTCAGAAGAAGGGTAAGAGTAGTAATGGGGCTGGATATGTTCAGTGTTTTTGGCAGCTCCTTTGCTTCCTCACTTTCCTGGGGGTGGCTGGTGTACACAGTGCCTCTGTCTGTGAATGCAGCAATGCAAATTTCACTAGTCCCATTTCTAACAACATAATTCAACTTTCACTTTAACCGTTTTCTAAAGCATCGTTTCCTTGATTTCCACAGAGATACTTTTTGTTTACTTCAGTTTTTGGATCCCAGCATTACATAGAAGAGTAAGTCAATGCTGAGCAACTGAGACAAAGTTTATTTTGACTAGGTTCATTAAACAAAATCCAGCCTGTGTGGTGGGTACCTGCTGAATTCATGATGAAGCTGGTCTCTGTGTGGAGAGGAACCATTTTTATGCCCGTGCTGCATTTCCAGCAGAGGGCACATAAACACTCCTTTTCCAACATCTCTGGTGTTTGCAAAGGAAAGTTCCACTGTGAAAACAGGAACAGCAAGTTTTAGATATCGCAGATATAGCCTATGAATCTGTGAAAAGAAGATTAAATAAAATCAAAGCAAGCTTTCATATAAATGTAAGGACAAAGGAGCAAAATTTTGCAACATCAGCTTTTCAGTTGATGCTTTAGCATAATTATTTTTCTAATCTTTTTTAACATTAATCTCATTACATCAGCTGTTTTCTTTCCAGTTTTCCACTCTTTGCTTAGTAATTTTCTAGCATTATATAAATGATACATAAGGATGGGGAAATTACATCTACTCTCAGTGTTCTCTATTGTGCAACGTCCACTCTTTATTTTTCCTTAGCTGCAGATTCTGATTATCCTCAAATTTCCTGCCAGATTTCTCCCAGCTGGTACTGCAGCACTCATCCCATGACCCAGCATATGCTTCTCCCTTGGACACCCATTACTTCTTTCCTGAAGCACAAGCTGAGCGATCTCTGGATCTGTGGATTTCAGTTTGGTGAGTTACAAGCAGCTTACCCGACCTGCCTCCTCAACATCCCCCCAGAGTGA
Source organism: Melospiza melodia melodia (assembly GCF_035770615.1). NCBI lineage: Eukaryota > Metazoa > Chordata > Aves > Passeriformes > Passerellidae > Melospiza > Melospiza melodia. The sequence continues at coordinate 12,768,376 of NC_086204.1, read as the reverse complement.
CCCTGGTGTCTTCCCACACAGGACCTGTGCCTTCTGGGAGAGGGGAAGGATGTCACTCTTGATGTGAAATTAATTTGCTTCCTGCAGAAAACTGATTCCCCAGCCAGGGAAAGGACATGACAGAAGGAAAATTTGTAGCTGCAGGAATTTCACAAGCCTGCAATTGTCATGCAGAGAAATTTCAGAGGTTCACTTCAGCCAGTGATACCTGGTGCTTATGTCTCACTCTGACTCCATGTCTTGTATCCAGACAACCTTCATTTTCTTGTCATGCAAATGCCAAGAGTTTGCTTTTAGCTTTGAGAAAATATTCCGAAGTAGTGTTCATATGTACAAATTTGCTATTTTCTCATATTCATGTGAGGCACAAATGCATACAATGAGAGAACTATAATTTTTACTATGTCATTCTAGTTTGCTTCATATGTCCTGGAGGGAACATGTCCTGTAGTTTCTGGGACCTAAGTCAGAATCAGATTGCCCAGGTGATTATTTTCTGTATTTGAAATAGGCTTGAATTTTCTGATTGGTTTTAGCTAACTAAGTTAAGTGTATCACAAGAAGCAGATACTTGACTTGCAAGCTCTCTAAATGCTTATATGCAATATGGTTGTATTTTCATTGCATTCCATGTCTCCAGGTGACGTCCAGGCACTCCAGGTACTTATATTTCATCACAGCAAGCAAAAGTGTATCATGTCAGTTAATAGCTGTTGTTATAAATATTGCTAAATAAGGGATAATCCCAAAACCAAGTGGACTTTGCTGTGTTTGTTTGCATGCTGGTGTTACTATTTATAGCACCAGAATGTCTCCAAATCACACGTGTGCTGTGGTGCCACCCAGTGAAGGGCTGCAGTCTGTGTGAGTAAATACAGATGCCCCAGAACAGCCAGCACCCTCCTGCCTGTGTAATCCCAGGCTTTGGCAACAAGGGGATTATTTGGATGATCAAGTATATGACCCAGACTCGTGGGCTTTCAGAGTCATGACCTCTCCTCTCTTGGAAAAAACTCACATATCTGGTCACACTCACTTTGCCTTTAACAACTACTTATTCATCATGTGGAGGGAAAGGAAAAGCACTTAGGCTGGATTTTCCTCAGCTGATGGTTACACAGGTTGCTGTTGAAGAGGAGTCCAGGCTAAAAGCCTCTCTCATCCATGGTTAGGTCAGAAATAGCATCACCACATGCTTCTCAGTCCTCTCTTTTGTTGAGCTCTAACAAGTGGCAACAGTCTGAGTAGCCAATGAAGTAAGAAGAATCTAGAAAATTGCAGCTTTTTTTTTTTTTTTCATTTACCTTGCTGTTCTGTTTGTGTTTACAGTGTAAATTAGTAGCCCTTTACTGCCAATTTTGTCTTTCACGTGCTTGTCTGTTCCCAAAGGCTTATGCCCTTCTGCATCACATTAGATTGCTCCTGTAGCTGGCAACTGAGTTGAATATAAAGGGACTAAACCTGTAAAAGGAAACTGGAATAGAGGATGGATGGTGGATCTGGCATAGGAGGAGGCTGTTTGGCTGGCTGCAGCCCTAGGCTGTTGTCCAACAAAAAATTAGAAATTAAATCTAAGGCAAGCACTCCCACACAAATTGCTTCTCCAGCCATTTCCCTTTATTTTTTTCATGGCTCGATTTAGTGTCACATCCATCCATTTTCACAGTCTGAGAGAGATGGAAGTGTAGTAATTGCATATTTGTAATTCCTAAGGCATTCTGGCTGTTTCTGTGGCAATGGGAGAAGAGTAAGATGTATTCTGTAATAGCAGCAGATTACTTCAGTGAGAAAAATGGAGAATATTTTTATGGGGCAATAGACCAGCTGGATGTTAGCTCAGAGATGTCAGATGATGTCATGCCTGCATGACAGAGACAGGCTGTTTGCAAGTCACAGGGCTATTTTTTTCCTCCACACAGGACATGTAAGGCCATTTGGATCATTTTATATGGCTTACAGCAAGGGGGTGGTGATTTCTGTGCTAAATGGGTTTTGAACTATTTGGAACAGATGGAGAGAACATTGGACTGTTGAGATAAGAATGGGAGGTTTCTATGCAGATGGATTAGACCTTTATAATCTAAACTGCTTTTTCTCTCTCCCACCTGTGCCCAGCATACAGATAAATATTTGCATTACGTATCCTAGTCATATGCGCTCATTTGCCAAGCCAAATAGCTAAAAATTCCACCTTTTCTATGAACTAGCAGCACCCTGATATTTATCTTTCCATTCTGTCATAACCAAGAAATACTGTTCTGCAAGTGGAGGATAAAGATGTTTTAAGAAAAAATGCAAGAAAACAACAACAAAACAAGATATTCTGGTTAAAGGACTTTGTTTGTCTAAAGTAAATGATATCTAAGACACATACCTTGTATTTCTGTGGCCAGTGAATTAGGAAGAACTTTTGGGAAGGATGATTTAATTATTGGAACAGGGAGCCCAGGGAGGTGGGGAAGTCACTGTCTCCAGAGGAATTCAAGAAACCACTGGATGTGGCACTTGGGCTATGGCTTAGCTGACAAGATGGTCACTGTTCAAGGGTTGGATTTGATGGCCTTAGAGGTTTTTTCCAACCTAACTGCTCCTGTGGCTGTAATTTGGCTGTAGACCTGTCTTCTCTGGAGCCACCAGGGGAATGCAGCTGTTTGCCTGCAGGGCCAGGAGGTTTGGTCACTCCCAGCATTTACTTCAGTGATTTTAGCACTGCTACTCTCTCCAGCAGCAAAGAGCAGAAAATAAAGGAAAAGTCCCAAACCCCTTACCTACCCTGTCAGGGGGGTCAGTGAGTGGTGCTCTCTGGCAGCTGCTCGGCCCTTGGGATAGCTGCAATTTTGCAGGATTGACTTAAATTACCACTCTAACTATAGGTGTTCAAAATATCAGCCTCTGCAAGTGGGGGGGAATGGAGACAATGGCTGCAGTTTTAATTGCTTCTTCATAACTGGTTTCAGATTTTTGGACATGTACCTGCAGGCTTACAAGATGACCAATGCTTGTTTGTTTTCTGGGGTCAAGAACATATTTTTTTCATCAGTGTTTACCACACCCAGGATTTTTCAGGTTTTTTCACAATTAGTAAATATTTGAATGTGTTTGTGAGAACTGTAGGTCTGATTATTTGGCAAAATTTCAGGAACTTTTTAAAAGCTTTTTAGCAATTCTCAATCTGGTTACCTGGAAAAAGGCCAAACAACAATATTTTCATATATCAGCCTGCAGAGTAGTACAAAGTCCTGCTGTTTCTATGACAACAAATGTTTTTTTCAGCTCCCCTAGATTGGATCTTTGAAGTACAGTGAGTAGCCTGTGCAGCAGATCAGTGGGAAGATGGCAAGCCTTCTGGATCTGAAGGTGTGCAGGCACCTCTAAAGGCTCATATCCCTCAGAGCTGGGTTGTGCTGTGCTGCAGCAGCCAAAGCAGGGCAGCAGGGAGCTGCCTGAGTGCCCCTGGGCTGGGAGCTGGGGTGCACACAGCAGCCTGCAGAGCACAGGGCTCTGAGAGCTCAGCTGCTCTGCTGAGAAGGGACTTGGCATGTTGGTTTGTCTTGGCCAAATGCTTCCCACTGCAAGGAAGCTTTAGTACAGAAGGGAGATATTATTTAAAAAAGCTGTTAGATTGTCTCTGTCCTGCCAGCATTCAGTGGTGTCACATATCACATTAAAAGAAATTACTTCAGACTAGGAACAAATTTTCAAGTTTTTCTCAGGTCTTCCTATGCTTTTGCTTCCACATTTCTGGGAATGCTTTTTACAGCCCATTCCTCTGCTCTTCCTGAATCTTCACTGGGCAGGTTTTTGCAGTCTCCCTTCTTCTAGCAATCAATTATTTATTTAGTGGTCTTGTTCCAGGTTGTGTTGTCCTTCCAATGCCTTCTCCTACCCTTGATCCTCACTTTTTCTTTCTTCCTTAACTTTCAAAACACAGCTTGTACCTTCTCAGAAGCTTCTCTGGCTGTTTCTGCTCAGAATGCCAAAGCTGTGCCGGTTTGTGGGGAATTCCTGGCTGTCCTTTGCACCTGGCAGGGGCAGTGCTGATAGCGTGGCTTGCTACCCTCCAGCCATGTCCTCTGAGGCTGCTTGGTGGAGCTGCCAGAGTAGCAGACCCTTGTGGACTCTTTCTGATGCAGATTCCTTGAATCTGTTTAGAGGAGAGACCACAGGCAGCTCTCAGCTTTCTTTCTGCAGTGGCAGTGAGAGCAGTAAACTTGGCTACATCCACCTGCACTTCTCACTCTGCATCCTGCACAAACACACTTCTCTCCCATCTGCTGTTACAGCTTCAGAGCAGCTTCCTTTGCTGCCTGACTCGACCAAAATACTGATACTTGTCCACAGGAGACAATCTTTCTTCTGTATTACCTGTACTCTGTATTTTAAAATACAGAATTGAGAGAGAGCAAATTGTACCAGAGATGGTGCTGAACAGACCCTTACCCAGTTGTTGGTGCTGTGTGCTGTGAGCATACATCTGTAAATGTCATTGTGCTCTGTCGAGAAAAGGCCCCCTCTTTAATCTATTTTGCTTCTGCATTTGCTGTACTGTACTTGTTGAAGACTTTCCAAATTGTAAACTAAATCAAGACAACAGCTTTCCCCTACTGTCTTTTGAACCAGCACTCTCATTTATTAAAATGTGATTTCTTTACTCACATGTACCTGTGAGACAAAATGAACCAATAGAAAAATGCTATTAAAAATCTTTTCATGAAGGAAAAGCTGCTAAAATTCCAGCAGGGAGTGAGTTTGGCTCTAGCATAAATGATATTTTCTTAAGTGCAGATGTGCCAGCTGTACTCTGCATTATGTCCTGCATTTTTCACCTCATAATGTGGATGTAATTATCAAATGGACTGGGATACATGCAGCAAAATATATTAGTATTCCAGAAGCTGTGATGGGCCAGGCTGAAATACCTCCTTGTTCCTCAGGGAGCCCCAGAGTCACACCAGCATCCTACTGAAATTCAGGTCAGGTATTTAAAATATGGTATGAAGGCAGAAAACAAATGAGAGAAAAAAAAAGGGGGATTTCAATATTCTTAATCAAGGTAAATGAATCTTCCCTAGATGAAACAGTCTGTGCAGGGTTTTTTAGGAAGAAAAAGAGTGTTACAGGCTTCTGTGGTAGACTTTATGTTTGAAAAACCACTGTCCAACCAAAACCTATCTACCTGGAAATGAGATGAGAGACACGTAATGTAGTGTAAGAAGGAAAAATTTCAAAACCTCCAGGGAGATTTTGCTATTTTCCTGGAGAGAGGTGTCCCCATGGGCTGGAATGCAGAGGGCAGATGAGGACAGGCTGTGACACAGATCTCAGCTGCAGTGAGTGCAGCACCAGGCAGTGAGATTGCAGTTTGCTTTTTGTCTCTGCCTCTCAGACAATTTTCAGAGAAGGAGACAAAGAGCGTTTATACATGCTGAGGATGCCAGTGGTTATTTACACTCTTGTAGACTGGTCAGATCCCTTGGCAGGGCTGGTATTGTTTCCAAAGACTTCAGTTATGCTCAAATTCCAGGAGCAAACCAGCAATGTTACAGACCTTATATATATTCTCTAATTGCTGCAGAATGGGATGGGGAGGAATTCCAGTTAGACACACCTACCCATTGTGCCACAAAATAATTGTGTGTTGAATATGAAGATGATTTATTAATGTTGTTTGTTTCAGACTCAAGAACAAAGTCCAGTTGCTCTTAAGTGTAAGAGAAGAAACAAATGTTCTTTAGTGGAATTTTAAATTATGTCAACCAGAAGATGTCCTTTGCTGCCGTGGCAGGAAATGTCAGGGAGATATCCAAGAGCAGGAGGATTGATGGAAAAGGAATTGTCAGGGGAACTGTAGCAGGAGTTTAACAAACTGTGTGTGGTAGTAAACATACTATATTTTTTATTTGCTTTCTGCTCTGAGACTTACAAAAAACAAAGCAATTTTCTTGGCTGCAGGCTAGAACTGTAAACTTCATGAATACCAAATATATAGATAACCCAAACACATTTGCAGTCATGGTTTTACAAGTAGATGGGCCAGTTCTGTGAGCCATTTGAGGAGATTTGCAGGTGATATGGCAGGGTTTGACCTAGCCAATATTTTATACCAAAAGAAGGAAAGATGCCCTTAGGAGGTGCAGACTTGAGAGGGAAAGGTCAGATTATTCAGTAAAGCCACCATTTAATGTACAGTTTGCTGAGCACGAGTGTTAATATGTGAGAAGTAGTATTGATTAAATGTGGTGTTTTAGTTCCCTGTTAATACTGTACCACTTAATGTATTGCCATGGAAGATCATAAGCAAGAGAAACCACAGGAAGAACAGCATGATTCTTTAATTATGCAAGGAGTAACAGGGTCAGCTATTTTTCCTAATCAAAATTGCTAGCAGCTAGAGAAAATGTGAGTTGTTGTTTAATATGTAAGTAACCTAACTCTCCTTTAAAAAATATTCCCTGCTAATGCCTAGTGCATGGCACAAATACTCAGCAGGCCAGTGGGGACAGGGCAAATGCTGCTAATTCCTGTCACAGTTTCACTGCCAGGGGGAGTGTCAACAGTAACAGCAGGACACAGAGCCCTGCTTCAGCACCCACCAATGCTTTTGACATATTCTCTATAACTTAATAAATTAATAATGACCCAATCAGATCTGCACATCGTAGGATTTGAGCCAGTTTGTCAAAGTCACTGCCATGTTCTGGGAATACCTTTGGAGTTTGCAGCTCAGCTCATGATCAGAGAGGAGGAAGGGCATGGAGAAGTCTGCATCCCACTCCTTCAGCCTGTCAGTGGTGGAGTGGTCCCTCAGAGCCTGCTGTGATGTGACACAGAGTAAAGCAAGCCTTGGTTGCGCTGTAAGCCTGAGATGAGCTCCCTGTATTCCTGCTTGCATGAGCCTTTTGGAACAGAATTGCAGCAACAGCAAGAATGAGTGAGCACCTTCTGTCCAATGTAAAGGCCTGTAGTGTGTGCTGTGATGAAGATAAAAAGAGCACTGATTCTTTAGACTTAGGAAGTATTTACCACAAAGTGAAAGTTTCATTAGTTGTGCAACCCTCTGCTTCCTCTTTTCCTTGATGGATGGTCTCTTTCTGACTGCATCACACTGCCAGTCTGGGTCATTCCTAGGACCCAGGGTAATTTTGGGTTACAACTAGCTACATAAAGAACAAAAGACTTGTATAAAATTTTAGATGCTCTTTTACTCTGTGGAGTTTTGTAACTAAGTCTTTCTTCTCATCTCTAAGTTTTGATGAAAATGGACAGATGTCACAGTTTATTCCTCAGGTGCTTTTCCAAGTATTGATTAAGACTGATGTAAATTTCAGGGGTTCTGAATGCAAGCTAGACTTTAACTACAATTGAATTTTAAGTTCTCTTTCCACGAGATTGCATGTCAAAATCTTATCTGTTGTGCTTACACACAAACATAGCAACCAAGAGAAAAAAATGAGAAGAAAGTGATGAAAACAAAGGTACCAATGCTGCTCTTCTCTTCCATGTTGCCAAAACTGTCTTTTAGGGCTCTGGCAGCAGCAAAGAGCCAAATAGCAAAGGTAATGCCAGTTTGAAAGGAAGAATTACACACAGCTAGTTAATTCTAGAGGGCTGAAGTAACAATCCATGGCAACAGATCCTCCAGCCTCTTGAAAAGTTTGTGAGCCCAAGATAATATCTCAGGGAAATCCTTCACACTTGGGGTTTGTATGGTAACTTCAAACCTGGTAGATCACGTCCTGGATTTAATAGATCATAACTCTTGTAGGGCCATGCCTATTAGCACATCTCTTGTAGCTTTGCTTCCCCAGCTCTGCTAGGTTAGTCTGAAGGCACCAGCCTAATGGGCAAAGACTGCCATTTTTATCCAGGTCAATAAGATTTTTTTTAAACTTACATCATTTAACAGTTGTTTTTAGCATTTTCCCATTTTCTTGCATCTATTCTTCAACTTGACACACTAGAAGGTCAGACACAGAGCTCTGACAATCTTTGCTCCTCTGTTCCAATACACAAGTTAAATGTTCTAACAGAGCCTTGCCTTGGGGAATAGAAGGAGAATATGGTCATAACTCCTTTTTGAAAGTTGCTTCAGCTCCTAATTTAGGGCTGGGAAACCACAGCAACTCAAACCCCACTGTCTCACAAGGACCACTACTTCATTTTTCAGCATCTCAGAGGCTTTATCTTGATTTTACTCAAGATAAGATTCACAGCTGAATATTGTGTGACTGCTGCTGCAGGGTGATTTTAATCCTTTCAAAAGACGTGGCTGTTTAAGGTATATCACAGGTCTGCATTGTTCACGAACCCATTTATAACAGAGCCTCAACATCACTTCACACACCGGTGTTAAAGGGGAGAAGTACTTTGCAGGGAATGCTCCAAAAGACAGAGGTATGGGCCTTGTGGCCCCTTACCCATGGAAACAAGCACAAACTCCACAACTGAGAACTCAAGCATATAGTTGTTTTGAACATAAACTGGCAAGAAAAATATAGTCTTAGCATAGTTTTTGAGAAATGCCTGCTATTGTTTTAACACCATGTCTCATGACATTGACAAAAGACTCATATAGTAATTATCCAATTTAAATTTTTAAGTTATTGGGGAACAATGGCTTTGTTCATGCACTAGCAGTTATCTTCTGTTTACCACTACTCAGAATATCCCTGAGTCATTTGTTATATCTGTCCTCCAGCTGTGTTAAAACTAGGACAACATTGCACTGAAATTTGCATGCAGACAATTTGGTTGTATCGTGCTAACTCAAGATATGAGTATGGACAGGCTAAAATACCACTGGCAAAAAAGAAGTGTGAAATTGAAACAGGAATAAATGCCAGTTTCAATCAGAAGTGTGCTGCTAATAAATACAGTCTATTAAAAAGTGCTATGTGTAACTTCCAAATAAATTCTACAAAAGCTATAAATCTGCAGAAAACAAACTGATTTACACATCCAACTAAAATTATAGTTCTTCCATTTGTGGCACATCACTTTCAAAGACAACAGTGTTTGAAGAGAAATAAATATCTGCCTTTGGTGTTAAGCCAAATGCACTAAAGAAGGAACTGTTGGAAATATGTTAGAGTTTTTAGATTTGCTACTGGTTTTCTAACTGGGAATTAATAATATCTTTTAAATTATTATGTCACTATTTGACTTCATTAGAAAATGCATGGGTTAGATGAAAATTGATCTTGAATTACAAGCATTTGTTTAGAAATTGTTCTAAAACTGATGAGCTGTGAAACTTCCTGCACACTGTGTCATTTCCAAACCACTGCAAAACAAACTGTTATGCTGAATAGATTGTTCCAGATTTCACAGATTAAAAAGGCTGGGTGATGCTAATTCTGTTGTAGGCTGGACTGCCCCCTCTAAGTTTGTGCGTTGTGGAAATTAAAGTGTTGAAAATGGGAAGAAAATTAATTTAGAAAGATATTTGAAAGGTCAGACCATGTTATGATGAAATTAAACCAAATTATGTGAGGGATTAAGGAATAGGCTTTTTGTACTGAAAGAGTTTTGGAATAGGTTTTGGAATTATTCCTCTTTTTCCTATTTTCTTTGCTGTGGTAGCTCACCATCTGCAGTTTTTCCAAATGGCTCCAACAGCAGGGTACAGAAAATATGCAACTCTCTCAATAAGAAGGTTACCTTTCTCCTCTGGGCCCAGTGAGTTAGCTCAGATCTCTTACAAATGCATGCTTTGCTAGAAACTCTGCTGGAATCACTATGGATTGAATAATGACTGTGTTAGATTTGTCTTATTGTTTTGGAATTTTAAATTTTTTTAAAATTTAAACCAGTTGAAAATGAACCCTGCTGACAGCCAAACACAAAAACTAAAAGATAAAACAGTTATGGAGAAATTGGTCACATGGAAGGTCATATAAACAACCTCACCATCGGAACATATATGTTTATTAGACACATCTGCCAGAAGGAACTTTCTCTGAATTTTATTGGTTCTCTGGTTGCTGTAAAACAAGTGCCTTTATAGAGACCTCATTGATTCTGGAAGAAATTGATTCTCCTTGGGTTGATATGACTAGTGAGTTTTCTTCTTTTTTCCATTTGTACATGAGCACACTCTAAGCTGCATTCTAGAAGTCTTGTAGATAGGAAAATCACCTGTTGGATTTGTAATACACATAGAGTAGTGGTGTAGAATGAGCTTAATGGAAACTTGTCCTGTTAGAAAGAGCCACGTCCTTACATTTTCACTTTTTACTGAGAGCCGTGCTATCCTTTGAGCAAAATTCTTTCCACACAAGCGCCAGGAGGGGTGGCAGTGGTAGGTGGGGGAGTGGGTGGGAATCCTAAATACTAATAGAGCTACTTCATTGTCATGGGAAAAGGATTTAGACAGACTGAGAGATATAGCAACCTAATTTGCTCATTGTTCACTAAAGATTAATTTTCTGCTTTCCCTGTAATGATACTATGATGGATAAAGCCCTGAAAACACCTTGACATTTGTTCGTCACCAGCTGTAGTTCTTGGGGTGAGTGACACGTTTCTGCCAACAGTGAGCTCCAACAGGGCAGCATCCCACTGATCTCAAGGAAGCTTCTGTCGAGTGCCCTGGGTCACTGACAAGAGCCCTGACCAGCCTTATGGGGCCTCCCACCCCAGGAGCAGGATTGAAGCTCAGCCCTGAGCAGCCAGTGTCTGTTTGAGCAGTGCTTCCAGCTGCTCCACCTTAGGCACAAATGTCCTTGCCCATGGACTCTGGCCCACACACGGGGTTCCTGCCTTGGTGGTGGAGCTGTCCTGTCCCTGTGGCTCTGTCTGGAAATCTCCAGGCTGTGTCTGAGCCATTGACCAGCGAGCCTGGCCTCAGGCTTGCCCCATCACCTTGAGCTCAGCTGATGGATGGAGATCCTGGTGAAAGTGGCTGCCAGCTCCAGGGCTGCCCTGCTCTGGGTCAGGGGCTGTGGGATGGGCCCTGCTGCCCCCCCAGCTCCCCTCTGCGCCTTGTCTGGGCTCACACCTCTATCTTCAGACCTCAGATCTTCTTCTGCTTTGTTATATATAACTCCACATTTATTGGAAATCAAGATCTCAGAAAAATTGTTCTTAAACTCTTTTAAATTTAGGAACACAAGCATTTAGCATATATAAATTGCAGAAGACAGTTGCAGAATATTGATGACAAAGATAAAAGAATTTTTTTTACATTTTGAAACTGTAAAATGTTAGCAGTAAGGAGTTCTACATATCCAATAGCTTTAATGCCTATGCTCCTTTGGTAGCTCTGTTGGATTTAGGGTATTTTATTTCTCATATTGGTGCACTAAGTTTCTTCTAGTTTCTCCTAACCCTAGTATCAGTTTCTAATTAGATTTTTCAGAATACTTATGAGCCTGTATAGCTAAAAATAATAATGTATCCAAGTATAAATCAGATCACTAGAGGCTGAAATATGCCTTTATCCATCTAATCTCCTTGCTTCAATATCTGGAGAAGCATAAGGCAAAAATACCACTCCATGACTTTGTAAGTATAGTGCAAGCTACATTGAAGGTAATTTCACCTAAGCAAAGCAATCACAACAGAAATACAATTTGGCTATAAAAAAAGAGGGTATTTGGGTCAGGGATGTAATTTGGCTTGTTATAAAGATACTGAAAGTTGCATTACTTTAGTCAGGGAAGACATGACATGTTATTTATAACTAAAGAATGAAAGCAAGTTGTGTGTGCATAAATATATATTTCTTTCTAACAAGTGTACTTACTTTTATATGACTTTCTGCCAGAATTCAGGGTTATACTGAACAGGGCTGGAAATATAAACTAACTGGAGCTGAAAGAGTGCTTGTGAGAAGATGGACTCCACAAAATGCCAAGGGTCCTTGAGGACAATGGAGCAATGATAAAACTTGTGATTTGTTTTTGTAACCTCTGCTGGTCTGGTGAGGTTTATTCATCCTAGACTTGCAGCTAAGATCAAAAGGAACCTTTAAAATATTGGCACAAGGAAGAGGAAGGATTGAGCAATTTGCCAGGGGTTGCCCCATGAGCCTTTCTGAAGGCTGATGAGAATGCAAAGATAAATGAGAATGACATCAAGTGAAGCAAACTGCCTTTGCCCATGGCTGAGATGGAGATAACTGGGTTGAATAAAAGCTACTGGTACTTTCAAGGAAAGGTTAAAGTTTAGGAAAGGGTCAGTGTGCAGAATATCAATAAATACCACAGAAACAAGGCTAAGTATAATTTGGGTTCAAGGCATAGTTGAACTAAAGTAGTAAAACATCTTTGTGTCAGGATGATTTCCCTGTGTAGGGTTTTCAGTGATCACTCCATTATAATTTACTTGCACAACGAGTGTGCTTTCCTTCAGGGCACCTCCACCTGCTCCAGTGTGGGCTACTCTCTGAGCTCTGTGCCCTTCAGATGCCTGGAGGACCTTCTGGTCTTTCCCTCCTTCTCTGACCTTGGTGGTTGCAGGGCTTTTTCTTACACCTATTTTCTTGCTGCCTGGCAAGGTTTTACACTTTCTCTGGAGCTCTGCAGTGCCCAGCTGTGGGGCTGCTGTGGAGCCAGATGGAATCAGCCCCAGGCTCCACTCACAGTGCCATCCCCACAGTGATCCAGGGTGTGTGACAGGACTCCCTGGAGCACAGGGACCTGCCCAGCCCACAGCTGGGGTCAGGGTCCTGTGGGAGCCCTGCTGCAGCTTCTGGCTGGGAATGTTGGCAGCTCCTTGGGGCTTAGTGAGCTAGGCTATGTTGCCCTGTGAAAGTCAGTGAAGTTCCAACTTTTGAGCAATAAAAATAAAGTCCTAAATGATCAGAAGCTGGGTCCTTCATGAAGAAAGGCTCATGATGCTGGGGTCCAGCATGGTCTTGGTTTTTTTCGTTTGTTTTCCCCAGTTGCCATGGGTGAGAGTGTCAGTCATGGCCCTTGTTATTCTGGGAGACTCTGATCACCTGATCATCATTAGTCTCAATTGCTTGCAGCTGACTTCAATCACAGAAACAAATTGGGTGGCTATATAACAGCTGCAGGATGGTTTGGGCTTGTGAGAGGTGTTAATTGCTGGAGAGGTGGGGAGTCTATAAGATGTTGAGAGAGCTTTGAGGACATTTGCTGTGAGTATGGAGCTGGTTTTAGTGACTTCTGGAGTTGTGGCTATGGTATCTGATTTTTAGTGCTTTATGAAGTTGTCTGATGTAACAGTAATGTTTCATGAAAGCATTTTTGGAGTATTATTTCTTGAGTATTTTTATGAAACCATAATTGGTTTCATTACAAATTAAGTTTGTATTTTTGTGTTTGGTATGTGAGATACTTTGTATGGTGTCTTCTTTCTGAAAAGCTTGTGTTTGTGCTTATTAGAATTTTGCCTTCAACTTTTTATGCTCCATTTATATTGTAATAAAAATTACTAAAGTTGAAAAGATAATGGGACTGCAGTATGGTGAGATCTTAATGGACATTTTTCTTGAAACTAATGAAATTTTAAGTAAAACAAACTTATTTGTTTAGTATTATTTTAAAGTGAATTTTAATATTTATTTGAGCATTTTTCTTAAGTGCTTCCACAGAATATTGGAACTAGTTTATGAAGTGTCAAGAATAATGCTTTGAAATTTCTAAATATTATTTAGTATGCTTACATGGATTTTTTTTTTTTTTGTGTTTGATAACTTCAGCTGGTTTTGGTAGGTCTGGCTGTTGAATCTGTTGAATACTTGAATCTATGCAAGTACACTAAAGTTTTTAGCATTTGTTCTTTAGTTTTATTGAATGGAATCACTACAATTTTTGTGGTTGTTTTGGGGCACACACCCAAACGTTTGAGTCAAGTTCAAGTTAAAATGCTGGAAGTTGGAAATAAATGGTAGGGGAGTTCACAGTTCGGTAGTCAGTACAGGAATATGCCAGTGCTTGGAAAAAATAAGGTGCAGAAAAAGGTTTCTGCTCTGCAAGCTGCTTTCAGCTTGGCCTGCTGCAGGGATGTGGGACAGCTGCGGCAGGGCACCAGAGCATGGCTGGAGGCACTGGAGGGCTCTGGGCAGTGCCAGGGGCTGGTGGGGGCAGGAACTGGCTGGGGCCAGCTGCTCCCAGCACTGAGGGGCTGCAGCAAGCTGCTCCTGGAGAAGCACAGGCCCTGCCTGCAGCAGGGTCTCAAGCCAAGTGCTCTTTTTGCTCTGAGCTCCTTCTTGCTGTTATTTTCCACCGAGCCCTGGCTCAGAGGCAGGCACTCTGCAGTGAGCTGTTGAGCACTCAGGCTGCTGGCTCTGTGACTCTGCTGGGTCCTGCTGTGTCCCTTCACTGCCTTCCTGGCAGCTCAGAGCTCCCTTGCTGAGCTGTCTGGACCTCAGACATCAGGGCCATCTTCAGTCTCGTTATTCCTTTTCTCTCAGCTTCCCCTGCAGATCCTTGCACAGTTTTTGAAGCACTGGAAGGCAAAACACTGCATCGTTCAATACAGTGTCCACAAGAGAACTGAAAGTAGCAGATGGTTGTTATTCTTTCCAATTTCCAGCACAAATTAAGAAAAAAATCTTTTATTTGAGTTACCACCCCTTTGGACTTTTTCCAGTATTGAAACTAAAGATTCTGGTTTTTAATACCTCTTCTCTTACAGCCTCTATTTGAAAGAAAATTTACCTCCTGTGTCTTTATATGGTGTGCATTTAATATGCCTGTGTGTGCCTGTTCAGGAGAGCTTGGCTCTGGGAAGGGCAGCAGGGCTGGGGGGAGCTTGCTGAGTGTGAGAGGAAGGTGTAGGAAGGGCTCAGTTTGCATTAATGAGTTTGGCAACAGTGTAGGAATCTATTTTGAAGAACTCATTAATTTTTTTCTCTGTATACTAAGGAAATCAGAGGGTTGGCTGTTTAGAAGTAAAAAAGAGCACAAAAAGATACAGAACAAAATACTTTACCAGACTAGGTCCCCTGAGGTACAGAAAAAGCACAGTGGTCTAGTCTAGAGCAAGTGGCAGGGCAGCTTTGCTTTGCAATGCCATCACCATTATATAACACTACTTCTTAAAATTCCATTTTATGTCTTGGGGAAATATGGTAGAATACAGTTCTACAAAAAATGGTTTGAACAGAAGAGACTAAGTGTCTGCCTCTTGTTCCTACCACTTAAATACCTCTTTTTTTTCGTGAATTCTCATGTGAATGCAAATCACTGTTATATCATGCTCTCCCAAAATAGTCTCTTCTGTCTATTAATGCATTGTGCAACATGAAATACCCTGTTAGAATGCTGTGCAACACTCTTATTTAGGTGCTGTGATATGTGTTTCATTTTGTTGGAAGGTGCAGTGCTGTGAAATGCTCCTCCCCAGCCCCAGTGTGCAGTGGAACCCGTCCCAGGATGCGCAAAATTCCTGGGTTTTAGGCTGCCTCTGGCTCTTGTGTTCATCTGAGAACCAGAGTAGCAGTTGAAGTTTTCCTCCCCACCCCATCAGTTTGAGTTCCTATCCTCATTGACCTGTGTTTTGTGGCTCTCACCTGAGAGAGGGCTCTCTCTGTGCCCTCTATTATTGACCAGCAGCTTCATTGTTGACAGAAGTCTACCTATGTTGCTTTGATTTGTTCTTGGCTGTCTTAGAGGTGTCATTCTGCTCTTTGATCTGGAGGACCTTTTTGTGACCCTTTCAGCCACCCACTTAGCAGCAGCTTGCTATGGGCTCCTGTTGCGTTATTTTTCTGAAAGGATGCTTTTTTCAACCCCACAGGATAAAGAAGACTATTTCAGGCTGACTCCAGCTGAACCTGGGAGTGCTGGGACTGTGGCTACAAGCAATTGCAAATGGATTTTCCCTGCCTGGGTAGCTGTGGCTATGGAGCAGCAGCCAGCCTAGAGGTACCTGCACTCAGAGTCACTTGCAGTGGGATGTGGAGTACTACATGGTGGGAGCAGATGTGGGTCTAAACCACCACAGCTGATAGGTCATGGTAATTTTATAAGCAGGGAATTTAGTGCACTCCAAGAGGAGCTTGAGAGGCCATGTTGTGGCAGGTAATCTGCCTCAAGAGCTGTGTTCACACACAACTCAGTGGAATTACATTGAGATTTATGCCAGCCCTTTCCCCCCTTTGACCTCAGTGAGCTCTTTGAATCATACTTAAGTCAGCTGTGACATTAGAAAGTGCCCCTTTGTTTTTCTGTATTTCTGCAATTGGGCACAGTGTACAGAGTGTGCTGCATGATTTAAGGAGATGTATTCTGGCTTTTGATGCTGCTTCAATGTAACCTGATGCTATTGGAGTTGTCCCAGGGGGATTGTGTTGATGCTTGCATAATTTGCAGAGGAGGAAAAGCATGCCGATTTCTCCTGCCTTTCTCACAGAGGATATTGTGCTTGTTTGGGTTGTTCACATAAGGTAAAGTAAGCATTTTCTATGGAGATATTATTTGTGAAGTGATTAAAAAAAATTCTGTGGAACTTCTATATAGAGACTGATTTCTGTGAAGAAACAAAGTCCCCCATATAAGGAGTTCTTGTTGTCTAAAGCCAAGACACAAAACCAGCAGTGCCTTCAGTAAGTTCAGGGAAAACCAATAAGAGCAATTTAAGGATTTGCTCACAGCTGAGTGAGGGGGTGGCTGCTCTCACCGGTGTGTTGGCTCTTTCCAAGGCCATACTAATTTTCTAAACCTGAGGATTTTTGTTGCTTTGGCTATGTGACTATTGACTTAGTTTTTCATTCTCAACAGCAGGAGTTTTTTGTCATTGAAATAATTTTGCAGGGGAAGAGGAAAGCTCCAAGCAACTTTATTTCTAACATCCATTACATGCTCTTCAAAATGTTCCTGGCATTTCATGTAACCTGCAAACACCTTTGTTGGGTATGTTGTTTCTGTGATCTCACCTCAAGGACAAACTTTTCTTGTGCTATGAAGTCATAAGTTTTAATTAAAGGGATACAAATATCTGAATAATATAGCATTCTACTCTGTGTAATCCTAAATCACTGGACAATTTCAAAACTATTATTTAAAGTTTTAGGGTGTTTTCCCAAATACTAAACAGGTCAAAAAGAAATGGAAAGCTGAAGAGAATGGCTGTGTTCTTAGTTACTGGTGTCCAGAGGTGTCTCAGTGTTTGGTTCACTAATGGCCTTTCTCTATATGTGGAAGAGTATGTCATTTATTCAGTACATATTTATTATGGCTGCCTATTGAGAACAGGACTGAAATACCATATCTCATGTTGTTGTGAATGAGAGGAAGAAAGCCTTTCAACACAAGGTTTGTTATTTATTAGAGAACAGATCTGTACAAGTTATTTTATGAATTCTGATTAGGAAGGCATTTTTAGTTAATGTACTGCTTTCCAGCCAGTCCCAGATTCTGAAACCCTCTTGTAACACAGTGGTCACTAATGAATAAGTTTTTTAACAGGTAATTAGAGATAGTTGTGTGAAATAACTCAGAGTGCCTGGCTAAGTTTGTTTTCATTATGAATGGTCAGATAACTAGGGTAGGATTTGACTTCTAAATGCAGTTGTTAGTTTTCAGTGCCTTGGTACTTGAAGGTTCGGCTTCATGCAGTGTTGTCCTGTCCTCTTCCACCCCAAACCCCTGTGTCACCTAGGTTGCTCTGATAGGCGAGTATCATAATTTTGATGAACTATATTAAAGCTATATTGTTTAGGAGCCCCTCTCAAAATTCATGTTGCAGTGCCATCATTAGAAGCTATGGCTGGATATATGTGGCATCATTTTCTATGCCTTCATGGAATGTGAGGAATAGAAATGGTATTCCTAAAAACATCTTCATTTCATGTCATATCTCAGACTTTGTTCACTGTGTGCCAGAAATATTTGGGCACACCTGAAAGCTCTTTAAGAATTCAGGGGGTGTTCTGATTTTTACAAGCCTCATGATTCAGCCTGTGTCTGTCACACTTTACTGTAGCAAATGGAAATTAAGAATACACTTATATTTAAAGAGATCTGGCTATTAGCTTTCTGTTAGTTTTCATTGAAAGCTGCACTGTTTTGTGACTTTTGAGAAGGGCTGTTTTGAGGTTGGGAAGGTGGTATTTAAACATGGTTATTCCTGTAGCAGTTTGATACCTTAGCAAGTAAATAATGTGGAGCCTATGAACAGTAAATTTAAAAAACTTGACTCTCTGATTTCTTTTTTTAATATCTCAGATGCACTTAGGATCCATTTACATGAGAAAATCTGCTACCTCTGTAAATCTGGTTTTTTAATGTGTCACCATTTCTGTCAGGAAAAGTACTTTGCTCTTAAAATTGAATTGGTGGGGGTTCCCCCCCCCCCCCCCCCCCCCAGTAAATGATATCACTTATTACCTGTCTGGTGTTAGCTAATCAGCAGGCTTTGTCAATCACTGCTCCCTTCCTTCAGCTGTGGAAGTGTGTGTACATTGTCCATACAGCTGTTTCCAGCTGCCCTGGGGAAGGTGCAAGGCCACTGGCAGTGACTGTGTCCTTAGCTCAGGATGTGTAATTGTCATTGCTCCAGGGTCATCTGATAAACCAGAACTCTGAGAGGACAAGAGCAGGTCCAAAGGATTGAAGGTCAAGGTTTTCAAAGGCTTAGATGGGGTCTCTGCAGTGGTGACCTTGCTTGCAGGGGAGGCTGCAGAAAAGCTGACTGGCTTTAATGTTGGACCTGTCCAGGCCCCAGTGGGCAGCTGCTTCCTACAGCAGCTGGATGTGGGAAGCAGCTTGAGGATCCCTGACTCCTACAGCATGTTGGCTTGTAAAAGCAAATCATTGCATGTTCTGGGTACCACAGGCAGGAACACCATTAAAGAAGTGCTCTGAAATGGTTTGAATACAGCAATCACTTGTTCAAGTACTTTATATTTAGGTCTTAATGAGAAAATGACTGCATGTTAAATCACATAAATCCACTAAGTGAGAAAATGATAATTTTAGGATTATCTTTGGAATGGATGTCTATTTTGTCAATTGCAGAGATGGTACCTGAAGTTAAATGTGCTTTGGCAGGTGGTCATTCTTTAACTGTGGTATTTAAACTAGTTGAGTTGCTGTGTCTTGATTATGGCAGCTGGCAGATATTACATTCTCATTAACAGCTGTAAGTTATGGATATACCCATGAAAATACCCATGTATTTCTCACTCAATAAGAATTTAACATATTTCTACTTGTCTCATGGGGTTGCTAAAGCCTTTTTGTGAAGAAGGACTGAGTTAAGCTTTTTCTACAGCACTTTATATGGGAATGGATCTGTGTTCTGGAAGAAATTAATGGTGTTATCTCTGGAACCAAAGCATTTATTTTCTTGATTTAGAGTCTCTTTTTATGTGAAGTCTGGCCTCTACTTTTCCATGTCAGTATATGTCTTTAAACTGTTAATTACACTGACCTGGACAGATGGCTAAATAGATTGCAGCAGTTGTGAACCCTCCTGTACTGCCATGCAGTGTTCTCATTACGTTCATAAAGCCATCAGGTTATAGGGTGCTTTTTTTCAACCTAGTCCACATTGAGTCATTTCAGATGAACAATGTCACCATTGATGTGAAACAATTCCTGATCTTGCTGGAAATGCCTGCCTGTGGCATTTATTCTTTGTAGCATCCCTACAGGGGCTTTTGCCAATAAGTGATTGCTTCCATGTGACGGGAGAATGGCTGTCCTTGTAGTTAAGGGTAGTGACTACCAGCCCTTCTCTATAAACTCAAGATCATGAATCAGTGGCTCATGTTTCTATTTTATTTCCTTCTAATGTAATATTGCTACTGAAAGCTTCAGCATTTCAAAGTATTGTCCACCTTACACCTGCTGTACAAGTTTATTCTATGCACTAGCCTACTGATTACTTTCCTGCCTCACAATTTTATTTCATTGAGGGTGTGAGTTTAAAGTATTTCTGAGTTTTAGAATGCTTCACCAGGGGTTTACTTGTTTGCTACAAATCCTGCTAAGAGGCATGTCTGACAGCCTACATCTTATGAAAGAGTTCAGAAATCTAGGCCTCCAACTAATTACTGTGATGTACAGAATACAGTGGAACAGCTCAAATCTTTCCTTTTTGCCATGAAGTTATTTGTTTTGTAACGGATTTCTTAAAATCAATTGGGAGACAAAGTTTCATTCATGTAAAAGATACTCTAAATTTCATTTTGGAGTTTGAATAAAATGAAAACCTCAGGCTATTTGAAAGGAGAAGTTTTATGGAATTGTTTGTTTGGAATAATAAAGATGTATGACCAGGTTATAGGTACCAGATGCTAAGTTCAATTTGCTTTCTGTTGTAGCAGACCAGGGCTTTGATTTCAGATGTGCTCAATCTTGAGCATCATTGCTATCCAAAGGAGAGAAGCTTTCTGGAATTGTGGCAGAATGCCAACAGGGCTCAGACCTGCAGAAGGTGCAGAATTCTGTAGGCCGTGCTCATGTGACTGCTGAAAGCTCTGCTGAGGTGTCTTGGGGCTAGAAGGGGAAGAGGCAGCTGGGGAGCACAGCAGGGCTGTGTCAGGCATTCAGCAGCACTGGGGGGAGGCAGCCCCACCTGGGCCAGGGCTGCTCCAGGACTGGGCTGGCAGTGGCCACCAGCTCCTTGTGCCACCAGAACCCCTGCAGAGTGATGGCTTTGGCCAAGTTCACAAAATAATGGGTCAGAGGGCTTGGAGGCTCCAAACCTTATATAGGATCTCTATATTTAAAGATACTTGAATTTTACTACAGTTTATATTAAAGTTAGCTGGATGCAATTGCTGGATCAGGTTATATCAGCCTTGCCCAACACTGGCTGAAAATGATGGGACTTAAACAGCGATACAGTAAGTGTCAGGGTTTGTAAGCTCAGTTTGGAATGATATGAAAAAGATTAAAATGTGTTTAACAATATACTGGTACTTTTCCCCCCCTGAAAATGTTGCCCTTATTGGCTATCAAATTAAACTGTAGTTGAAGAGAAGCCATTAGGTTTGTGTTCCCATCTTCAAATCTAATTTATTTTAATAAAGAGGAAATCAATGGAACATATGCTAATGATATTTTTAGGAATTATTTGCAATGAGCATATGTAATTGTTTGGGAATTGAAAGGAAAAAAAATCCCAAAAAGTCACAATAGCTCTTACTGTTTTCTTAGAGGAAAAAAGGAAAGGGGGGAAAAATGAAGCTCCTGTGGAGATAATTGAAGCTGAAACATTTCTTGTGCTCTTGAGATGAGCTGCAGAAAGCAAATTATGTGAAAAAAACAAAGGGGGAAATGTCATGTGTCAGCTCTCCTCATTTTCTTTTTGGCTGCATGCCCAGTCTCTAAAGTATTAAGCTTTGCCATGGCAACAATATCTGTGAGGTGTTTTCCATCCAGACTGTACTTCTGGCTGCAGGTTTAGGGAGCAGAGATTTGAAAACTGTTTGTCTGTAATCTTATACTTCACTAAACACGAGACTTTGGAAGAAGTGTGTATTTTGTGTGACCAGAAAGGTTAAAAAAGAAAAAAAAGGCTTTCAAAAAAGCAAATGGAACGAACTCTGCATTACAATTGCTTTACACTTTTTTCTATGGAAAATACTACAGACATGCTGTGCTTGGAAGGGCATGGGAACATGACCAAGCTGTGGGTTCACTGATAGTCCCTACTGAAGAGAAGCACAGCAAAGCATTGTTTAGAGCAACAGACTAAGGATCAAAAGGGTGACAGAAATTCAGGTAGAGAATGGCTGGTACTAAAGAATTTAAAGCTATTTAGGCACATGAGTTTTCTATGGATAGGACATTGCATGATCTTAACCTGGATTCTTGCCTTGAATCACTCCATAAAACCTGGGAAGACAAACTTTGGAGAGGCAAGGATATAGTTCCTG
This sequence comes from Melospiza melodia melodia, assembly GCF_035770615.1. Lineage (NCBI taxonomy): Eukaryota > Metazoa > Chordata > Aves > Passeriformes > Passerellidae > Melospiza > Melospiza melodia. The sequence goes on along the minus strand of NC_086204.1, from coordinate 12,746,574 downwards.
CCTGCCAATGAATTCATGCTGAAGCTGTAATAGTATAGGTATATTCCTTTTTCCTGTTGTGTCGATTCACTGAGAAACAGCATTAGAAAGGAATTATTTCAGTATCAATTATCCTGAAATTTTGTAGAAACAAATACAAGATTCCTTAGTTTTCAATTTGTACAACAGTGTTTTGGTGACAAATCCAAAACACAGCACCACACCAGCTACTCTGTGGAAAATCAAGTGTACCCCTGACAAAACCAGTGCAGTCCTCTGCTCTCATTTCTCCCCCTCTCAGCAGTTGTGTAATGGCAATTATTCAAGGAAATATCTAGTGAGCTGAGTTAGGCAATGGAAGGATGAGAAAAAAGAAGTGTTCTTTTACCAAGAGAACCATCTCCTCATGTGGGTTGCAATACATTCTCACAAACAGTTTTATCTCTGTAAGTAAGGCAGAACTGGCTCATCAAGGTGCTGCTCATCAAGGCCAAGCCCAGCAAGAGTTTCTCAGATCACAGAGCAGCATGGAAGGGGGAAGGGATGCACCACCCCAAAAAGACAGAATTTTTTTGAGGAAGAAAATGTATTCAGTGTTTGCAGTGGAGTATGATTGCATGTTTTGTTCAAGAAATGCATGTTGGGTTGAAATGGCAATTATTTGTTAATTTTGATGCACATTTCCTTGGCAAAAAGGAAGTTATTTTCTATCTGAACTCAGAATACTGTACTTTAGTGTAACTGAGTGTTTCTACTTCTGCTTTAGCAGCTTTTTAATATAGACTATAGAAGCAAATATTCCTGTTAGTGCTGCTATTTATCTGAAGGACAAGTCTGTTTTAAGAGCTCTGGATATGGACATGAAAAATCTATGGAAAACGGGTCTCATTCTGAGCTGTCACATGCCTAAAATGTACCCAAAAGTAATAATGCATTATGCCTCTTTGAGAACCTGTATTCTCAAGGGCAAAATAAACAATAAAGACTTGTTAATCACTTTGTGATTCACTGGAAAATGATGCTGTTTAGAAGCTAGATATGCTGGTATAACTCATTAAATTAACAATTTATTCAAGCACAAAGCTATGTCATATGCTTTCTTTCTAAGAATCCATGAAAAAATGACATTATTTTGAGTAAAAATCATTATCTTTTGACATGATCAAAACTTCCTTAAAATATTCTTTATCTTTATCTTGATTGGCATAGGTACTATTCTCATTTCTTGACTGAAATCTGCCAGCTGGGGGAGATTTTGACTTATTCATAGCCAAGCATTGGAATGGCTTATTTTTTGGAGGCAGATGTACTCTCCTATGCCCTGCTCTGTCTTGTTTCTGATATCCTCTCCTGAATCCTGTCAGACCATGTCACATTTCCTAGCCAAGGCTCCTCTCCTTTGGAAAAGAACCCAAGCATTTGAGCCAAAAGTTGATGGGAAATGACAGATGTACCTCAAACTTTACTGGTTTCTGACACAGAGACAGCTTATCACTTGAGACCATGTAAATGCATTTTATTACCCTTGTAGAATCTCAAACATCTTTGTCACCCTATAAGCTGTTAGTGCTGAAGCAGTTTGTAGATGTGTTGGTGGGGATTAGGGCTTCAATATGATTAAGAAATACAATTTCAAAGATGGTGTATATAGTCTGTAGTTCAGACTGACCTTTCCAGGCAGCAGCTTCAAATCTAAGCTCAAGATCCTTCAGAATTGTAGCAGCATTAAAAAACTCAACCCTCCAAACCCACCATTTTTCTTACCTGTGTGTGCTTGTGTGCACTTAAAAAGTATAGTTCTACACAAAGTAATAAGAACAATGCTGCATGCTTAAAACTGTCTTTCTTACATTTAGAGTTTTATTTTACTGATTCCTTTGCAAGTCTGAGCTAGTTCTCCCCTGAAGAATCAAAGGCATCTCTTCACAGCAATAAAGCAGAATATAATTGGTGTGGCCACAGCAGAACAAGACAGTATCAGAGCCAGGAAGCCTGGATTGATGGCAGAGCTCAGCCTGGGTGCAGTAGAGTGATATAAGGCTTTATGATGCTTCACTGCACCATATCTATGTCCTACTAGAGCTTCTGCTGGTTTACATATCTCCACATTGCCCTTCATTTTGTGATAGAGGCGTGCCTGGAAAAATATGATAGTCTGAGGTATTTTTTTGATTGCATATATTTCAGTCCATGATACAGATAGTTCTAGCAATGAGCACTGTAAAATTTTGTGTTTTGGTGTTGCTTCTCTTGGAGGGGAAAAAACTTTTTTTGTCATTTTAATATATGAGCTTTTAGTGATATTATAGCATTAGATTGGAGGGGAAAAGACTTTTTTTAAATAGTTACTCTGGAACTGAATGAAGGACGTGGAGAAGGCCAAATGTGAGTGGAAGCAATATTTTCTTTGAACGTGAGATCATTCTATTTCAGACACTTCTTTTTTTAACTTATGCAGTCAGAAGTTAGCCAATCAGGTCCATGCCAAAGTATGTAATTAAACAGTTTATTTTTCATAACTACTGAGGCAAATAAGAGCAGATGGTTCTCAGCACTTCAGAAGTTTAGGCTGTTTCCTTCAAGTCCTCAGTGCAAATGGAGATGACTGGCTTTATAGCCTCCACTTGAAAATACTGATCTTGCCCATTAAATACTGTTTTTAATCTATTTGCAGAATATGGCCCACAAAAGATCTGAATTACCTTTCTGCAGGAGGGGTCTCAGTGTCAGTACCCTTTTATAGCTCTGTGCTGTTTCTCTGGCATTGTTTCCATTGAGGGGGGGGATGTTCCTCAGCCAGCACTCACCAATCCCAGGCAGCTGTTGAGCAAGCCCTCAGCAGGGAGAGCTCTCTCGAGTGCTCTGGGGGTGTCCCTTGTGTGGCACTCATCAGTTGGTGACACTGAACTAGAGCAGGGTATCAGTGACATGAGGCTGGCACCTCTGGGAGAACAGCAAGAGGATGTGGGAAAGGTTGGGCAAGGCAGGTTTCAGGGTGCTGGGGTGTCTGATGAGGGAAACAAGGAGTTGGGGTAGTAGCTGCAATCAATTTCAAGGCAATCAGATTTATTATGTAGATTTTTTTTTTTCTGCCAACAAAGAAGAAAAAAATATTCATCAGATGCTCTGGGTAATGTTCTAATGTTCCACCCTTGGTTCTGATGCATTTCCCATTTACTGTTAACATCCCTTCTGTGACAAGCCCAGTTTTGGCTTGGAAGATTTCGCCCAATCTCTGTAGTGCTGCAGTGATTTCAGTTCCACATTGCTAAGGGCCCAGGGATTCAGGGAGGAGCAGAGGACAAAAATTCCCACCTTCTATTACTTCTGGTGAAAAGATTTCAGAATCACATTGAAACTTGAAATAGTATTTTTAAGTTAAGCAGGAGGAAAGTGAATTTGATTCTAATGTATCCTGCAAATAGAAAGTCATGGGTATTTAATATTTCTTTGATATCTATCAGTACCTTGACACTTACTGATGTTGTCCAACATTTGTACCGCACGTAAGGGATCCTAAATATGATATTCCTGTATCCATTGCTGTATCAAGTGAGATACAGCAGCTATTTGTGCAGCTATTTGAATATTTTTCTTTGTTTTTCCTGCAACAAATGAGAGATTGTAACAAAGCCCTCCTAATATCTAGCATTTGCAATCAGCTCAACAATTCTTTTAAAAGAACTATTGAATCTTACAGCAAAGTGCTAGGAAGACATAGTAAGGCCCAGGACTGTCCGTAGAGGCAGCTCACCTCATAAATGCTTAGCACCATATACAATGTGTTTTATTAAGATGTCTGGTTTGCACAAAGTAGCCCAACAATAGTGACTTGCAGTTGTTCACTGCTTGTTAGTAAAGGAGGCCCCTGACCTCTAGTCATTCCTTTTTATATCCCTGAAGATTGCATTCCTCTCTTTATAACCATTTTATGCCTCTTGAATAATAAAAGGGCTGCACTTGGCTGTGATTGTCTGGAGAAGTGCTTTGGTCTGTTTTGGAAAAGGACAAGGGTCACTGTCTTAGTGTGAAAAATTGCCTCAGAGAAGTTCTTTATGTTATGTTTTTTTTTTAATGACTTGCATTTTCAGGGAAGTGTATCAATTTCCTCCTTGTCTGTTTACTCTTTTCACCTCAAGAAAGAAGACAAAATTCAGGTTTGAGCCTGGATGGCTTCTGAATTGTCGTCTCAAGCTTGTGCTGTTAACTAACATGTGCTGGTTAGGATGGATCTCCAGTAAGATTGTGACTGGCACACATTATCTGGGCCATGATGGGGATTTTGCTTCAGTTCTGACTTCTGCTCAGTAGTTGCATTCTATCATTTTCTAAGTGCTGCATATTCCTTCAAGCTAATAAAGCCTCTCTTTGCTATGCATGACCTGCTCTGTGGTGTGACTGACTGATAACTGCAGCATTTGAAACCTGGCACTACATTATTAGACCTGCTGCCAGGTCCTGGTTATTTGTCAGAAGTATTTCTTGCCACTGGAACTTCAGCAAGATGGAAAGTAATTTTATAGAGTCACTGCAAACCTGTGGGATGTAAAGTGCTGGGATCCATCACAGCCAAGGCATTACCTACCAGACTTATGGATGTGGAGATATGTGTTCCTAAGAACCCCCCCACAAAAAATGCATTCCCCATGGTACTGTGTCATTCAGTCTATCAAATATGAAAGCACTTCAGCTTTACTCTTTGCTATAAAGACATTTATCTAGCTGGTGAGAGACTTTTCTCTAAATATAGATATACCTTAATGTGAGGCAGGTGAGCTGTAGTTTGGGGAATATGGGATGGCTGTATTCCTGTCTTTGATGGAAGGGTATTATTGCTTCTCATGGGAGCCAGGCCCATTTTGTGCTTTAAGGAATAAATATCTTCAAAGGCGGCCTTATACAGCTTTAAGACAAAGAATGGACTTGGTAAATCTGATTCAGTAGTGCCTGTTAGAAGATCTAAACAAGGTTAGAAAAAGCATTTTTCCCATACCAGTGTGCCTTAAGCCCAAAAGAAGCTCACTGAAGAAAACACCTCTTTCCTCTGACCTCATTCTGCCTCAGCTGAGATCTCCAGAGCCTGGGTTCCCTGAAATATGAAAGCAAGGAAATGGCTGGCAATGTGTTCTGTACAAGGAAGTCCATCTATCTTTTCCAGTCTGAAGTAGGTTCCAACAAATTTGTTACCAGAGTATCAAAGTGTTTCCTGCACATGCCAAAGGCAAAGACCTTTAAGGGTGTATGGGATGTAATGTACTCATAAGCAGTACTCACATCATTCTACTAGGGACTGCCTGGAACATCTAATACCAAAGTAAAAATACAAAGTGGAACAGAAATCTGTGAATATGAAGGACTGTTGCAGAGGCAGGCATAATTTGCCTGAGATTTCTGTGCTCTAACCCAAATATCAGATTTGCCTTGCTGTTCTGGATGGTGTGTTCTTGAACAGAATGGATGGAGAATAACACGCTGACAATAAAATAATTCAGTATTATTTTCCCTGTAAGTGTAGGTAATTTTCTAAGATGTTAGTGTCAAAGACTGAGATTCAAAAGCATGGATAATTTGACTTCTGACTGTCCATTATCACACATATGAAATTGATTTTATTTTCTGGGGTGCCAAGTGCAGAGATAAATATTTTTATTTTTGTAATTTGCAATGTATGATGGATTTTGAAACCCCAGCCAATATTCATCTCATTTTGCTGCAAGAACCATTTTCATGTTAAAATGGTACTCCAGTTCATGCTATTTTTCATTATAAGCTCTTTGAATCCTAAAAGTTGCAGTGCAAAATAATTATAGTAATTTGAGGAGTCTTAGTATGTGACACAATGGCTTTCTGAATTGCCTCATGGTGGCTGGGAAAATGAAATGAATAATGTATCAACTTGAAAAACATTTTATAGAATATGTCTGACCATGAAAGGGAAAGTAGGGAATAAGCCTCACTTCTCTTTGGACAATAATGTCTATTGTTTTCTCTTCAGTGAGGAGTAATCAGTTTGTAGTCAGCTGCTAGGTGGCAGATGTTGTAAAAACACAGAACAAAGGCAGGATCCCTGTCCCAGAGACTTTATAATCTGTGTACAAACAGGCAGCAGATGTGTGACACCAGCACAATGAGAAGAGAAGGGTCAGCACTGGCAGGATCAGAGCTGACTCTGGGTTGTTCAGGTTTAGATGCCATTCTGGTGAATTGCTGTTTGGGAAGATTTGGAAGAATATAAGAGGTTGTTCTGAAGAATCCTAATTTACTGGTTACTTATGCTGCAAAAACCTTATTAGCAATTCAAAGCACAATTCAAGCACAGGTTTGGTTTGATCTCTTCGGTGATTTGAGGCTGAGCTTTATGGAATGACCTAGAAGATTAACCATCAGTGTCTCAATGCTAGCAATAATTTAGATAAGACTGACTAATAATGACATAATTTGCAATTCTTACCTGCAGCTGTTTATGGTTTGTATTTCTGAACTCTGTGGTCACATCTTATTGTGTGTCATGCAAAGTTTGTGTTTCTGAGTTAATACACAAAATCTAGTCAATACATAATGGGGTTAAAGAATATTACATCATGTTCAGTTATTCTGTTATTGTGGCCAAAATATATAGTTAATTACTTATTATTACATACTGTTTGTGCTGAAATTCTTTGACTCATTTTCTGAAGATCCCCTTTTCTGTCCTGTCACACTTCCTCCTGCCATTAGACCTCCTTTCCATCCCTTGCTGAAATGAATTCAGTTTCCCTGTAAGCTGTGGCCATGCCTTACATTTTTACTCAGTTATTAGAGTTGCCACAACATTTATTGTCCCTTATAGCTGGAAGGTTGTCTATTCCATCTAGTCAGTATTTGTGACATACCTTTAATAGCACATAAACATATGCTTTCTGGAACAGCTGCACAATTTGCGGATAGTGCCTTTCAGTACTAATAGGACCTTTTAGCTTTGGATTTTCCTACTAACAGATGAAAAATCTGTAAAAAGCAAGCTGTAAGAGGAAATACAGAGCTGGTAAACCTTTTTAAGCCCACATTTACACACACTTTTAGCCTGTGTGGGAGAGGCTTTTGTATTCTCTCTTTGCTTACCTCTGTATATTTATGTTGGCACTTGGAAAACTAAGTTCCCACTCAATTCAGTGCCAGGGCTTTAAATGTGTTTGCAGTTTTGCACACAATTGGATGTATTTGTATCTGACATGAAATTAAATTACTTTTAGTGAGAGCAACAGCGGAAGCAGATTGCTACCATGTTGTAATTACTGAGAAGTTCTTAGTTTTTGTTTTTAATAGTCAAAACTTATGGAGCATGCCTGGATTGTACCAGCCCCTTGTCCATAAACTAAGACAGAAATCACATTATTGCTTTAGGGATTTTCTTCTATGTATCCTCATCACTTTTATTCTGTGTGGATGCATTTTATAATGCATTTTCAGTGGTATATGATATTTGTATTCCAGGCAGTACTTGCACTGCACTCAGATGTTGTGCTGCTGCTGGGGATACTGCAGAGGAATTGCTGGGGCACCGGGCTGTTAGAAAGCCTGGCTGGGGACATGACAGGAGAAAAAGCTGCAGTCAAGGGAGTTTTGGTTCTGAGGTATTGTTGGAGAGAGCAGCGAACAGGGTCTTAGGAGAGCTGGGCTTCTGATGTGCAAGATAAATAAGGAAAGCAACTGGGAAAATGAAATTGAGAATCTCAGCTGGGAGACATGTCTTACTTACTTCAGTTTTCCCAGCTCCCTCTCCCAGCAGCAGTGCTGCCTAAAGAAGTGGGATGTGGTTCTGAGGGTGGGAGGAGAAGAGTGTGATGTGAAGACAGAGGCAGCTTACTAATGTGGAAGAAGCTGTCAAGCTTCATAAATTTAAATATCTGCTCCTAGTTCTGGTTAACCTTCTACGCATACATGGTGTCTGCAAACAGTGACTTTGGGAATCTCATGTGCTGGAAATACATAAACATAATAATCTGTTCTTTTCTCACAGAAACTGTCACTCATTGCCTCTTTATGCTTGATGTTATTCAAATTGAATGCAGTGCTACAGTTTCTTTGGAAGTTTCTATTCAGGAGAAGAGATCCTGGGAATGCTGGGTTACATTCATGTGACTGGCAGATGGCCTGATTTGTATTCCAAAATGGAAGAAATTATAAGCTGTACTTATTTGGGGGGAACCCTCCATCCCCTCAAATCCTCTTTTGAAAGTAGTGATATTAATTCTTCCAGGGAACAAAAAAAATCAGCATTCAACAACTTTATTCAGCAAGACTTGATTTACCAACTTTGCCTTCTATAGTTTGAAATCCCACCAGTAAAATTGCTCAGTACGTGCTTGTGGCCCACTGGTTTAATAGGGCACCAAGAATTCCTGCTTTCCTTGAAAGATCTTTAACAGGTATTGGGAAAATGTTGCTAACCTTGGCATAGGATGGTCTGCATTTCTGTGTGTAGAGCTGTAGTGTGATGATAGGTGGTTATTCTGAATGCTTTCAAAATGGAAGTGAGTTATTATGAGAACTGTACCCCTTGTCATTCTTAAGCAGCTAAGAATGAGGCTTTACTTTGCAGTGCTGTCAACTTCATCATTAGTGTGCTGTGTAGGGTTTGTAGTTATGTTTTGATTGGCCTATTTTAAGTTGTTGTTTTCATTATTTTGAACTGATGTTTTTGAATTTGAATATAGGAGCTTCTGTAGGACTGATTTCTATCAGTGGCACTTCTGCACCCAAATACCCTTTAAAAGCTGTGATCCAGGTACTTTTATGTTTCTTTGTTTTTGAATGCCTTTACAAATCAGGTTTTAAATGCCTACTTAGCTCTGTTCCGCTCCCATCCTGAAGTGCGGAAGCACAGGAAACTCCTGGAGTGTGTTCTCAGGGAGATTGTTGTGGCTGTCTCATCAGAGATGCCCTCGAGCCCTCTTAAAATCTACTGAAGTCGATGGAAAGAATCTCTTTAACCTTGTAAGCTTTTTATTTAGCCCATGAGCTTGTCAGACCTGTAGCTGTCACTTTATTTTTTATTTGTACAGTTTTGGGCACCACGAGACCATTCTTCATTGATCTCTGGGCACTGTCACAGCAATATGCAGTTACCTTAAGCATATTTTAAGTGTTTAATTCATTATTTATCATCTCTCATTACAGTTGTGGTACTTACTTGGCTAATACTTGAGTGCTTGAGATGGGCAGTGGGGAAGTTCAGGTTTCTGTTTCCACTCTGGTGAGCCCTAGGTTCTAGAATGCCTTCTTGAGGTTTTGAGGTTGCAGTTTTGGAAATCCATGAAACCACAGTATCTTTTTTACTATGGGCTGGAATTAAAGCAGACTGTGTAACATGTCATTTAAGTAGCAGTGGAATGGCCATTGGTTCTAAGAAAGGGATGGATGTTGTGGGCATCTCCTGGAAGCAGATGTGGGTGAGGCTCCTGACCTCAGTGCAGCAGTGTCTGGAGTAGTGGGTGCTTGGCCATGGCTCCTGAGCACTGCTGCACAATCTGAACTGCTCTAGGGAATATTGTCTGTGCTGGGAACAGTGTGCTGCAGTGAAGGGATTGGGATTGAGGAAGCTGCTGTCATGCTGCTGCCCTGTCACAGAAGCAAAATGCTTCACCTTGGCCTTTCTAAGGACAGATGCTCCTTTCCTCACAGACAGCAGGAAGAGTGGGCTTGAGAAAATGATTCACAGAAACTCCTGAATTCCCTCATGTTCTGGTGATTTCTGGCACTGGTGTATGCTGGTCAGGGTGTTGGAGGGAATGTAAAAAGAATGTAAAAAACTCCTGTGGGGAAAGCTAAGTTTTGTGCCCATGCCCCTGTAAGTTTTGGCAGCTTGTAGAGAAGATCAGTGTCTGTTATGCTGTGCAGTAGGATAGGGAGAGAAGGCTGAAAATCTAAGAAAAGGAAGCATATAAGGCATGACCTCCAACAGTTGAATATGCATAAATGTACAGACTGCTCTGGAAGCAAGAGGTCAGACTCCAAATGCTTAGTGTGTTCTTGGGCTATGTGCTAAAACAGCTGTGCACCAAGCTGACCTGACATGCCAGGCTGTGGTTGAGGCTTTGTTGTGCTGGCAGGCAGTAAAGGCCCTTTCACTGGCTCAGCTGCCTCCTGGCAGTGGGATCTGGCTGAGAAGTCAATAAGGATTCATCCATTCACAGTCCAAATCTCCCATGGATTCAGGGCTAGGCCTTCCCCATAAGCAGGTAGGACTGTCTGGATGAATTTGTTGGCTCTCAGACCTTGTATGTTTCATTTAGGCCATTGTGAGCATCCAGAACATTCAGCATCCACTGTACTGAACCACACGTGTCTAAGTAGGTAATGCAAGATGTTTGTACTACAATTCTGCAGTACTCAGCATCCATTTGTAACTTGAGTCTGACACAATCTCCTGTTATGCATAATAAGGATGTTTCCATAATAACTTGAAACTATGCTCAAAGTGCTGGGGAAACCTTAACAAATACCTCCAAATAACACTTTATTCAGCAAAGGAAAAGAGAAGCTGAAACAGTTCCTCAAGTCTCCCAAGAAAGCAGTAATACACTTTTAAATATTTGGAATTTCATGACCCTTGGGGTCTCCTATCAGTGTTTTTTGGGGCACCAGAGTTGGCAAGAGTGTTAAAGAACTTAAAGTCCACACTCAGGTAGCTATACTGCTTCTAACATGAGGTCTGCTTTTTTTGGGTCCAATTTACTATCCTACTTGTGTTGTGAAGATACCAGGCAAGTAATAGCTCATTTCATGTGCTGATCATTACATTTCTGGATATTTTTCTCTCTGCAGTTTCTGCATTAATGTTTACATTTAACTTCTGTAAATGAGATTAGGCACAGGGACTGAGCTTGAAACATACTGCTCTCTGTTAACTGGGCTGAAACAGACACAGTATTGAAGGGCAGCTATCCTTAGACTGACTAAATAGACAGCTGTATTAAAAGTAGTGTTAGATTTTTCTGCTTATCTCAGAACATAGAAATTGTGTGAAATTAACTTTTGATATTTGCTTCTCCCTTTATATTTATGAACACCTGGTCACAGCTATAGTAGGGGTAAGGTTACCACATTCTGCCTTCTATTATGTTCACCCAGCTTCTGCAGGGGCAAGAGAGTTCAAAGCTTTTACATAAAACTGAATGGTAAAAAAAGTCTGAAAATAGCCCTACTTTTGAAACAGCAGCAAGACAATATTGGTGGATCTGGTAGAGAAAAGCGTGCATAAAACCCCACTGCTGTGCCCACAGCTTTTCTCCCAGCTATAAAATTCCCTGAACCCCAGCAGGTGGCAGTGAGCCACAGTCTGAAATTTGAATGCTGCAAAAAGGAAGAATAATATCCACCACTGAAAATTAAAAGATACTGGGTTCATTTAGGACCTAAATGACACAGATATGGCAGGTACCTGCAAGCATCAAAACAAACGAAACCCATTTTTCACAGACTGGTACCTTCTAAGGCAGTCCTCGAAGGTGACATTTTCCTGCTCCCTGCATTGCCTCTATTTTCTCCCTGGGTGGGTGCTCCAGCTTTATGCAGTGATGCAGTGCTGTGGAGGCAAGCATTGATGGCTTTACTGCATAGAAAACAATTCACTCTGTTAGATTAATAGAAATGCAGAGTGTGTTTTGAATAGCTCATTTTACATCTAGGCCTTTTTTCATGGAAGGCATAATGAATTGGATTGGGATAGGCAATTTAATTTTTTACAGCTGTCAGCCAGTGAGCACTGCTGCACTTGATTTGTTTTGGTGCCTCTTGCAGGTTGCTGCCAGGGTGGTTGTCATTACACTTCATTTTGTGAACTACTCAGGTGGGGCAAACACAGAAAGGAAAAGGTTACTGGGCAGGAGGGGAGCAGACCTTCATTATCTATAGCTGTGAGGAAAGCACTAGGAGAAAAAAGTTATGTTCTGGTTAAGCCCTTTTGTGCTGAGGTATACATTGAGCCTTTGTTTAATTAGATGACATTAGTGGTTCTATCAAGACCTAAAAGCATCCTATTGTTCCCTGGTATAGTTTACCTTGCTCTGTAGGGAGGAAATAAATACTTTCTGTAATGAGCAAAACAGAACTGAAAGCCAGATTTAGTGACAGATTTTGTTATTATTTCCTTACCACTCTAAATATAAAGATTTAGGTCTTGGGTGCTACTGACAATAATTACATTTGTGAGTGTGGAGGTTCATTTTTTGCTTCTGCTCTTCTCCAGCTAGGGTATCTTGTCTTCCACTGAGGGATATTTTTGTGTTTGAGGTGTCCTGAAAGGTCACTGATTTTTAAGGATCCACACAAACTCCATGTGTCATACATTGCAAGAGACTGCAAGGTGAGACAAACTGTCTTACATCTTGCAGATGTAGAGAGCTGTGGCCCCCTTGCCTCATTGCAGTTGGATTAACTTGTCCTCCAGAAAAAGGACTTCCTGAAAGTCAGTGTGGATGTGCTCATTAGCCCCTGCTATAAGAGGAGCCTACACCTTTTCTTGGCTGGAGTTGCAGTATGCTTCAGCTACACTTGTCCTGGAAGGAGCATGGCTTGGCTTCAGGGGATAAAGGTGAGGTCTAAAAGGTGAAGGAACATTCTTCCTTGCCTTCAGTCAAACTCTGGGGGGAAATGGTGAATGAGAGGTGCTTGGCTTCTGCTGTGTGTTGGGTGGTGAAGGGAACACTGCTGCACAGTGGTGCTGTTGGGAGTGAAATGATGTCCAGGAAACCACATCAACAGAAGGTGGCAACCATGGCTGGAGCCCTTTTCGTGGGATGGTGAGGTGTGACCGAACTGTATTGGCACAGTGCAAAACTCCCTGAAGTGAAGGGGTTCTTAACTTATCTCTCTGGGGATTAGAGGAGATTTTTGTAGCTACATGTGTAGTCCTTCTTGTAGAAAAGGAAACTTTTAGATGTGATTTTTCTGGATTAAATAGAAGTAGAAAAAAATCCTGTGGCTGGAAAAAGAGGGGACTTAAAGTAAGCCCTTTCACTTTGGCATGCTCATAGCATTTTCAATATTCCAGTTTTACTAATTTTCTCATTTGTATATGTAAAAATGACAAAAGATGCAAAGGGTAAATCACTCAAAATAAAACAAAAACCTTCTGGATTTGTTTGAATAAAATCTTTCAGATTGAGCAAAAAGAAATGTAGAGAGGTTGAAGTTTGATTTGAGATAGCATGCTTTGGTTCAGTTACTTAGTTATTGTCATGGAAAGAAATAAATATAAAATAAAAGAAATGCCTAATCAAAGAGCTTAACTTGCTGTGTAGCAGTGCATTTGTTATAATCAGGTTGGTTTGTTATTGAGAAAGGCATCACTCCTGTGTAGTGTGTCAATATGGGCAATGTATTTATTGGCATCCTAAGGAGCTGATTATGAATGTCAGGGAAGGGCAACCCTGCTGCTTCCAAATGTAAATCCAGCAGTTGGTCCTAAGTGTGTAACCAGAGCTGGACAGGTGTGGGAGGACCTATATACCAGAAGTCCTACTCTTAAGACTAAGAAGTAGTCCAGTAGTGCCAGAAGTTCTCAGTTTTTCTATAGGTATACACACCTTTCCTGCCATAACTGAGTGCCAGTGCCCTGGAGAAAAGTAAAAACCTCCCTTTTCAACTTCTCTTAAAATTCTAGTTATACACTGAGAGCCGTGAGAGCCCTTCACTCCCCTGGAGTGAGCCATGAGAATCCCTGCATTTGAGATGAATTCAGTTTCATATCATGGTATGAGAAATAAAAGCACCTCAGCTCTAACTCCAGATGCTGCTTTTTCAGTTTCTGGAGAGGTGGCTGCTCAGTGACCTCTCCTGCCATTGCCAGTGCATCCTTCCTGAGTGATGGATTGAAAGGTGCACTTTGCAGCTCCACATGTCAAAACAAATGAAGCAGCTCCAGTCTTTGAATACAGCAGCCAGTCTGAATGAAAAGGGAATTATAAAAGATGACTTATGCCACTAAGGTCGTCATGGTGAACAGAGCTGAATGTTCTTTTCATAAAATGGAATGCTGTAAGAAGGACAATGAAGAGCCCAGCTCCTGTGCTATACCTGTGTGAAATGAATGTATCACTGTATATGTGCTAACTCAGTGCAAAACAGAATCTGGACTGAGTTACACTGTGATGAACTGATTTATGGGACCTTCAAATACACCTAGTTGATCTGTGTTTAAAATTTTTATTGGATTCAAACTTTTGGATGTTGTGGAGAGGGCAGGCTTTATCACCAAGTTGCTATGGTTTAAAAAATCCGCTTTGAAACACACACCCTGACATTTTGTTAGGTGTGAGCTCCCATGCATGTGTTCCCACTGCAGTAAGCTGGAATCTTTTCCATGAATTTACTGTCAGTTTCACACAACTGTCTTTTGGGAGCTGGTGAGATTTTACAGGTGGTGTTTTGGACTTTTTCAAAAGTGAAAGAGTGCACTCTAACCTAGCTGATCAGTGAAGTGGCATGTGAGGAGACTGTGAGGTGATGAATCCTAAATACAGGGAAAATATTAGAGCTGTGCAGGAAGTAGATAGTATTTTTGACATGCTGTATATCTTAAAAGAAAACAACACATTTTAAAAATTTGTAATTAAAAATGTTTTACATGTCTTTCAGATGGATTCAAAGCTTGAATTTTCAGAAATATTAGACAATTATTTCTTTGTAAGTTTAAGAACATGTTTTTTATGCGGCAGATTTTATAAAAGCAGTTTATAAGTGCTGCCTAACACTGTTGAAAAGGTCAGTTTTAATTTTCTTCTAGAACTAAATTAAGAAAAAAATTTTTAAGAGATACTTTGATGTTTTACTAATCCTGTCTTGCTTCTGTTGAATTTTAGCTAGATGTTTGACTCACAGTAGACAATAAATGGACACCTTTCATCTTTCTATGGGGCAGAGGGCTCATAAATTTGGATCTACTTTGTTCAGAGAAGTAGCTGTATGGTTTGCTTAATTTATTTGAAGGAGGTGGGAATTAGTATAGAATTATTAATGTATTTCTAGAGTTAGCTGCAGTAGCTGGAGTCTCCTTGAGGGCCTGCTGGACTTGCTGTTTAATCCTTGGAATAACAAGTATTGTAAAATGAACATCGAAGAGAATTTGATTGAGTAATCTCATGTCCAATGCTTTCTGAATGGTCTGACGGGCTGGTTGGGCTCAGGCTATGTGAAGGCACCTGTAGTACATGGTGAAATTCATGGTATTTTAGTGATGGGTTTAGATGATGAGTAGATAGGGAGAAGAAGCATTGAGTATCAAGAAGGAAGGTGGGGTGAATCCAACTGGATTTTATTTTCTGTTCCTCACAGTTGTGGCCCATCTGCTGTTCTCATAAAAAGAATAGGTTGGCTGCTGCAGATGCTTGTGTTGCTGTAATTAACAGTGCAGTGTGATCTGAAGAATTCAGTCAAGTGCAGCAGGACGGGTGCCAGTCAGGCTTGGCTTTTTTGGCTTGCTGACATCTTATTGTAAGTGACACTTTCATTAGCTCATTTATTGCACCACTACTCCTATAAGTGATTGTCAACTAGGAGAATATATCAGGCTGTTTACAGCAGCAAGATGAGTCAGGATTTTTTTAGCCTTCTCCCTTTTTATGAGGAAGAGTGTCAGTCCCAGGCAGTATTAGATTGATGGCTGCATTGAAACCATTTCCTGTCACTTCTAAACTGATGTGGCCCTGGGTGGCTGGGGGATAGACTGGGCACAGGAGAATTGGTAGTGCTAACTCTCTAACGGGGTTTATTTCTGCATTTGCAGAGAATCTGCTGCTGACTAGTTTTAGGAGTTATAAAATAACTCATGTTTGAATTACTCAGCTGCTTTTTGCCAGAAGCTTTTTTTCTGTAGTTAACTATAGGATTATAATTGCCAATTAAGTGATAAGCCACAAAAGAGTTTGTGTTCCTGAACTGCTGGTGCATGCATTCAGAGTATTGTGCAGCACAAGTAGCATAGGAAGTGACATAGGATGCTGTTTTTTTCTATAAAATATTAAGTACTTTAAAAAGACGTGGAAAGGAGGTAGGATTTCTTTGTGGACAGTGCAACTACAAATAACAGATAACAGAAACTGGAGGAGGAAAAGAATGATTTTTACTTTATTCACCCTCCCAATTCTCCTTTCCTCCCCTGCTCTGTATCAGTCCTTCCTTGTGGTTTAATTTCAGTTTGGGCCACCTGGGGTGCAGTTCTGTGCAAAATACTCTGTTAAAGTGGATATGCTATATCATTCTTAGGTTGAATTACAGTGGTAAGAAATGAAAGTAGTAGAGGCATTTTCTTTAAGTCATTCTTTGTGTTCTTTAAAGATCTGTTGCTACAGCTCCAGCTGAGATGCTCCAGAACAAATGAAAATTGACTGTTGTCTAGCATCAAAAATAGTGTGATTTAGCTGAAATGCTTATGCTGAATTTGTTTCTTCTCCAAGGCAGCAGAGCAATTTAACTGCAGTATTGCATTGGAGCAATATGGCATTTCTTGATTGTTTTCATAGCACAAGGTGGGAAAATAGCTTTCCTGTCCTCTAAATGCTTTAAACTTGAAAATGTGTTAATTTGGTTGTCGATCACAAGGAGATGCTTCATCTTGTCAGAAGAAGTTAAGGGAAAAATTTGTTGTGAGAAACTTGATACAAATGAGTTGCATTTTGTGTGTGTGTACAATAACGAGAGGTGAAGCAAGGAGAAGATTTGTCTTTCAAAAAAGAAGAAATTTTCTTTTCTGCAGAGAAGTAAAATAAGCATGCAACTTTTACTGAGGTGGAATGCTTCAGTTGTTTCACTTCATTATGAGCAAAATCAATACTAACAAAGTTAAGTTGTAGTAGTGTGACAGTAAAGTCACCTCCTGATTTAACAGCCAGGTGAAATGCCCTCTCTGTGCAGAGTGAAGAAGAGTACTTGATGCAAGAATTTATTCTCAAGTATGGTGCTGATCACCTGGTCAAAGGATTACTACGAGTCCAGTCACAGTGCTAGCAATGTCCAAATTAGCTTGTTATTACAGCTTACTTGTGATGATAATATAAATAGATATGTGCAAAATTTATCATCTCCATTTTTGGCATTGCCCTTTGTTCCTATGCTACTTTAGCCCCTAGGTTGCATGAGTTAATTTTCCTAGAAAGGAAGAGAAGGGGGTTTTACAATGAATTGTAAACACAATGAGGTCTTTGCTGAGGCAAAGGTGATGGTTTCTTCCCCATGATTTTGCACCTTCTTCAGCTCCTTTTTGTGTGATTGCTGAAGCAGTCTGCTCACTTGCTTTTCCTGCAGTGAAGGTAAGTGATGTTGTATTGAAGATCTGTTATTTGTGTACATGATGGCTGTTCTTTGATCCTCCAAAGCAGGTTTTTACCCAGCTTCTAAACTTGCATGCATATAGTGACTGTAAATCAATCTTCTGTGATTTGTTTTTGTAGTTCTGTGGTCTCTGTTGTTGTTCTGTGGTTGCTGTTTCAAAGCCTCTGTTGTAATTTTCCCCCTCTATTTTTGGGCTGGTACCACATCTGTTTTTCTTAGATGACACTCAGGCTGAGGTTAACTGATGTTCTGAGAGCACAAGCAAATCTTGTGTTTCTCTTCTTGGGTCACTGAGAGTTCACTCTAAAAATAAGAGATCCACTAGAAGACACATAAATAGAGACACAAACTGCTGTGGTAGCTCCTCGCTACAAATGATCTTCTAGTTATGCCAATATCATTGCTATGTTATAGAAACTGCAGCAATAAATGATCATATAAAATTGTAGTGGCTAGGCAGTAAGAATTATTATTTGAATATATTAGTGTGATGTATGCTTGGGAAGTAGGATATAAAAGATGAAAAGTCATGACTGAGGATGTGCATCTGTGGAGTTTATTGAAGGGCATATGGATGATTTTGCTATGTCAGCCATCTTTATTATGACTTATTAAAAGTAAGCTATAAGAACCAAATTGATTTTAGCAGTAAATTTTAACTGTCCTTCTGGACTTAATTTCCAGTGCTCTGTATTTTTTTATTGTGACTGGTCAGAAACAAAACTTGCAGAAGGAACTCTAACATCATCGGTGCTTTGGCATGACCTGAGATTTTAAGACAGTAAAATTGACAGTTTGAAAATAATAAGGTTTTTCATCTCCTACAGTTCTTGTCAATTACTGCGCCCATCTCTTGACAGGAGAATGCTTTTCTGTGGATTTTTCACCAACATTAATATGTTATTATAAAAAAATCCTTTACTTTCCATTAAACAACATTTTCTAGGCAAATGTTTCACTGTGGAATTCCTGGCCTTGAGTATATGGACTCAATTGAATTCCTGTTGAAGGGGATGCAAAGGTATCCAGTAGCTTTAGAGAATAATTGAATAAGCATTTGAATAAATCAGGAAGGTGGACTTTGAAGGTCATAAGCACATACCTTTTTGAAGTGGTCACAAAGCTTTATAGGCTCTTGGGCCTCTGCTGAACAGCTCCATTTCACAAATAAATGCTCTCTGCTTTAGAACAGTTCAGTCTGAGCATGGAAAGCTGAGCACAGTTTCCATATTGTGGAATAATGAAGTGGTATAATTCCAATTAGATAAGAGTTCCTTATCACTAGGTTTTGAAGCCTGGATTTTAAATCAATATACTGAGGGAACTGAAAACAGTGCCAGCCAGTGCATTTTAAATGAGGAACTGTTTTTGGAAGACAGTGTTGATACCACTACCAAAAAAAGTTTAACATAAACACAATTCTACAAAGAGAATGAAAAAGAAATCATAACTTCTAAGAAGTCTTGAAACCACAAAATTTGTCTACTTTTCTCTTGTTTCACAGGTGTGGTTTTTCTTTTTTTGTCTTATCAGTCATGTTTTCACTACTCATTCAGACCACATGCATCCTGTTCAGGCGCTGGGCAGTTTGGCCTAAGATTGTTTTCAGGCCAAGAGATTTAGGACTGGGATCTTACCCCATGTGTTTGCATATTTACATGAATCCCAGGTGAGTTTAAAAGAATTAAAAAACTTGATTCATCATGTCAGGGAGTCATTCCTCCACCCACACAGCTGGACATTGGCACAAAAAGGGATATTGCTGGAGAACAGCTTCCATCCATGAGTAAGGTGTAACGTTGACGTTCTGACTAATAAATGGAATGTTAGAGCCATGAGATAATAGGAAAGTTACTAGAACTTAGAGCATTCCAATAGGGAAACATAAAAAATGTAAATGCTAGAGGCAAGTGAAATTTAATACATGCTCTTTTCTAGTGATCTCATCTTATTTCAGTCACTTTGCATGGGACAGCCCAAATACCTGAAGATGTATCTGGTATTGCAGTCAATGTAAACTTTATCTCCTTTTATTTGTGTTTTTCTCAGAAGAGAACTTTAATTTTGCTATTGGCTTTGGTTTACATTTATGTGCTCTGCTTATGAGTATTTGCTGTCTAGGGTGACCTGAGCAGCAGCACTTGGAGTGTCATAGTCCTGTTCCAGTTCTGCAGAGCCACCATTCCAGCTGCAGATTTGGCACATACCATCAGGATAATGAGCAATAAGGGCTTGTGGTTTTTGATTTCTTGCTGCAGGATACCACAACACTGTGTGAATAATAGTTTTAAAAGCCAGTAGGAAAGCCTGTGATTGTCTATTCCATATTGCATGGCAGAGGCTATGGTGTTTAAAAACTGATAAATCACATAATGACAAAAAACACCCAAGGTCTGCCAAACCTGGGGCTTGTCTTGGTCACTTGATGCATTAGGTCACTGGCAGTGAGTTCATGGCCCTTACTGAATTCCTTTAGCATTGTTCCTGATGCTTCATTTTTCCTTTATTGAGCCAATGGCTCTGTGCCATCTTCAGGTGAAGGGTAATAATATTTTATATTTTTAGTGTCTGTGGGGATGAAATAAATAAATGCTGGGTTAGTTTGTCATTTTCAGCTTTCCTGTTTCAAGTCTTGTTTTGCTTGTAATTTGATTATGGGCTTTTTTTCTTCTGGCAATTAACTAATGACAGAAAAGCACAGTGTGTTGGCATTGGCTGTTGGAATTCACACAAATTTGGGAAAGGAGAAAGTTGGTGGCAAACTGTGATTTGTTACAAAACTCAACCCTTTGCTGACTAGTGCCAATGTGGAATACTTAAAGGATGTTATGGGAAAAATACTTTTTCAAAGTTGTACCTCATTCAACTCTCCCCATGTTTCAAAACCAAACATTAACCCCAGCAATCTCGCCAAAATCAGAAAAACGTCTCACAAACTCCATGCTTGAAAGTTATATATTTTAATATTTATATAACCAGATAGAGTACCTCATCAGATTTCATAGAGGAAATGAACTTAGCAGGTAAGCAATCAGACAGTTACTGCAAATCAGCATCACTGGCACTAGAAGATGATAGCTGCTTTACTCCCTCTTCATATGATGTGGCAGGTATTTGCCTTGGTACAAACAGCAGAGAGAAAGGTGTGTTTGTCTGGGATCCAGCTTATCTATAAGCTTTGAGGAGTTATTCACTGATGTCCTGTTTCTGATGTGAGCATCATGCCAGTTATTATGCCATTGTACCAAAAACTTGCACAGAACTGTGGTGGTGGTGGGCACTTTCATGGGCAGAGGACCCTGTTTTGGTGGAGCTTGCTGTAACAGTGGGGCCCACACTTTCCCTCAGTTCCATCTGTCTCAATGAGAATTTTGTCACAGATTAAAATGAGCCACGATCACGTCTTGGAATCAGGGACAAACGAGTTGATTAAAGGGAGCCACAGTTTGTAAATAGTGTTCAGTGTTGTCAAACAGGCAGCATTTATTAGCCAGACACTTTCTTTTCTGAGCAAACTGGAGAGGAAATCTCGTGTGCTGCCTGACAAGTGTGAGAGGGACGGAGTGCTCAGGGAAGCAGATGGCTGGAGCTCCAGTGGATGGATGGGACAGAGCTGGGAGACTCCTGGCTGCCTTGGAGTGACAACCAATTGGAGCTGCAGCATGTGCAGCTCCTGAATTAAACTGCTCACATTTCATGAAGAAGAATGGCTTTTGTAGGAAATTTGTGCTCTAAAGCATAGGAATGTAAAGGAATTGAGACATCCACAGCTGCTGCAAAAGAGTAAAAAGCATTATGCTATTGGCATGAATTGTGAGTAAATTTATTGTGCATTCACAGAATAGTGAGAATTATTTGGCTGAAAAGATTTCATTACCCAAAAGGAAACTGCACAAAAAGGTGTTATGTTAGTGAGAATAAGTTTTTTTAGCAGCAATTTAATTTCTTTAGGTAAGTTTTCAAATAAAACATTCTTCTGTGATAATAATTTAATGATTTCTTCCTACTCATCAACAAGACTTTTAAATTAAATACATACATCTTTTTTCCTAATATAAAAAAATATTTTTTAATCTTCAAATGAGAATTATTTTACATGTCAAATTCTTAGAAGAATGGGGAAATTTACTGTTTCTCATTCTTTGTTATATCTGAAACCTAGAATAATGCAATTACTTGATAAATGTGTTAATTTAGCAATAACTATAATTATGTGAAAAGTCATGACCTACCTTTGTCTAAAAAAATTAACCTTGTGGCTGAATTATTGTACAAGGGCTTAAACCTCTAATTTGGAGATAAATCATTCTCTGAATAACAAGTAGAGGGGCTTTGACACAGCAGTTGCTGGTAGATAAAGATTGCAGATGTCTGAAAATTCTATACAGATCCTGAGAACAAACTTGGATGGCAATTTTTGAAAATGGAAGAGTATTTTATTGTAGATCTGAGTTAAATTGACAGCTAAATTTTGAGCTGTAACACGGGTGTCTCATATTCAGTATAACAGCAAAGAGTTTTTCATCAATCTGACCAGAGTTAAACATTTTTTTTTGGCTTTTGTCATCAGCTGAATGCTCAGAATGGCAGTGTTGTGTTTTTATGACTTTTGAGGCTCAAGATAAAGAGAAAAATGAGATGCTAGATATTATGAATGAGGCTTGGATTAGTCTCCTGCTAATATGCTTTATTCAAGTTGTTGTTGTTATTAGTCCTGCTAAGGTTTAGTCATTTATTCTGAGTCACAGAATATTGTAGTTTATTTCCATTAATCAGTGTTACACCCATATGTATGTGGGGTCTGAACAATGCAAAGGTTTAATGAGGCATCATGTTTACTCTGCATTTTGCAGGAATACTCATCTCTGAAAGAAATGAACTGAAACTTCTTTTGGGGGGTACTTACTAATGCATTTCACTGAATATGCTTTTTTAGTTTCACCTCCCATAGGAGAAAGCCTTTTTCCTGTGGTCAATTGAGTATGGCACAAGGGTAATAACAAGTCTAATGGATGCTGTAAACCACCACTTTTTAATGCATAATGTAATTGAATCAGAATATAGTGTCTAGACTGATGGAGTCCCTGGTGCTTCAACAACTGAAATTATGATTAGAAAGATCCAGATAATGCTGACTTCTCATTTATTAAGCCTCTATTATACAATTTCTTTTCTACAGCACATTCACTTTTACTTTTGAATTATGTTGTGCCATCTTAAACAGTCTAATATTACACTGGAATAAAATTCAGAGCTTCAAGAAAGCTTTATCATTTCTGTGGAAATACATACAGAATAAATTTGTAGTCATGTTGTATGACTAATATTTCCTCCAAACAGCTCTCACATCAAATTCTGCATTTAAAATTGTGTTCTTTGGCAGAAAGCTTATTGTGAAACCAGTTCTCCTCTGTTGGCCATTATTGAACAGAATGAAGAGCAGAAAGTGCCTCTGCATTGTGTGCTGAGTGTGGGTTATAGGGTTTTCTGCAGGCTCTGGGATAGCTGAGTTCTTTTCCTTTTATTGAAAGGACAAAATCTGAAGGCTTTTCAGAACAGAAGTAAATGGGAGATTGTGCTCTTGAGGCTCCACAGATCATCTAACCAATGAGCTGCACATGAAATATGTTGTGCTTTCACTTTGAGAGAAAATTTCTATACTATTAGCTGACAAGATTCTTCATATATATGGTAAAAATAAAAATTTCTGAGTTTTTTTAGCTTTCCTTGAGGTGATTGAAATAACAAATTTTCAAAATGGCTGTAATGCAAGCAATTATTTCTACTGTCAAAGAAAAATTATGTTCAGATGAAGTTGTTAATGGAGTTCTGGATAAATGCAGGGCCATGCAGTGCTGGAATTGCTAATGCTGAATGGGAGCTGCCTCCAGGCTCCTGTTACTACAATTATCTGGCAGAGCTGCCCCTGCAGCCAGCCCAGCCCTGGCCAGAATGTACACGTGACACAGCACAAGGTTAGCTGTGAGCTGAGCCTCATACTCCTCCATGTACCACAGGCCTTGGGTTAGGGTCACTGCAAGAAGACACATCTCAAAAGACATCAGCTAGGATAGCACAAGCTGTGTGCATAAACTCTTTTCACTTTCATATACTTGAAATAAGTGTATGCCAAAGGAGGGAATATTGTATCTTGAAGTGCTTGCTGAAAACTGGGTAACCATCATCCCTCTCAGTTCTAAGCTTTCAAACAGCAACTAGTGTGGGATTGAACTCCTTTCTGTTGTCTTAGGCTAGAAGATATTCTGCCTCAGTCTTTGTGTAGTTGGTGGAGCTGTAGTGTGATGAAAATGACTCTTGGCCCATGCTGGCTGCCTTTCAAATCAGCAAACTGACTTTGCTGTGGGTTGAGAGAGGTGGAAGAATTTGGATTTACCTGGTAAGAACTGCTGTACTTTGAAGGGGATCAGACTGCAGTCAGTGGACATTGCTTAATCCTTTAGAGATGGAGCAAAACTGTGGGGGTCTCCATGTGCCAGAGCACAAAAATTTACAGTGAATTGACAATGAAGTCCAGTATGAATAATCTATTAGCCCTGAGAGCATGGACTTAAACTAGTACCTCTTGGTGTTATGTATTCTTGGAGAATTTGGCATAATGGGCAGAGGCTGAAACTCGCTTTTTAAATCTTAAACCTTCGGGATTTTAGTCTAACATTTATTCAAGAAGTTACTTTCATAATCTCAGTGGTTATAAGACCCAAGCTGCAGTGAATCAAGCACCTATGTTCAAATGAAAGCCACCAAAAATTGCAAGAACATTTCAGATGGCTGCAAGTGTACAAGAAATTGGTAATGGAAAATGCTGTGAAGTGCAGCTGAGAGATTCATAGTTCATGTCCTAGCATTATCATTTTGCTTCATATCTGATAAGCATGTTCTGTTGATGAAATCTGTATTTGTATACTTAAGGATGCTTTCATCAACACTGTGGGCCAAGTAAGATTTTTCTGGAGATCCTAAAATTCCTAAGGAGCGCTGTACTGACAACAAAAGCAGAAAGTTTTGCTGAGTGAGGATTTGATGCAAATTGAAGCTGACAGAAACTGTCCTTTATCTGATGGAACTGTCTGAGAATGTGGAGGTCACCTGATTTTCAGTCTCAGATTCAGAGCAGCTTCTTTTCTAACAGAATTATAGAGATTCTGGGTAAATGCATGTTCCGTGTCTATTATTAATGCTGCTGAGATTAGCAGGCCACATCTTTCAGAATTGAATGGAAAGGATAAATATCAGATATGCTCTGGGAATATTTGTGCTGCATCACTCTATTCATAGAGTCTGGAATTTTGTGATCTAAGGCTCTAATTCCTGTTATTCTAGATGTCACAGAAATAGCAGAGAAATACAGTGAAATGAAAAATAAAGCAGAACACTCCTTTGCTTCAATAGAGAAATGTTTTGTGAATGAGAGTCTTCATTTTAACTGATGTGAATGACTCAGGCTGCAGCAGCCCTGTGCCAAAAACAATCAGCCACATAGCTTGGCAAGTGTTCTGATAAATTGCTTTTGCTGGCAGTAGTTTTGTAACTTCAAATGAGTATTAACCAAATGACAGTCTTAATTTTTCAAGTGCTAGCTGGAAATAAAGGTTTTTAACTCTGTTGCATGTTCAGTACACAAAACACTAGGACTTCAGTATGGTGTGTGTGTACACAAATAGATTCACAAAATCACTTCTTAGTACATTAGGGGCTGTAAATCCCTCTCCATGGGCTCCAACGCCAGCATCACCATAGCACAGATGTTGCTGTCTGTTTTCTTTTCTACAGAATTGTAATACATTATGGAATATCTTGGGAGTTTTTTTGCTATTCAGTGTTCATCCCAAGTTGTTCCTGCTGTAAAATCTTGTTTGTTGCTGCTTTTCAGCAGTGTTTTTCTCTCCCTTGAAGTAACAAAGTTCCCTGAAGTCAGCTACCACAGGGGAGAGTTTTATCTACAAGGAAACACGTATGCCCTTGGTGAGATTGCTTGTGGCTTTCTAGGCCTCTTGAGTCTTAAATTTTTAATTAAACACAGGTGGGAAAAATGAGACAAGTATTCCTCCACATTCATGACAAACCAACAACCTCATGCTTGTGCTGCATTCCCTATTGACCCAATTAGCACCCTACAGTCCAGCACCTTTGTTTTCCCCTAATGGCTCTTACCTGAGATGGGCTTTGGCAATGGAACATGTTAGGCTTTTCCACAGGAGAGTCTGAGTATTAATCCTGAGGGTCTGGCAAGTTCCCATCTGAGGTGGTGTGTGGGAGAAGATGGGAAGCATCTCTAAGGCTCGACTGTTTCCCTCCTTTTTCCTGAAAGAGAGGAGACAAATTTGTGTAGGGCTAATCCACTGCCTCTTTTCTGGTTCAGTGGGGCTGGGTTTTTTTCTCCTCTACAAACATTCTAGTAAAAATCCCCAAGTGTCTTTTCAGGTGTTAACCCAAGCATGGGTTATCTGTTTTTCATCTTGTGGGATGAGACATATGAGCTAGAATAGTGGAAGGAAAAAACCCTGTATTTAAAAAGCATGTGCAAAATTATCCCGCATCATGTTTGTTTGGAATTGTACCAGTGCGCATGGATATGCACATTACCTGCGTTGATTGACTTTTTAAAACATTGTCAGTGACATTTAGCTGACAGGAAATGAGGGGAGCCAAACCAGGGCATTTTATTAGAGTCTTTAAGTGTTTCCTGCTGTGTTGATTTTTCTGGTCCCCAGACTTCACAGCTATCCCTGACTTCATCCTCAAGAGAGGAATACATTTTTGTACATTCTTCCCTGACTTCACTAATCCTGTGAATTATTCTCAATCATAAGGGGGAAAATGGAAGAAAAGAGTGAGGAAAAAAACACAGTACCACTCTGCCTGATGCTCACTCTGTCTCTGAAAGTTGTGGGGGCACTTGTATAAATGCTGAGTTTATTTTGCTTTAAGACACAATGGGAACAAGGTTACAATCTCCAGCAAGCTGAGAAGCAAATTTCCTTAAAAGTTCTACTGAGCAACACTGGAGTTTTCTTTATGTCCACTGCACTGCTCAGGCAGCAAACTTATGTTTATAAGTTAACAAAAAAGTGCAGAAAAATGTGTCTTTTTGATACTAATCTAAGAAGTTCAATGCTAATTCTTTCAGCATATCAGTTATGCTTAAAGTAGTATAAAGGAATGTCTGTAATATTCCTATTAACAATGCTGAGATTTTAACCCATTGCTGATGAGATGCCTGATGATAGCCTTGCTTAGACAGTGTAGTAAAAATAACAAAGAATGAAGTCTGAGAGGTGGAAAAATAATCAACCATGTCATAAGTCATCTCAGGAGATGGTAAGTAAATAAGGTGGATTATGAATGCTATTAGGTGATCTTAAAAAGTTATATTCTTATGATCTCTAAATTGTACTAATAAGAAAATGATATAACATCATATTCTTCAAGACCTGCTTTGGATTAAGCCTAAGAAGCCCCTTTGAAGCTGACAGCCTTACTCATATATGTGGTGTTATGAAACTGTTTAAATATTCTGGTGGACTGTAGCTACAGATTTTAAACTCAAGATCTTGAAGTGATTCTTGTGCCTGCAGAAATAGTAAATTGCAGGTATCATTGTTTACATGGGTCTTTTCTCCCTTTATTTGAATAGCAAAGTCTCCCATAACTCATTCAGTAGACTTTCTAATAGATGATGTTTCTAGCAATGACTAATAAGAGAAATTCTTAATATTTTGGAGTATTTTCACAGACAAACCTGTTTGGTTTTGTGTGTATGAATTTAGTTTAATCTTAGGGTTGTGAAAATCAATCCCTGATTGTATGAGAACTGGAGAAGAACAGCAAATTTTTAGCTATAAAATAAAATTATTTATTCAGCTTGAGTTATTAATGTTAAATTGCATTTATTTTTGGTGTGAATATGTGGCACAAGGCCTTTTTTGTAATGTAAATTTGATTTGACTGAAGCTTCTGTAAAATCCAGAAGTATTTGGCAGTGATCTCAGGCATCTTGAAATGAAACCACAGAGATGACACAAAAAGCAAACTGTTATGCTTGTCTGTGCTTGGAAAAGACTTCCAAGCTAGATATACTTAGAAGACTTTTAGGGTTCCTTCCAACCTAAACCTTTCTATGTTCCAATTCTTTACTGTATTCATTTGTGGAGTATTAAGAAGGATATCACATCCTTTCTTCAATATTTTAATTAAGATTATAATTTCTTTGAAAGTTCTGTGTTGTCTGACTTCAGCACCCAGGTTTTTTCATGTAAAACAATGCCAGTATTAATTAGTGACTGAGATGGGAAAAACCTCAATATGACACCTTTCCCTTTTTCTTGTCTATATTTGTGGTTTTTTAGTAATTTATAACTGAAAGTATACGGTTTACCACAGAAATTGATTAAAAAGAGTACAAAAATTGGAAATAATCGAATAAGAATAAATTGTAAAGAGAATGAAATAGCTGACTTCATTCTTGGGCTCTGCTAGGTCATCAGCCTAAGTTGGAGCACTCCTCACGCTGATGATGTGTGATTGGCACTTAACCAGCAAGTGACTTTGAGGAGGAGAATGATGTACCTGTAAAAATTTACTACTCTGCCTGAAAACTAGTGTTTGCAGTAGCAGTGATGTTGGTGACAGCCTCTTAAGATTATACCAATGTAATGCAGACCCATATTTAATCACTGGCAGTGTGGGAAACTTTAAAAGAATGAGGAGCTTTACTATGTGATACCGTGATCTTCTCGGGAAAACCAAATCATCTTTGGATGAATCTGCTACAGCTCAGCCATAGGCTATCAGGGCAGGCAAATGCTGAGAAGAAGCAGTATCTCTGTATTTGGCAGCTGGCTTTAACACTGACTTCAAACTTCCTCTTGGGGAACAGCAGTTTCTCCTTTTCCCACCAGTAACAAATTTAAGAGTGTGGAGGGAAATGCTGTCATTTTGTTCTGCAGATAATTGGGACTAAAGCATAGAAATGAGAAGCTCTTAGTCTGACACTTCACTTAGCCAAGGGTCCTGGAGTCCCAGGGGAGTTTTTATGTACAATTATCAGAGAACACATAGAAACAGCATGCAACAGTCTCCACTTCTTCTTACTTGCAATATATCATCCAAGCAGTTTACAAAGAAAGCAGATCTTCTATTTTCTCTCAACAGGTGAAGCCTAAAGCAAGGAATAATTTGTAACACAAACATTGCATTAGTTGGTCACTAGAGGATTAATTGTAACAATCAATTATGTTTAACACCTGGAAAGATGAAAAAAAACTCAAAAAACCTGACCCAGAATAAAAATATAAGAAACACTTTGGAAAAGAAGGAGGCAGGCAAGACAAGCATTAAGCAGTTCTGAGGTGAAAGAAAAAATACTAAAACAGAAAAAAGGGAAGTTGCCATGTATGAATGCTTATCCTCAGGAAAGAGCAAGATAGTAGATGTTATAGTCTGAGCATGAGGTTTCCAGAGTCATTTGTAGACCAAAGGACCAGATCCTGCACTGGATCTCTTCCCAGATTTTCCCCTGCAACTTAGTGCCAGTCCTGGTTGTTTCTTGCTCCCTCCCCCTTCACCCACTGGCTTTCCTTTCACAGCAAGTGAAAGATTTCTTCTCTTTGTTTGTTGTGTTTCTAGAGTAATTTTCCTTTTTTCCCAGGCATAGCTCTTTTGATAAATTCTGCTTTGTATCAATGTCCAGATCAAGCTCCCAAGCATCATAATATTTGCTTTTAGGAAGTGTGATTTGTGTGGAGTTTTTTGTACTTTTACTGCAGTAGGTACCTACAAATACAGTGGAAGAAAATGAGATGTCAGTTTTTTTATAAAGCTATTTGTCAGGTGAAAGATTTATTTCTCACAAAGATGGATAGCTGAATACACTTGTAAAAGGAAAACTGAATTCTATGGGGACACTAAAGGCTGTCTGTGGCTCTCAGAAAATGGAATCTGAGAATAAAGTTTTTTGAAGGCCTGCACTCATATTTTGGCTTCTACTGGAAGCTATACCTAATTGTGATATATCTGTTAAAATACATTTTCATGGGACTGCTGAAGTGTGAGGAGTTTTTAAAAGAGAATTGTGAAGAAAAGAACATCTTGCTTTCAGTTGTATAATATGAACACATTGTGGTGTTAGATAATGTGATGGCTGTGCTTGGGTCATCTCCCTTGGGATGGTGCAGAGGCAAACTGAGGTCCTCTTCCCTTTTATGTGAGAATGGACAAACTACTATAGATGAGGAAAAAAATAAGTCTCATATTGAATAAGAAAAGCGAGTGGAAATAAATTCTCAAATGTCTTAAAAATTAGAGCAAGATAAGCAAGACAGCCTTTCCAGCTCCTTGCTTTATGGTGCTGCAGTGGTGCTGCTGTTGCCTGCACCTTTAGGCACCACGTGCAGCCCTGCTCTGTCCTCAGCTGCCTCTGTAAGGCTCTGCAGCCTGTTCACCTGTGAGAGCAGAAAAGATGGGCTACCTGGAGCTGGCCTCTTTAAATAAAGTGCTCTGTGCTGTATATGCAGTTTAGGGATTTTGCTAGTAAAGCATGCTAATAATTCATTGCACCTAAAGAAAAAGATTCTGAAACAAATGAGGAAAAAACCCAAGACTTGAAAGCAGCAGTATGAAAAGATCTAAGTTAAGTTACAGCAGAATAGATGACATCTAAGGAGACAGATCACTTTTTGCATTAGAACCAAACTAGGTTTAAGTTGGCATTACTGGTTTAATTATTTTTTGAATAGGATTTGCATTTATTGTTGATTTGTATTTCTACTATTAGAAATAGTTGATCTTCTCAGAATAGTTAGATATGAATTCAGTTTAAATATTTCTGTCTGGAAATGGCTATTGATTTCTAGGGATCTATTTGTAATTTAGAGGTACTTGCCAGACAGCTCAGCCAATATATTTGCATGATTAGGTTGTTTGGGAGCTGCTCATTTTGAATTTTCATGGTGTGTGACTAGTGACCTAACTCATGCATTATTGCTTCTATTCCATTTTTCAGCAGCAAGCTTTTAAAAAGCAGGAGAATAAACAGCAGAAAGTTTATAATATGTACACAGAACTTGTTTTCATGTGAACCTTGGGTGCCATCTTTGAAAAATTTTGGGCTCCATGTTTCTGTGAACCCAGGCTTGAGAACAACTAACTGCAGAGCAAATGAATAAAGTTTCTTACATGTGAAAAACTTGAAAAGGTACCTGAGGAATTGCTTTCCCCAGATGTATGATGAGAGATGGGGCATGTGAAATGCTTAATGTTAGTATCAGTCTTGTGTTTCAGTATCCCCTATATAATTGTTACAGAAGTTGTGGCGCTCTTAATGACTGAAACTGAGTGTACTGAGTGTAGATTAGTGAATGTTAGATTTTTCTTGTTTAATTCTGTCTAAAATTAAAGCACATTAAAATATTTTTCAGAGAAATAGAATTAAATAATCTCTAAAATTGCATGTTTACCTTCAAAAATCCTCAGACTGTTTAAAGACTTTTTCTTTAAATAGCATCTGAAAAAGATGTGTTTATTACCTTTTGTTTTTCAAGTCTGTTTGTTATCTCAGGCAGGCCAAATTCTTATATCTCTGTGTAGCAGTCTGAGGAAGAAATACTAGAATGAAACAAAATCTTTCCAACTGGTTAATGAGTTACTTCAGAGTCATCCCTGTATTTGCTGGTGGATGCTGGCAGAGTGAAGTTGCAGTAGGAGTATTGTTTATCTGTTTGTTTGTTCTAATAATTAATTATATGTACATTTAGAAAAATACCATTTCTGTTTACTTTTAGCTAATATTTTTAAAATAATCCCCTAATGTTAATACAAGTGATCAGTAATGGACTTGTTTGTAGGAATTAATTGCTGCTAAGAGATTTATTTCATGAGATATTCTGTTTATTGGCTTAAGCTGAAGAAGGTTCTGAAGAAAAAGTTCAACGGCTCAGTGTTAGTCTGGGGTTCTGATGGGTAGCAGGCTTTAATGCCAGCTTTGTCCCGTCTGCTTGTGCTAGTGTTATTACTGAGGTCAATGGATTAAGAAATAAAAATGTAGAAACTGTGAACTGTATAGACTTTTGTCTCAATGGATTGCTTTTTGCAGATGTATGAGGCCGTATTTATTCTTTAGTCATGTTTGTGGAACTTACTGAGTATCATGGGGATAGTGCTGGCTATACTTCAAGTAGGAATTAAAACCATGTATTTTCATTGTCTGAAAAGGAAGACTCCCTTCCTTTCTCTAGTGTATTCTGTAAAGAAGTATTAGACAAAGAAAATAATATCCATGCTGCATAGGTCTCACTTTGCTCCCATTTGAGTCAATAGTAAATCTGTTACTGAATTTAATGAGGGTCACCTGGGACAAAACAATGCCTGAAAAAAAAAGTTTTTTAGGCAATTTAATAAGAAACTGTAATAACATGTTGAAACAAAGCAATTATTTTGTTGGCCACAAATGGAAGTTACTTCTAATATGTGCAAGTTTTTGAATAGGTTTATCCCACTTTGCAAAATTAGGCATCTAATCAAGGGTAGTCGTCTGGACCTTCCTTCTGATGCCATAATAAAGCTGAATAGCCTGAGTGGGTCAAGGATAATTCTCCTTTCTTCACCCCAAGAAAATTCCCTTACAAAAGTATTGATGCTGTTTTTTTTAGCTGAAATCCTAATTTGTAAGTATGAAGAACTTATCTATAGTCAATGCAGTTGTAAAGTTACAAAGGTCTGCAAGACTGTTTAGACTGAAACTGATGTTTTAAGGCAATTACTACTGTAGAGTGAGGGGAAATGTTTTACAAATACTGTTGATATTAACTATTTTCTTTTGTAAACCCATTAATTTCTTTGCAAATAAATATTTCCATTATTCAGTGATTAGCCTATACAAAAATGAGGTGTATCTGAAGGAATAACAATGAGCAGTAGAAGGCAGTGTTTGTCCTTACACTGCCCAGTGAGGGTTTGGACCAGTGTGATGGGCACAGTAGGTTATGCTGAAGGGGAAAATGGATACTTTTACCCAAAGGTTAGGAATAAACCCTGATGCATATTGTGATTAACTCCAGTAGATTGCAGTAAGAACAGTAATTTGAAACGTGTGATACATGACGCCAGACACTGATGCAAAGCAGAAGTAGGAGAGCATGATTTGCTTTTTCAGAAAAGTGGAGTCAATTGGCATCAAATGCCCTTAAGCACTGGAGGTGCAATCTGTCTGATAGTAACCTATAAGAAATAATTGTTAGATTAAAATGGCAGCACAAAACTTGGAAAATAAAATGATTATGTACAGTCAGACACAGGATGAAGTGGCTCATAGGATGCTATAGTGGATAATATTTATAGTGGTCTTAACTCTCCTTCCCAATCCTGTTTCCTTCTGTGTTCATGTAAAAGTCTCATTCTTTTTACTGCCATTTATTACAGGATCCTGCAAAAAATAAAAAGTATAGTAAGGAAAATCCATTGTCTTGTTTTTAGTAATATCCTTATTTCTTCAACAGTTTTGTATGGCTTTTTTTACTGGTTACTTTTTCTCTGAATATACAGGGTCCTGTAATAAATGTCTGACAAAAAAAAATACAGACACTATTGAAAATGTCAATTTTTTTGTTCTTTAGAACTTCTTTTTCTTCTTGTTTAAAAGATCCTGTGATCAAACTCTGCTCAGATAAACAACACAACACTGAACACAGCATACGAGTTGTGCAGCCAACCTGTATTGATCTGCACCCATCCATCCATCACTTGTACTGTGTGTGATTGTGTAGCTCCAGGAACTGCAGGGGTGGTGCATTGTGAAGAGAGGGAAAAGCAGCCCCTTTTGTTTGTAGAGAATACAACATTCAAGAGCAATGAAATGGCATGTTCAGCCTGTTCTGGAAACAGAAGGAATGTCTGATTCATTGCAGTTTCTTGCACACCTATTTGAATGTACGCTGATTATTCCAGTTAGAACTCTCAGTATGTGGTGGTGATTTTTCTGGTATAAAAGTAGGTTTTTGTTATGGTTTTTCATCACAATAAAGAGGTTTCTTCTTTTTTTTTCTTCCCCGTGGCTGGGTTATTCTCTACAATCTGTACAATGTTCATGTTTATTTCCTTCTGCGTCTTCTCCATATTTATATTGCTCACTTGTGTGACAGTTTTTAAAATTTCTGTTCTTTGACTCATATGTCAACAGATTTTTAATTATGCAAATATCTTACCTTAGCTTTGATCAATTACAGAAGAGAGAGAATTTTTTTCTTCCTTGCCATTATATCCCACTGATGTCTTTCCATTCTGGTTGTTTCACGTTGCCCTAGCAGATCCTTTTAATTTTGAGCTCTGGTACACAGGAATTTTTTTAATGATCAGAAGTGCCCTTGTGTTGATCTTTTATTGGTCTCCAATAAGATATTAGTTTAAAATTATTTGGATTCTCTAAATTTGTGACATGGATTTCATTTGGAAAGTCAGTGTCAGCAGAAGTTCCACTAAACTGGTGCTACTGGTTATTTCCAAGCAGCACTAATTACTGTCTGTGATCTCTTTGTAGAATACCTCATCAATACACTGCCTGAATGCAATAATGTATTTGGATTGGAAATATTCCCAGAATTCATTTCCAGATGTTCCTTTTCCAGCCTTGCAAAAACAGTGATATTCTCCAACTGCACTGGGCTACGGTACAGACAGCATTTCCTCAGAATTGGTGTCTGACAGAAGGCAGTAGGGAGGTTTCAATAATATTTGGTTCAAAGTTTTGCATTCTGTGCTGGTTCAAGCAGAATCATCTGAAAATGCAGTTTTACTAAACTCAAACTAAATATAGGATTATGTAAAAAAGTCAAAATAGATTCTGAAAGTGGTTTAATTTTGATGCCACTGAAATATTTAATTTTTTTTTGTCCGTCTTGATCCCTTTTTTGCTTTGGTTTCTATTCCAGAACTTTCATTAATATACTACTCATTACACCTTCCACAGGTTTGATATTGTAGATATATCCAATATATGAAAATCAGGAGGTTTTTTCAGTGTTATTGAGGTATAATGCCTCAATGTCAGACAAAACTGATTTATATTAAAGTGTGTGTTTTAAAAACTTCCAGCCCTAATTCAAAGCAAAATGAAATTACAGCATGTAAATAGTTCTGGAAAATGTAAATAGTTGTTTATGAGATTCATAATGGAATGTTACAGTATAAGGCCAGGAATGTGTTTCTGATTTAAGTGTTTATTCTGCTAGTTTGACATTGTGCCTGGTTTTAGGGAGCTTGTGAATGAGGCTTCCAAATGGCTTTATGTAATATTAGAGAGAACCCCCTATATTTAAGAAGATAAAGCAAAATGTTGAGTTCATAGGGAATTGCTGCTCAGCAAAACTTCAGAGAAATGTGACCATGTGTTAATGCACAGGTTGGGGTGAAGTCTTGGGTAAGCTTGAAATGTTTGTCCTGGATTTTACTTTAATTTTGCATCTATTCCTCATTTGGAAAAAATGCCTATTAGTACAGCTGTCATGGAATTGGAGAAACAGTCACCATAAATGCTATTTCCATGTAGAATTAGACTTACAGTTAAGAATGCCTTTAAAACACAGCTTTGAGACAACTTGTAGAGAAAGTGGACAGACATAAAAAAGCAAATTACTCTCAAGTAAGGCAGTGATTCAGTGATTAATTCTATCAGTGTTCCACTCTTATACCTATGCCTTCAATATTTGCTTGATTTTTTTTTTTATGGTGCTTCATTATTTGCTATTCAGCGTGCATAGTTTGTTTTTCTCTTGTTTAAACCATTTTAGTCATTCAATAAGAGCACTAGAAACGTTGTTTTTTAATTAAGTTGGCCAAACATTCCAGACATATAAAAGAGAAGTATAGCACTGAGGCAAAGATTTTACAGACATCCCAAGGACTCAAAATTGTTGACATAAAATATTCAGCAAATGCTTGCAGGTAATGAGTGTTTGAATAAAATGATGGTCATTTCCTAGAGAATTTGTGATAAGAGAGGGGACTAAAGTCACAAGAATGTGATTTGCAATGAATAATTCAGTTGAAGCAGAACAAACATTTGCAAGTTGGGTTTCCTTCATGTTTCATAAATTTCACATCCTATCATTTATTTGCCAAAAGTTATTCTCTTCTAATTAGTTTTCTAGAAATCTGAAGTCTTATCCATTTCACAAGCTTAAAAGAATAAGTTCCTTTACATAGTCCTTGTTTTTCTTTGAAGTTGGTTCTGTGTTTTCATAAGTATGAAAACAAAGTTTAATTTGTCCTAATGAGGAGAAAAGCTATTTACACATCTGCAGAAGGAATTGCTGAATGCGTTAAACAGTAAACTCTAGAAATTCTGGTACCTAGGTGTCTTATTAAACTTGTTTTTCTGTCTTTTGATATTTTCTCTTTTGTTGAATAGCAATACTTTGTCTTAACTTTTTTTTTTTTTTGCAGGAAGAAGAGGTTACACTTGGATTGATATTAAAATGATAATTTCCTTTTTATTTTTATTGCTGGTCATGAATTATTTGACTACAACTAGAGACAGTTGTGTTTCATGGGGGAAACAATGTATTCTGTTTATTTTTCCTCTTGTAAGCTTACAAATTACCCATAAAGACATTAATTCATTTATATTTTTAATTGTTTTCAAAAAAGTTTTTGACCTGCAGACAAGGATGCAGTGTTCTTAGACTTCCTAAAAATATGTTTGATACCAGCAACATCTGTGGAATGGGAGTTTACCTCATAAAAGGCTGGATTCTGGTGCAAATTCTTTCAGGGCATGTTCAAAATTAACTTTCAAAAAGATGTTGCCATAGTTTAATTCATTGTCATTGTTGCTTCTGCCCCTTTTCCATTTACTCACAGAGAGAACATGGATGTAGCTGGTGAGAACCCCAGGCTGCCTGGGAAGTTATTTCATGTAAACTTCAAATTAGGCTGCTGGCATCAGAATAGCTTTAGATTAAAAGATATGAGTTTGGTTTAAGTATGATACCAGTTTATCAGCAGAAAGAGATAGAACTTCTTTCTGTCAGAGATTTTTAACAAGATTGCAATGATAAAATGGAGAAGACAATGAGATTATTGTATCATGAAGCATAGAAGCTTGAGGCAGTTTTAAAAAACTTGTTGCTGTAATTAGTTTAACCATAAATGTCATAAAACCCTGCTGTGTGTGTGCTGTATGACAGACTGTACAAATCAAATTGTAAAGATAGTGGCTTAACAACTATTCCCTTCAGCTTCTTCCCCATAGCATCTGATTTCCATTAGCATGAGGTAAGCAGCTCATGCCCTGACTTGCAGAATTATATTATTTCTGTGGTTTCTTTTCTATAGACACAAAATTGCTTAAATTATCCCCTCCAAGCTGACAACTGCAGCAGTGGCAAGAAAGGTGCTCAGGCTGTGCCTCTGTAGCATTTGTCAGGTGCCTCTTCAGGGAAAACCAAGGTGCCAGAAAGGCATCAGTCCTGAGGAGCCAACAGCAGTAAAGGCAGGTTAATTACCTGTAATCACCTGTTAGAGAACAAGAGAATGGTGTAGCATTTTTTAGTTAAAAATATCAGACTTGCTTCCTGCCTCCAAACTTCTCAAAGCTTGAAAATATAAATTTCTACTGTTCTTCCCCACTGTGATTTTCAGTTGAGTTTTGTGGGATTTTTGGAACAGAAAACTTGGGCTGATGGGGAGATGGATCAGCTGAGTGTTAGGAATACCCAAATTTTCATAGCAATAGCTTTCCCTAATGTGCTTCACGTAGTATCAGGTTTATTTCTCTTGTATAATCATACAGAAATAAGAAATTTATATAAGAAATTTATATATTTCATCATACAGAAATAAGAAATTGAGCAGCTTCATATTTGATGTTTAGAGGATAGGCTCCAGCTAGAGCTGGCCCTCATCCTCTAATTAGTCCAGTTATGAAGAATCACTGTTACTCAGATGAATCAATATAAAGAATATTGTTTTACAGGGCTAAGAAACAATTATTTTCTTCAGAATGTGTCCTCTGTAATTGCTACAGATTTCTCTGCTTTTCAGGACTGTGTGTTGTGAGTTCTGATGTTTTCTGATTGCATATCAAGAAAGTTTGTCACTTTAACCAAAGGTCTATAATAACATCTTGTAGAACCAATTCTGGTTGAACTCACTGAACATTAAAATCTGCTCAGCTGTTCATGAAAGGAGTTCGAGTTTTTCCACAAGAAAGAGTCTGATTGGAAAAGTCAATGATGGTATCAGGAAGGTTTCTAATTATTGCAGCAGATTTTGAATTAGGCATTCTGCATGCAGGCATTTTAATGAAGAATTTTTTTTTCCCTGTCCCTTGCCAGTGGGTAGGGGATGCTTGAGCTGCACCACATATTTAGAAGTCCTTGATACATGCCTGATAACACAAATTAAAATTTCACCAGATACAGAGCATGAAATCTTTAAACCACTTCCTATTTATAAAGCTTTTCTTTTGGAGACAATAGGGACTACTGGGTATACCGGAATGGTTTGTGAATATTGAAGTGAAAACTTGTGATGTCTGTATTGCCTGAGGGCTTAGGAAAAAACAGATAAGGAGATCTTGGACCAACAAACTCAGATAAGGTGAAGTAAATTCCTTGATCTTCAGGGAAGATAATTAGTCAATCTCTAATCCCACGAAGGAAGTCTCCTTATTAATAAAGCTAGATCATATACCAATTAGTCCCTTATCTAATGTGACTGACTGATTACTAAAATCCTCCATTTTTCTCTGGCTGTTGCCTTCCTGAGTAAACAAATCACCAGGTTCGATTGGCTCCCATTTGCACTTCATTGCCCCCTGACTGCAAACATGCTGTAAAAACAAGCTGCCTCAGGTTCTTTTCAATCTCCAGAGGGAGAAGGAGCAAATCCATACCGAATTATTTTAATTTTTTAGTTTTGTTTTCCACGAGACATAGTGTTTAATTTTGAGTGCAAAACCATTTTTTCAGTAAGATAATGTCAAGGTTACAATAATACACTTTTTGCAGTCAGGAAGGCATAGAGAAATCCATCAGTGTTTCAAATCCATTCCTGTTACTGTCCAAATTGTCTTCCAAAAGTGCAAGGTAATTAAAAGACTAAAACAAGGCTAAGAAGTAAATGGCTTTACTTGCATGCACTATTTCATTTGGATGAAAGTTAGTTTAGAGCAAGTTAAACAGTGAACAAACTCTGCTGAAATGTATTTGGTTTCTTCCCTTCATTTTAGGGGGCACATATGCATCAAGAAAGTGAGTAATATACCAGTCTGGGTGTATTCTCTTTGAAGAGATCCTTTTGGCACCTGTCTGTACTTTTCTTTTTGATATTTGATCTCTACATTAGGACTAAATTAACAAAAAACTCAAATCCCAATTATATAGTATGATGTTTTAAACTCAGCACCTTTTCTATGTTTAAAATATCTCTTTTTGGAACTGGTTTGATATGTGTGAGCTAGCTGGAAGTCAAGCAAATATATTCAGATCTAGCTATTGTCCTTGACTTTCCTTCTGAACACAGCAGAAACATTTGTGTCAAGGGCACAAAAGAGAAAAAAAGGGTTATCCCAAAATAAATGCTACCTGAGGGGTGGGGACCTGCCAAGGGCCAGCCCCCCTGTGAGCTGCCTGGATTCCTGTGGGGGAAGCACTTGTCCTCTGGCCCCTAACACAGGTATCCTGACGGGGGTGCAAGGGGTTTCTGGCTCCCTATCCCTGAGACTAACCCTGCTCTTCTAACTAGGCACTCTGGCCAAAACCAGGCAAATCCTTGCTTTGATGTTATTTATAAATAAGATAAAAAATGCTATTTTTTAGCAAATTGCCAAATGGTGGAGAGGAGCGCCTCAGTGACTCAACCAGGTCAAATTTATGTATCAACTGAGTTGTAAAAACACTATCAAGTACAGAAATGTAGGAGGCAATTCTGAGTATTGGTAGGTGAGAAATACTGTTCTTTACCATTCTTGATTTCATTAACTCACAGAATGGAAGACAGGGGTTCTCTGGGTTAATTATGCAAGAGGTAGAACGGAAATTAAAAACAATCTCTTTGGGGCCTATTAAAGAAAGAGGGCAGGGAATACCAGAGGCTAATGAGATTGCTGTAGTGTTGGGAAAGGAGTAGATGATAGCTCTGATAGGAACTGGCAATATGAGAGCAGAAACAGTTCTTGAATATTTCAAGGCTGCAGTGTTCACTCTGGGGAAAATACTAAAGAAGCTAATGGAAACAGTAATTCATTAATATTTTATTTAAGATATTTATGCAAGTCATGTGTTTTTAAGTATTTCCAGGCTACTTCTATGAGATGGGAATATAATGAGGCAGAAGAATTGAGGAGCAATAGTATCTGAAGCAAGTTTGCTAATTGAGTTTGATCCAGACTGGCCACTTGAAGCAATATCAAGTGAATGGGTTCTTGCAGTAGGTTGCTGCTTGTTGCAGCATGGCAAATCCCTGCAGCTCATACCCAAATGATCCCACTGCTCAGAGAAGGGAAGAGCTGAGAAATTCTTGTCACACAAGATGCTTCTGAGGTGTATTTGATTGAAGTTAATAATTCAGGGGCCTTTGAAGAACATTGCTCTTAATTGTCAGTAATGAAAATGGGCAAACCCAGCTACAGCCAACTGAGTTTGTGAAGTGCTCTGTGCTTTGCAGCTGCCTGCATGTGAGACCCCAGTAAGGTTAACATTAAGGAATGAATGAACAGGAGACGTGAGGTAGAAAGAGAAGCTGTGCAGTTTCCCCCTGTTCTGCTTGTCTCTTCTGCTTTAGAGCAAACTGTCATAATAATGGCATGGTACATGCACAGCCTTATGTTAACAGCTTTCTGGAGATGATATTCTATTCCCTTTGGGCAGCCTGCATGCCAGCATTTGACATATGCACAAAGAAAGGAACTGAGAAAGGGAGAGTGGGTAGTTCTGTGATCAGCAAGTAGCTGGGAAACTACAAGACAGCAGATTATTTCATACAG
Source organism: Melospiza melodia melodia (assembly GCF_035770615.1). NCBI lineage: Eukaryota > Metazoa > Chordata > Aves > Passeriformes > Passerellidae > Melospiza > Melospiza melodia. Next base: position 12,706,289 of record NC_086204.1, on the reverse strand, counting down.
CTTACTTGATATTTTTTCAATCTTTTCATTGAAAAGATAACATATTATACATCAAACCCTTTCAAAATCACTATTAAATAAAAGGAATTGACCAAAAAGCCCCCAAACCCCAACCAACCAGACAAAACCCCCAAAATCTCACCTTAAACCAAACCAGTAACAACAACAAAAAAGCAAACCCCCAACCCCTCTCTCCCCTTTTCCCCCCTGAAAAACTAAGCCTACCTGTGACTATATCCTACCTGCTTGTTTTAGGGAGTGTTTGACCTTGCTGGAGATTAGCTGAGGTTTGGAAAAGCCTTTGAGAGGTGTGAGGGATGCCCTGGGGCTGTGCTGAGTGCCCAGTGCAGGGGTGAGGCTCTCAGAGCTGCAGGGCACTGAGAACAGTGCTGGGCACAGAGCAGGCTGCAGCACCTGAGTTACCCAGAGCTCTGAACAGCCTGCCTGAGAGCTCTGCACACACTGAGCTCAGGTACACAGCACCCTCGTAGATAATTCATTGCAATTATTTTTCCTTATAGATATCAATAAACCCAGATTTTCAGAGACTTTCAGATTTGTGATGTGTTCTGTTCCAGTGGGAGCTGTTACCTGCACATGCCTTGAAAGCTCATGTTATAGGAATGTGCTTTGTTTCTTAACTCAGTAAGCCAAAATAAATTCTGGCATAACAGCTATGCTTAAATGCTATTTATCAGAATGTTAGGTGGCTCCTAATATATTTTGTTAATTTTCTCATATTTGTGTGGTTTCATGCTATGGTTGAAGAAGATCTCAGCAGCTGCAACTGCTCTTTGTCCTGAACTGAACTATTGGCTCAATTTTACATTGTTTAACCAAACTGAAAGGAGAATGGTTGAATTGTGTGAAGACTTATTTTGCTCATTCTTAATTCAAAGGGAAATATACTCTTTCAGAATAAATTTAAGGAAGAAGAAAAGATAATTCCAACATATTTTGCTGAGGTTTCTGTCATTACCTGTAATGCAGAGAGCAGAGGTTTTTGAGAACTTAAAGTCAAATATTTTTATTTATTTAGTGTTTGGTTTATCGTGTTATTAAGAATTTCCTTTACCAACAGAAATATACTGTTTTCCTTGTGTAGATTGATTCTGAGAAATTTGATGTTTCCAAAATAGGAACTCTTGAAATAATAGGAATTAACAAAACAATCAAGGGAGGCTTGGGGTAACATCATGGGGTAACAACAGCTTACTGTCATAAAAAATATACATGACAAGCTTTATATGCTGCTCTGGGTTGTGTATTTCAGTGAGATTTGAAGTGCTGTGGTTTTGCTGTTTCAGTCTGGATTTGTGCTGATATTCCTGACTTTCCAGTTCAAATGTAACTCAGAGTGCAAAAATAACTGTAAGAGTTGGGAGTTTAGTGGCACCTGTAGATTAGAGTTACAAATGCAGTAAAAGTGTCCTGGTAGAGTTCCAGCAGTCAGACTCTGCTCTGGCAGCTCATAAGAAAAGGCAATAATGCATAAGTGAGGCTGTGTAATTGCAGTTACCATGGGAACAAGCCTTGGGTTGCAAGTTCCCTGAGTTCTGTGGATTGAAATTTCTGTCTCAGCAGTGTATCAATATACTATTTTGAATAACATCTCTTTAAATTATGTCCCTGAAGATGTTAGAATTGTCACGGACATTATTCAGCATAAAATAATGTCCTCTGCTATAATTCTTATTAGCACACAGTTGTATGCATTATCAGTTGATCTATCTGGAAGCAAAAAATTCCACTGACATTTTAATATGAATTTTTTGTTCATTGTTTTACATTTCTTCTTTTTGTAAAATTTATTTTTAATTTATTTTTATAAGGAGTGTTAAATTCGAAGAATTGACTGACTTGGTACTTGTTGCAGAGCAGCTTAAGCTGTTATTTTAAAGACTTCAGGGAAAATGAACCATTTTCTCAGTGTAAAGCTACTAAGAAATATGTTTTAAAAATAATTCAGAGGAATTTTTTTCAAGTGATTGTTCTTGAAAGTAAAGATATGGATTTTCAATTTTTAGTTTCCGAGCTTTTTATTAAGGATCGAAGGTCAGCTTCTTAAAGTAGCACCTCTTTCCTAAATTCTGTTTATCCACAACTTTGGCCAAATTTTCTAGATTAAATCTGGAGACTTCTTAATAGTTATCGTATGAAAAATGAAATGCCATCATGTGGGAATTTCCATCAGAACTTTTAGAGATAATTTTTAAAATAAAGCCTTTTTGAAGAGACACTTGTGATTTTTGTTCTCTGTGCCAAATCTCTTCCCTAGAGGCCTGAGTTGATCCTTGATGAGGTATCAGTTGATGCTGTTGGCAGAAACACATTGTGCATTGAAATATAAGAGCTTGCTGGGTGAGCCCTTCACCCAGGAACTGCACATTTCATTAGCTGTGGTTCCACTCTGCATTAATGGGGGTGACAGCTTGTCCTGTGTCACTGCATAAACAAGGTGACCTTCACAAAACCTTTCCTAATTGATTAGAGACAGAAATAATGTAAATATAATCCATTAGAAGTAATTATCTGTGTGCTTTCTCCATTGCTTTGCATCATGGGGAGCTGTACATAACACGAGGTAAGAGCACAATGCAAATAAAAATGAGGAAGTTATGGGGTGCTTGAGCATCTCGCTCTCTCTGATTGCCATGCTGTCTTCCTCAAGGCAACTACATTATTTCTTCATTGCTATTGCAAAAAGAAGCTAGAAATACCAGGGGATAATCACCAGGAGAAATAAAAGTCACACAACATGTAAGAGATAATGCAGTCCTGCACAGTGGGGGGAAGGGAGGATGTGATGGCAACAGCAGATGACGTTTCTTGATATGTGCAGCAGACCACTGAGCTGAGCTCCTGCCATCATTCTGAAGGCAAAGAGCCACTGGGCTTTCCCTCTTCCTTCCTAAGGAAAACCTTGGCTGAAGGTGGACAGCAGTCTGTGTTTTGCCACTGACTGTAGTTTGAAAATCACCGGCAGGGGTTTGGGACATCTAGTGCTTAGAGATTCAGCAAACTGCCAAAAACAATGGTGATAACGTTGAAGGCTTTAATTTGCCAAAAGGAAATACATCTGGACAGCCTTCCCTCAGCAGTTAGGCTTCTTATCAAAGTCTGCTGTCAGAACACAACAATACAATAAACTGTGTTTTTTAATGGCAAAAAGCCCAGCCAAAATTATTTTCATAATTTCCTAGCAGCAGCATATGGCCACAGTGAAGTAATAGGTACATGGGGATATAAATTGTACAAATACATCAATTTCAGTACAGTAATATGAGGAGTGAGATACTGCTCAGCACGTGTAAGATCATCAGAACCTGGTCCAGAATGAATATTCACAAGCCTTTAGGTTGAGTTTTCTGGTTTCTGGGGTAGATTAGTCTCAGGATTCAGCCTGCTGCTTTGTGCTTGGTATTTATTTTCATTTAGAATTAGGCATCTGAGATGTGGCAGGCAACACTTGGGCATATTTTACAAAAAGTGCTGTTTGGACACTTCAAAAGTTGCATTTTGAAAAGAAAACTAATTTTCTGTAGAAGTACTCAAGCTTGGCATGTTTTTATGAACTCCAGCTTTTTCTCTATTGACCATGGTTAAAAATACTGCAATTCTCTGGTAGGCATGATGAAGGGAACTGGACTGGGTGTGGAAAAGGATATTTCCCACCTGAGTGAAGAAAGAACAATAGGTCTAATAGGGCTCACATTTCATCTCTCTTGGAGGCTCACCCCCATGAGCTTCCTTCAGGCTATACTGAGCTGTGTGACAAAGATGAAGCTCCCAGATCCTTCTTCATAGTTTTGAAATCAAATCCCTGCTGTGGGAATTCAGCCCAGCAGAGGCTGTGCTCTATTAATTATTCAGTTACTACTTCTGTACTGGTAGACCAGAGGTAACCTAGCATAGGCTGTTGTCTTCAGAAAATATTATCCAATACTCTACAAAAGATTACCAAGAGAAGCCCTAATTTCTGGAGTTGCTATAGAATACCAGAAATGGTGGAAGTGATCCAAACCTGTATAACCAAATAGTGGTAATCTCTGTGCAGGTGCTTTTCTACCTGGGAATGTTTTTGAAACATTTCTTCTGGCTTATTGCAGTGTCTCTTCAGGAATCTGAAACAAACTGGGCTATTGCACATAATCACAAATCCCAGTCGGAGATTTCATACAGAAATTGCAGCAGCTGGGTCTGGGCTGAAGTGGTGCCTTTTCACTGTGATCTGCCATTTTTAAACAACTGTGTTCTATAGGTCAGTGTAAGAAAGCACTCACCATATAGCCCTTTATCATGCTGGTTTTCAAAGCCAAATCTGCAGGACTGCTAAATTATACCCATTTGGTGTGTTAAAAATGAGAATCTAGCAACTGATCTAATTGGACAGGTAAGGTTGCTTATTGGTAAAATAAATCCCTATGCATAACAAAGGTAGGTGAACTGTCTGCACTGTTCTTCCATCTTGGAGTATACTGGATTGCAGCAGCCTTTGGCAGGCATAATTTCCCTGGCTCTTGCAGAAAAAGTGGAATTTAGAATAGCTTTGAAGCTATTCTAATTTACATCAGAGAATTAGTATGTTCAGTGTGTCCCTGCAAGGCTTTTTGTTAGGTCAAAAAAAATCCTCTTTTCCCAAACTCTGGGAAAAACCTTTTAAAAAATATAATAATTTGAGTCTTTTTGGCTTGATAATGATGAATCTATTCCAGAAAATCTAAAATTCCTTACAAAAAAAAAAAAAAAAAAGTTACCCTCAAACATTATTCTTTCACTTCCTTTTTTCCAGCTCAAATACTTCAAGGTCTTTGTATGTTAGGGGTATGTTGGAGAGTTGGAAAATGATTTAGTACCATGGTCACCCTTACTGTAAGAGACAGATGGGACCAACCCAGGTTTTTTGTTTGCAGTTCAGGTTCTGTGCTTGTACCTTCAAACACGTCAGAGAGGTGATGAAACTCTGACCTCCATTCTGCAGATTGTGTGCACACTTGCAAGC